>NW_024412403.1:1200089-1217479 GCF_014898765.1 Herpailurus yagouaroundi | reverse complement strand
GCCCTGGCTGCAGTGAGCCCAAGTCCTGGAGGGAGGCCCTCCAGCCCCCCTACCAACTGTGACTGCCTCTTGGAAGAGTGCCGGCCCCTTGACCCCTGCTGGGGCCTGCCCCCCCCCCCCCACCTTACCCAGCTAGAAGTTCATGTGCTTTTCTTTTTGGCTCATTTTAAACGTTCCTTTTCTGGCTAAGCCGCAAGCTCAAGCCAGGGACATCGGTCACTGTGCCAGGCAGGACAGAACTATTGGTGTTTTGATTATCTTCCCCCTACCCCCACGCAGCACCAGCCAGTAGGATTCACCATGACCCACATTTGGTTTGGAGGCTCGCTGCAGCACCAACAAGACACAGACACCTGCTCTCGGGGTCACAGCAAGCAGCCTCTACCCGAATGCACCCAGTGCCCGAGCCCCACTGGTACTTCCCTGGGATTCCCCAGTCGGCGGTCAAGACTGACCAAGAACCAGCCAGGCTGCAGGGTGGTGAGAGGGAGGGGAGGGCAGGAAACCCAGAGAGGATGGGAGGGGCCATCTGGCCTCCTGGCCCCCAGTTACCCATCTCAGGCTCCCAGGAAGAAGAGCTAAGGGGAGAAGTGGTTGCAGGTCCCACAGCCCACAGGAAGCATGCAGAAAGGAGGTTTGGCAATAGGTCACCATAGGTTAACCCTAAAAATAAAACAGCTAGTTTTTTTTTTTTTCCAACGTTTATTTATTTTTGGGACAGAGAGAGACAGAGCATGAACGGGCAAGGGGCAGAGAGAAAGGGAGACACAGAATCGGAAACAGGCTCCAGGCTCTGAGCCATCAGCCCAGAGCCCGACGCGGGGCTCGAACTCACTGACCGCGAGATCGTGACCTGGCTGAAGTCGGACGCTTAACCGACTGCGCCACCCAGGCGCCCCAAACAGCTAGTTTTATCAGCACAAATGAGTTGATCTAGGAATGGCACAGAACTGCCCTTTAGGACAATGCAGGCGGTGGTAAAGCCATAGGCAAGTCCAACAAAAGACAGGGTTGCTGTGGGGAAGAAGGAGGAAGCTGGGCGCGTTGTTTTGAACGAAAGTCCCTTGGGGAAAAGCAAGGGCTCAGGGCGATGAGGGTTTCTCATTGGCCAACTTGCAGGGGCCTGTAACCGGGGATTCTCTCCTGTGGAGGACTCTCCTGTTGGGCCTGATGGACAATGCCTGTACTTGAGGTTGACCCCCAGGGCTCCTTCTGGCCGCCAGCCTCCACTTAGGTGAGGTTTACCGTTCACTTTCATGGGGAAGTAGAGGGTGGGAGACTGACTGCCAGTCCTTCTCCCAGGGAGCGAAAGCCCAACCCCCGTGCACAGAACGCAGGATGGGCTGTTGTGGTCACTTTTCCCTGGCCCCACCAGGGCAGGACCCAGGTTTCATGCACCCAGAGAGACACAAAGCAGATGAGGGGAGGCACAAAGACAAAGGAATGACCAGGAGGTCTGTCTGGATAGAGCAGGAGGGCATCATGCCCAGGGACCTGGCAGCCACCCTGTGGGATCCACTTCCAGGGAGAGAACAGCAGATCCCAGATGTGGGGGCAATCACTCCTCTCACTCTGAGTAGGTGGCATGGTGGCCACTCGTCCAAAGGGGAAAAGAGCAAGCCCGCCTGGACCAGCCCATCGCCAGGCAATCCTCAGATGCAAGGACAGGAAGGAGTGCCTTCTGCTGCCGGCTACTGAGCTGGGGGTGTTTGCTACAAAGCACTGTAACGAAGTGACAACTGTGGCCAGTCACTCTACCAGCAAAATGAGTCTATTTGAGAATAACCGAAAAATTGAAATTCAGGATGTGCAAGATACGACAAAACCACAGGCAGGTCCAGAGAACACAGGGAAGTTGCCTCACAGACAAAAAGGAGGAGGGCGGGAGTGGCTGCTTTGAAGGAAAATCCTTCAAGGAAAGCAAGAGGCAGAGTGGTGGTGGTTTCTGATTGGCTGGGCTGTGACAGTCTCTCATTGGCTGATTTGTTGCCAGGGGTGGAGAAGATCTTCCCCTGCTGGGGTAGAAAAGTTGGGCTTTGTAAGGAGTCCTGGGTCAGAGCTCGGGCTTCAAGCCTCGGGACTCCGTTCTGAAGGAGGTTTCCCTTTATTAATTTTCACATATGTAAAGTTTCCCTGGATGCAGCAAAGTAAAATACTCTTCACTGCATATTCGAACTTTTTAACTTCTGGGTAGCTATTTCTTTATATATTCTATATATATAGAGAGAGAGATATATATAGATATATATAGATATGTAGATAGATATAGAGATATATAGATATATATATAGGTTGTTTTTTGTTTTTTTGGGTTTTTTTTTTTTTTGGTTACTTTTTTTACTGTGAGGTCATTGTAGATCCATATGCAGTTGTAAGAAATAACGGAGAGCCAGTGTCCCCTTCATTCAGTTTCCCCCAGTGGTGACATATTGCAAGGGTATACAGCAAGATCCCAGGCAGCACATTATCAGCCTTGTAATTTAAAGGGAAAAAAAACCTGCTAAGAAGGGAATGGGCCAGCAGACATTCCCCTTCCTCAGAACCTGAGGGAAGGGGATGGCTCAGCCCTTCAGTGTAGCCCACAGGCTCACTGCACCTCATCCCTGCAGCAGGTGGGCAGGATGGCCGAGAGAACGCACTCAGGTCGGCTGGTCGCGCAGCCTCCTCCCACGCAGGCCCTTGCACGTCCCACCGCTGACATGCTCCTCCTTCTGGAACTCCCCGAGCACCGCATGGCTCAGGCCCTGAAGCCATGAGGTCATGTGGCCGTGCTCTGGTTCTAGCCCATGGTCAGGAGATGCTGTCCAGGGCAGATGCACCAGTCAGACTTGTCATCTCACCAGAGAAAGACGAATTCGAGGTAAAAGAGTGAAGTGGGCGAGAGAGAGCCTCATTAATAACACCCGCGTCCTCAGAGAAGCTCCGAGAGACACACACAGGGTGGCACTGAAACACGGTAATCCTGGGTGTGCAAGGGGTGCGAGTGTGCACACGGTGTGGAAGGGACGTCGATTGACTTCTGAGGCAGAATTGGACAGATCACAGAAAATGCTTTATGATGATATGAACGACTTAAGTCCCATTACATTAAATGTAAATGTAGTGATTTACATTTTATCATTAAAAAGAAACAGGCCCCAAAATGGAACCATTTGTGCTAAGCCCTCTTGTTTCAGCCTCTCCTAGGAGTGGAACTTTAAGCTAATCCGTTCAGAATTTCCTGGTCAGAACTAATCTTCCTGATCAGGTGAAAGGTAATGTGCCTGATAAGACCCCTGCTTCTCTAAGGAAGGTGACCTTGCCTGAAACATCCACCCTTCACTTCCTCGTCCCCCTCCTTTGCCTGTAAGAACCTTCTATCTTGGCAACCTCGAGCTCCTTCCATCTGCTGGATGGGACGCTGCCTGAGTCACGAAGTGTTGAACAACGCCAATTAGATCTTCGAACTTACTCAGTTGAGTTTTTTAACATTTTTTTATAAAATGCAGTATGCATAAGGAGAATATACATATTCCCGCCAAACCCCATGAAAATAGCGCAAAAGACCCCAAATCAAGTTGCTTCCACCCAAATTGAAGCTCTCAATGATTTCAAAAAAGAAAATCACCTGGGCCACATTCTCCTGTCATCAATCTGTGAAACTAGATGTCACTGAGACAAGAATTGCAGGGAAACCTGGCCAGTTGGAGTTTTGCAGCCTTCTGCCCAGGGGGTCCGGCAGGAGGTCACCAGCAGGGCTCCTCGGGGCCTAGGGGAACTCTCTGTCCACTAGGAGGGCCGTGCTGCCCGGATCTGCACTCCCGGCCCCACGTTTACTGCAGTTCTGACCCAGATCTCAGGGGGGAGTTTTTGGCTCTTTGAAGCTTGGCAAATAAACTTTCAAGTTCATTTTAAGACTAAGTAAGACGAGATAGTGAAGGAAGTTGCAACAAGAACCCACGCTTCACGTCCAGAAATGTCACTTACGGGGCAGTCACGTCAACAGTGGGGTCTGGCACGTGAGGGTGCCAGAGTCAGTGGGGTCTGGGTGAGGACCCCTGCTGCCTTTCGGGGCAGGGAGGGGCGCAGTGGGAGGGGGTCCAAGAGTTGGGTCTCTGTGGCGGACAGGGGAGGCAGCCCTGAGCCAGGGAGGTGACTCAGACCAGCGGGAACCACCACCGGGTGCCAGGCCGGCAAGGGGGATCGAGGAGGGACGTGCGGGGGTCCGGGAACAGAATGGATGGTGAGGTGAGGACAGGAAGATCTCCATGTCATGCATGAACCACCCTGGCCATTAGGCCTGAGTGCATCACCCCGGGGTGCAGGGAGAGACAAACCCCCCAGTGCGGGAGGCATTCGTGGTCTGTAGCCCGGGAGGGCAGGCCTCAGAAGGGAGGCGGTCTCTGTGAGAGATGTGTGCAAAGTCACGCAGAGGCCTGTGTGGCTACAAGTGTCCCCAGCCCAGGGCACGCCTGACCCGTGTCCCCATTTCGAGGCTCCGGGGCACACCTGACCTGTGTCCCCATTTCGAGGCTCCGGGGCACTGTGCCTGACCTGTGACCAAGGGCCAGAAGCCAGCGCTCTGTCCACTTCACCCCTCCCCTGCAGGGAGGGCCTGGGCAGCCGCCCCTCCCTGACACCCAGGGCCTCTGCCCGCCCCAGCCTCTTGGTGAGGTGGAGCCTCCGACCCCAGGGAGGGAGATAAAGGAAGGCCCGCACTCCCAACCGGCCTTTTACCCACTTAGGGCAGTGCAGGCTTTCAAAGAACCAATTTTATTGGGGTGCAATTCACATGCAGTCAGTCACACCCAACGAACAAAAGTAGTTCGATAGGTTCTGACAACACACCCTTCACCAGCGTACCTTCCGGACACAGCATTTCTACCCAGGGAGCAGACAGCGTTTCCCGGCCGCTCCTCCCCCGGGCCTCAGGGAGGCTCCTCCGCCTCCCACCAAGACAGTTTTACGGGTGGGGGATCCACGCAGGCTGGGCTCAGTCTCCCTCGGCAGTCTGTCCTGCTATTCTGAGCACTTTCCAATAAGGGTCTACCACACGTGTTTATCCTTCATTCTTCGATGGACATGTGGCTTGTGGCCAGTTTTAGTGATGATAAATAAAAATGTTACAGACATCTGTGCACAAGTTTTAGTGTGAACGTAAGTTGCCACTTCTCGTGAGCAGGTGCCCAAGGGCGGACCGCAGGGCACCTGTAGGTGCGCGTTCAGCTTTGCAGGAAGCCACCGGCAGTTTGCAGAGATCGGACCCCGGCGCGTTCCACATCCTCGCCAACTCGGAGTATTGTCAGCTCCCTAAACGTTAGCCTTCCTAGTAGGGGTGATACGATGTCTCCTTCCTTGATGACAGATGACCCCGCTACCGAGCATATCCTCTTGTGCTCCTTAGTCGTTTCTACGTCTTGGCTCTGTGTCTGCTCAAATCTTTGGCACATTTTAAGAATGGGGTTATTGGCCTTTGGTTGTACGGTTATTTACGCGTTCTGACGCAAGTCCCGCGTTGGCTCGATGCGATGAGTGGCTCGTGTTTGCCAGATGGCACACTGGAGCTGCGGAAGGTTTCATCTTGATCAAGTCTGTTGTTGCCAGTTTCCCTCTCGTGAACGTTATTTGGTATTTCCTGAGAAATATTTGCTCACCCCAAGGTCGGGAAAATTCTCTCCTCTGTTCTCATCCCTCACGGTACCATCGGCGACAACAGAAACGTGGCATGTCTAAGTCGGCCTGAGCATGGCAAACGCAGCTAGGAACCGAATTTTTAACTGAATTTTAACTTAAATACTGTGTGTAGCTAATGGCTACCACAACAGACAACACAGGTCTAGAATTTTACAGATTTTGCTTGTAACTTTAGGCCCGTCTCCCTTTTCAAGGCGCCGTTTCTCCTCGTTTGGAGACCGGCCGGTCACCGCCGTCCAGCGAGTGTGGCTGGGGAGGACAGGCCTCCTGCTTGGAGCGCACCTGGGGCCAGCGCCCTGCACCCCGACGTGTGCAGAGACCTGGTCCCCGTAGCGCAGGCCCTCCCGGGGATCCTAGTGGAGGGCCCAGCCAGTCCCCGTCATCCCCGGGACAGGAACCACACACAGGCAGCAGAACCCCGCAGGTGCCGATCGGGCCCCCTCGCTGCGCTCTGTGTGGGTCCCGTGCTCTGTCCTCGGAGGCGCCTGGTCTGGGCTGAGCGCGTCCCCGGCCGCGGGGTTTGCCTGTCACGGCAGTGTCTGCCCATCCGCCAGCCCTGCTCCCGTGTTTGGGAAACGGACGGATGCTCCACAAGATACACAACTGCTCTGTGTTCGTTTCTACACAAGACCAGAGCAGTAAAAGCCCTTTCCCTCCCAGAAAAACGAGCAGACAGATTCTCTCAAATGTGAAAGTCTTGGGAGGACATTTCAAGGAAGAGCCGCCCGACAGTGGGAATAAACCCTTACCTCCACCGAGAGGCTGGGCAGTGTCTGCCCGGGGCCGGGTGATGGGGTGTCTCCTGGCTGGAGGCAGAAGGGGCCTCCCAGAGTGGGTGCTGCCTCCCCAATTAGGGCGCGGGGGGCACCCCACTGTTGTGGCCGGTGAGTCATGAGGGTCCGTTTCTTTGGAGGGGGCCCACGGCTCCTACTGCCGCGTACAAGGACGAGGGACATTACACGTTTAAGACCTGTCCGGGTGACGCGTTACCGCGTCAGATCGTAATGAATATATTTGCGCCAATGCTCCTGTCTTCCTGTTCACCCACGAGGAGGTCCCCGGGACAGAATCCCAGCTGGGCTGCTCCCGGGCTGTGCACCCGTTGTCCCCCCAACGGCGGGCAGGGCTACCGTCACATCAACAACCTGGGCCTCGCGATTATCATTTTTAAAATTCCGATAAAATATAGAGAACATGAAATTCACCGACTTAACCACTTTTGAGTGTGCAGCTCGCTGGCACTTAGCGCTCTCACACTGTGGGGCAACCACCCCCAGCGGGCGCCTCCCGGTTTTCTCCTCTTCCGGTTGGTTGTCTTTCCCCCTGTCGCGATTACACACGGCGCCCCACCCCCACCCCCCGCCCCCGCCGCCTGGCCCGGGTGCCCACCACCCTGCTCCCTGCATTTGAGGGCTGCAGGACTCGGGTAAGTGGAATCCCACGGTACTTGCCCTCTGTCTGGCTCATGTCAGCGAGCATGATGTCCTCATGATGCATCCGTGTTGTAGCAGGAACCAGGATTTCCTTCCTGTTTAAGGCTGAACAATATCCTATTGTACGACTGGACCACGCTGTTTATCCACTCGTCGCGGCGGGCACTTGGCTTCTCCCACCTCTTGGCTGCGGTGAATGGGCTCTTATCTTTACTACTATCACACTGTTACAGACGAGCTGACAGGTGACAATTTTTCTTAGTGTTTGGGATATTTTTCCTTTTTATCTTACTTTTCACCTACCACCCAGATTTATCAAATCCTAACACTTTGCCTTGTTTCCACCTTTTACTTATTTACTTTTCATTTTTTTCATGTTTATTTATTCTTGAGAGAGAGACATAGCATGAGTGGGGGGGGGGTGGGACAGAGAGAAGGGGAGACACAGAATCCGAAGCAGGCTCCAAGCTCCGAGCTGTCAGCACAGAGCACAGACCCCGAGGCGGGGCTCGAACTCACGAACTGTGAGATCATGACCTCAGCTGAAGCCGGACGCTCAGCCGTCTGAGCCCCCAGGCGCCCCTGTTCCCACTCTTTACGCAGAAAACCAGGGGAGCCAGCACTCCTGATCCATCCCTCCCCTCCCCAGAAGGACCCCTCACGAATCAAGGGTTTATAAGGCTGTTCTATGGTTTTATGCTCCAAAAATGTTGCATCCTGTTATTTGACTAGTTTTAAATTTTTGAGTAGCATTGTCCTGGACCATGGTTTCTGGAACCCTGTTCTTTTACTCCATTTTCTGGATGCCACGTAGGTGAGACGTGCCTCTGTAGGGGACGTGGCCACCAGGTGGCAGGCAGCTCCTGGCATCAGATCCCGGTTCCTTGGGCAACAACACGGTGCTGCCCTCTGGATCCTGAGGGCTGAGACTGGATTCGGGGGCCAGAAAGCCCTCCCGACCATCTCTGGCCGGGCAGGTGGGTGGGCAGGTGGGCAGAGCTGTCAGAGGGGCTCAGGCAGGGATCGGGCATGGTGTGGGAAGAGGAGAGCAAGTGGGGACTGCAGGGGCACGTGACCATGCTTCTGCATTTCGGCGGGGCTCCATCAAGGGCAGGGAGGGCGGCACGGAGTGACCGGCAGGGAGTTAATTCTCTGCCAGCTGAGGGGCGCAGCGACGTGTCCATCCCCGAGCATAGACAAGAGGGTGGACTGGGTTCACACCACCAGGATAGGCTGTCACCGACACGCGGGGTTGTCATGGGGTCCCCCAGGGCTCTGGCTATGTTGGTGCCACCTGAGAAGAAGTCCGGCTGTGGGGGTCACAGGCCTCGAGGCCAGATCCTGGTGGAAGAGGCCACAGGCCGGACTCTGTTGGCAGAGGGGGCGATGGGTAGCAGGTTTTGCAGAAAGAGGCGAAATTGGAAAGGTACAGCCTCAGAGTCCCACACGGCCGTCACCTGCCGTCACCTGCCCTGACTTTCCTTCATCTGCCCTCACCTGCCCTCCAGCTCTGGGACTAACACCGGGCTCCTGCCGTTTGGGGCCCCTGAGCGGGCAGTGGATTGACGGGCAGGCAGCACGGTGGCTGCAGGGGCGAGGGTGCCCAGCTCGGGACCCGGCTGCGCACTGACTCCCGGACTGCGGGTTTCACTGGCTCTCTGCTGTCTCTGGGCGTCACTGCATCCTCGAACCTGGCGGGGCCTCAACCATGCTTTCCTGAAGACAGGGAGGGTGACGGGTGTCCCTAGAGGAGGGCGGCTGTGGCCACTGGGCAGTCACTCGGGTGGGGCCCTCCCGGCCCTGGGTCTGCGGGGGCACTGCCTAAACAGGGCACGTTGGCCCGACCCAGATGGAAATAAGAGGCCGGCCCAAGACTGCAGGCTCCACAGATGCGGGAACAACAGGAAACGGAGGCAGGAGTCTGGATGGGGCCTGGGAAACCAGGCCCTGGATCTCCCTCGGGCCCCCCGCCCTGCCTTCCTCGGGCCCCCCCCATCCCGCCTGGCCTCTGCTCTGCTCAGGTGACCCCTGCCCCACCTGGGAGGGGGCCGGGTGCTGCCGACTCCTCATGAGAAGCCTGAAATTGGACATTTTTATGTGAACACCCTGGTTTTTAACTAATTAAAAGTTTAAAATTAGCTAAAACTAATTAAAATTGATTACATCTGTGCTAATTAAAGCTAATGGAATTCTTTTCGAAACGCCATGCGGACGAAACTGCCTAACGCTGGTTTCCACCACCCCCTGCCACCGGCGCTGTGGGAGCGAGTGATATGGGACGCGGCTGTCACTGACCTGGCTCCTGGCTGCACCAAAGGACTTCCCTGGAGGCCACCAGCCTGGTTCCCTGGTCCCGGGGGGGCGCCTCTTGGTGCTGCTGGTGTGTGCGGGCCGGGGGGGCGACGTTTGAGGTCCTGCGCGGGAGGCGGTCTCCAGGACCAGGTGCCTTCCAGGAACCTGGGGCCACTGTCTACCCAGTACCCCTCTGTGCCCCACATGCTGTGCCAAGGGGCCCGAGACATGCGAAGCGGCATCTGAACTGTCAGCATTAGGGGTTTAGGGTTGAGCCCCTCAGTCAGGCACAGGAGCTCAGAGTGGCCAAGCCCTGAAGGGGGCGTGTGTAATCAGCAGAGCCGGACCTGAGCTGCCCCCTTCGTGCCCCCTCTGCACCCGCACCCCCTCTCCTGCCCGCTCTGCACCCACAGCTCCCAGGGGCCTCAGGTGCTGGCTGGGACAGGTGGGGCCGTGGCTCTCCACCTGACAGGTGCCAGGGTCCCGCCAGGCAGCCCTGTCTGCCCTCTGCCCTCACTGTCTTCAGGGGACTCAGGGATGCTCCCTGAGAAGAGGGGACTGCTCACCACAGCTCAGATGAGGAGCCACAGCTTCGTGAGCAACACGGACCCTCAGCGACGGCACCCGCAGCCCGCGGCCTTGGCCCCCTGAGAGCCACGGCCGTGCCCTTGCCTGCCCCACTTCTGGAATGAACAGAGGCTGGCTGCCTGGGAGCCCTCCTCAGAGCGCACCCCGCCGGCCTTCCTATTCCGGGTGTTTTTAGGGCCCTGCCTTCCAAATGCTCCTGTGGTGCCCGTGGTGCCCGCCCTGTCTTAGCCGCTCCCAGGGAGCCTCTGCTGTGCTTGCCGAGGGGTCCGACAGTCTCCACCACCTGCGCAACTGATGGCCTCGAGGAGGCCCAGGACCACGGGGTAGGCGTGGGCTGGACCTGGTCCTCCGGTGTGCCTCGAGGGGTGGGGGAAGGGCTCGCCCCAGCTGTGCACTGGGGTGGGGGCCCCGGAGAAACCCCGGGGGGAGGTGAGGGAGCCATGCAGCATGCGACAGAGGACAGAGTGGCCCGCACATTGTATGGGGTGGAGAGGTCGCACTGGGCTGATTCGGGGGATAACGTGAGCACTGCAGATGGTTCCGGTCTGGCTCAACCTCCCCTTCACTTGCTCTCCCAGCTGGACACCTCTTACCTGGGACCTGGGCAGGGAGGGTGACGGCTCTATTTGGGCAAGGGTTTGTCTCGAGTCGCCCTGGTCCCAACACAGGACGCGGTCCCCGGAGACGGGGCAGCTGTGGGCGTCCCTGTCCTGCGGGGATGCTGGTCTGCCCTCCTGGCCAGGGCACCGAGGGGACTGTGGCGGCTGTCTCAGGGCACCACGCAGGGCACCATTGCCCTGGACGTGCCCATGCCGTGGCGGCAGGCCAGTGACAAGCTGAAGGCTGTGAGCCCAGCCACCGGTCAGGGTCCCGTCCAGGCGGGAACATGGAATCATTCGATTCCTCCCAAGATCCAGACAGGGTGGGAGTGGGGACTGGGTGGGGGTTTCACCACGGCTGGCCGTGGCCATGTTCTGCTGGCCCACCCTGGGCTGAAAGGGGGCCGGGGAAGGGGGCCCATTACCTCTCTGCCTCTGCTTCTGGGGTCTGTCCAGCTGGAAACGGTGCTGGGGAGATGCCCGGGCTTCCCGAGCATGGGGCAAGAGTCGGAGGGCTTCGGAGTCGCTGGGTTAGTCACAGTGGGGGGGGGGGCCTCAGCAGCCAATGCCCACCTCCCCCACTTGGGTGGTGCCAGTCCAGCTGCCCTCCGACAAGGCACTTTCATTTCTCCCTCGGACCTCCGAATGCATTTACCAAAGTCATACCTGCACGTGGCAACGGTTCAAACAGAGAAGGAGGACTGGGGGTGCAGCAGACCCTTGAGGTGCCTGGTGTCCCTCTCCTCTAGCCCTGAGGTGGCCCCACTGTCAACCCAAGCAGGTGACACCGTCCCTCCACTGGCTCGGACACGGAAGCTGCACGTAAGGGTCCTCAAACCCACACCCCGATGGGGACCACGGCAGGGGTCGTCTGGAGACCCCGAGGTCACGGCCCGGGAGCTGGACCCCAGGAGACTGAGGACGAGCTGCCACCATCCATCAGGCTGACCGGCCACAGTCCCCTGGGCGCCCTAGTCATGGCCCGAGGCAGAGGAGCCACGTCCAGGACTGCCCGCCAGTGGGAAGAGCTCAGACCCCCGGGCAGCCCGGGCCGCAGCGTGCTGCCCACTTCCTCCTCCTCGTGCGGAATCCAGCCTCCTGAAGATGTCCGGCCGTCAGCCCAAACCCGGCTCGGGCTGGGCTCCACTCACCGCGGTCCTGCCTCGGTCACCCAGATGTTCAGGGCTCCCCATACCCCCACTTTCTCCGGCAGCCGTGCTGTCCAGCATAGCGGCCGCTAGCCACGTGTGTCCTTCCAAACGAAATAGGACTGAGGTCAGCTCCTCAGTTGCACACACTGTGCTTTAGCTACTAAGCAGCTGCAGTGACCAGTGCAGCCGCGGACCACTTCCTGTCACCACGGGCAGCCGTGGGGGCAGAGCTGACCCAGCTGATCTTCTCCAGCTGCCCTCGAGGCTCCCTCGAGGCTCGGGCCGTGCCAGCCGCTCCACTGCCCAGACCCAGGTCTTCCCCCCACCAACCCCCAAGCTGTGTGCAGCAGGAGATGAGAAGGTAGCAGGGCTGACCCCAGGACCTGGGAAGAAACAGGACACGGGCCACATCCCTGCCTCCAAGACTCGGGGCGTGAGCACAGCCATCAGTATCTGAAGACCCTGCCTCCACCGAGTCCGGCAGGGGCTTCTCCCTGGGCTGGGGTTACCCACCACGGTGGGAGCAGATGGGGCAAAGGTATCCTCAACGTGGCAGGACAGGGACACGGGGGAAGGGGACTCACTGGTGGGGAAGGGGCGGGGGCGGTCCTGGGGGTGGAGGGGACAGTGTTGTGGGGCAGGGTGGTGCTGGGGTGGGGGAGGGGAGTGGAGCCGGGAGGGGGCGCTGGGGGAGAGCGGACAGGGGAGGGGGGGCAATGCAGGAGAGGGCGAGGAGGAGGGGACCTCAGAGAGGCAGCAGCGCTGGGGGCGGGGCCGGAGAGGGGGTGGGGTGGAGCATGGTGCTGGGGATGGGGGATGGAAAGCACGACGGGGCTGGGGGACAGTGGAGAGGGTGGGGCAGCTTGGGCTGGAGCCCATGGGGAGGAGCAAGACAGAGTTAGATTCGAATTCCAGCGCATACAGGAAGACAATTCCAGAAAAACTTAACTGTAATGTAAAAGTCAAGAATCACATAAATTTAAGACTGAAATCCTGAAGAATTTCAAAGGCAGAAATCCTAAAGGAAAGGACCGTGGTGGCGCCTACATCCAACTGGGAGAGGGCTCGCACCTGGACAAGTCCAGGTTATCCAGGGGTCCTCACGTTACCAAGTCCTCTACACGTATTTGCACGTTTATGTGTGTGATGGCGTGTTGTACCAACAAGGGCAAGATGAGCACGTGTATTGAAAATGGGCAAAGGTGGGATGCGTGGGTGGTTCAGTCGGTTAAGGGACCGACTCTTGATTTCAGCTCAGGTCATGATCTCCTGGTTCCTGGGACTGAGCCCTGCGTGGCGTTCTGTGCTGACTGACATCGTGGAGCCTGTTTGGGACTTTCCCCCTCTCTCTGCCCGTCCCCCTCGTGTGCATGCGTGGGTGTGTGTGTGCCCGCACGCTCTCTCTCTGTCTCACTCAAAATAAATAAACATTAAAAAAAAAAAAAGAAATGGGCAAGAGATACAAGTGACAGCTGCTCAAAATAAGAACTAAACGCAGTCATGTGAAAATCAATGCCACGTTTTAACAACCCAACTTGCAAAAAATATTTTTAAAATTTGGGTTATTGTTTCAGGTTGTTTTTTGTCTTTCTTTTATCGAGTAGGTAGGATATGCATACTTCAGATGTCAACAAATACAAAAGGTTATGCAGTGAATGTCTCCCTCCCACCAGCCCCTTCTCCACCCAGGCCCCTCTCCTGTCCCGCCCCGCCAGGTAGCCACCATCCAGGTGAGCACCTACCCCAGAGGTGCAAAGCCACACACACCCACGTGTTCTCCCTCCTTTCCTGTGTGCATGCCGCCGACTACGGCACTCTCCATACCTTCCTTTTTTACCTTAACGAATCTTGGAGACTGCCCCAAATCCACACGCAAAGAACTTCCAGCTTCTTTTTAACCAGCAGCAAAGAACGGGTCACCTTGAATTTTCACCATCTCACTGGCACGCGTGAATATTTATAAGGTCCGTTCATGAGTTTGCTGTCACAGTGGCCAGGTGTGTGGCTCCTCTGAGACTCTGCTTCCTCTTGACTGGGGGGGGGGCAGAGGTGACGTCCCACACCACACTGTGGGACGCTGGTGGGGACCTAGAGGAGGCACATGTACGCACAGCCCCACGGGACTTCCGGTTGCTGTTGGGGATCTTCCCTGAACTTGGAAATGTGTCCATTTTCCATCCACTCGTGGTGTAAGACCACGTAAAAAGGAAAGAATACACAAGTGCGCGCGCCCAGTCCACTTCCAGCGGCCACACGAACCGCGTGGCATCTGTACGAGCCCAGCCTGTGCTTGTAAACGGTGAATTCACCGAGTGTCTTATCGGTAAGAGGAGGGAAGGTGAGGTCGAAATAATACACAGCTTTGGGCAAATGGCTTCTGATAATCATGACTGAGGCAAAGCAAGGAACAGACAAAAACCTTGTATATGTGCTGAAAATACTGAAGTATAGAATGAAAATGCAGGTGTTCTGTTTTAATACCTTACCATCCATCTGCAGGAAAGCGAATTTCGGCTGGGTTGCACCAGCGTGACCTGTGTCCTTTCTGTCCTTTCTTAGGACACTAGAACATTGATTCTGCAGGGTCCTCTTAATCGGGATCGTACCTGGTGAGTCTAAGCACCTCGCTTGTCCCTGCACTTGGCCCAGTGGGCACAGCTGAAGGTCCGGACGCTGCACTAAACCAGGGGCAGGGGGGCCTGTGCAGCAGAGGAAGATAGAACTTCCAGAAATGTGCGCGGAACCAGTGGGACTTTCCTCCTGATCCGAAGCCAGATCATCAGAGAGCTCAGGCCTGAACCAGACGCTGTTTTGACACAGCCAGCCCTCAGCATACACGCAGCACACGGACCCACACACTGCCCCTCGTGCTCACACACGCATCTTAGAGGGAAGCCCCAATAACTATTTAGGATGCACGATGGCCCCTGGGGAGTTCTTCAAGCGGCCAGCTCTTCTGACTTCCAATCCCAGCTAAGGCGGGGTCACAGAGCCCAGACTTCGTCTCACACGCGGAACAACTAAAACGAGAGAAATCTATGAGGCTCCTGACGCTGGACACCAGCAAGGATGGGACCGTGCGCCCCCGGGGTGGGAGAACCGAGTTCCCCCTGCAGCCCAGGGAAGGGGAGCCCAGCTGCTTTCCCATGTTGGGAAGAGGCTGGGAGTCTGAGAGGGAAGGCGGCAGGGATCAGAGGACAAGTCCCACAGAGAAAAGAGCCGCCCTAGGGGAATTCGAGAAATCTGCAGAGGCTCCCTGCTGAGTGCCCGAATCCCCAAGGCCAGGGAGGAAACCGCAGGAGAAGAGGGCGAAATCCCACCCCCAGAGCTCAGGCAAGGCAGGAACAAGCCCGCTCCCTCCAGCCGGGGTGGGGGTGGGGGACCTCAGAATGCCAGGGGCCTGAGGAGAGCACACCGAAGGCTTTGTTTGGCCTCAGCAGGAGAGAAAACGCCCCTAGGCTAGCGCTCTGGTCTCGGGCCTTAAATGTTGAAAGCGAGCCTTGAGAAAAACAAACTGTTTCCAAGGAACTTAACTGCATTCCAGAACAAAGCTCAAGAATGTTTATAGGGATGTAAAAATATCTGTTATGCAACACTGAAAAGCCATACTTCTGGCACGGATTGAAAATTACCAGGCCTGCAAAAGAGCAGAAAAATAGGACTAAAATGAGGATAAAAATCAGTCCATAGAAGAAGATCCAGAAATGACAAGGAAGACTGGTTTAGTACACAAGGACATTAAAGCAATTATTATAAGTACGTTTTTACAGTCAAGAAGCTAGAGAGAGAGTGAGCTTCACGAAGGCAGACATGGAAGAGACAAACCCCCCACTCAAACTTGTGGAGGCGAACCCTTGGCCGCCTGAGTTGAAAACGCCCTGGATGGGATGACAGTTCAGACACTGCAGAAGAAAGGCTCGTGAACTTGAAGACGCAGGGCCAGAAGCCGTGCAACATGAAACACAGACTTTAAAAAGGAACAGGGACGCGGGCGCCATGGAAAAGTCCCCAGAGACAGAGGGGGCAAATATTTGAAATAAGCCCACCGAGCCACGACTGCCAACAAACCCCAAGCTAAGACCCATCACCATCAGCCGCTCAGAATGAGTGATAAAGAGCAAAATCGTAACACCGGCCGTGGGGAGGAAAACGCTTCACACGGAGGCGCCAGGGTGAGAGCGGCAGCGGCTCGTCCTTGAGACACTCACGTGAGGACGTGCGGGGCGACGCCTTTTCGGTGCTCAGAGAAACTCAACCTACAAGTCTACACCCGAGAAAGGGTCTTGCAGGACTGGAGGTGGAATAGACTTTTTCAGACGTGCAAAAATGGAAGGACTCCGTGCCAGTAGGCACACATGGTCAGAAATGTTACTATGTGCCGATTAGGAAATGATTTAGGGCGTTGGAGATGGCAGGCAGTCTGGCCGTGTCACAAAGGTGTAATGGATCCTCACTGCAGAGGGTGAGCCGCCGACCTGCCTAGGTTGGAATGACCAGTGTGCGGGTGAGTGGGGTCTGCAAAACTGAAGGCAGAGGAACTGAACGAAATGATCGATAACACGGATTCCCAGGGGTGCGAGTTAATTCTGACACTGCCCACCCGCACGTGGGGACTGAACAGTGAAGGGAGCGGATGGCAGGAGGCGGGGGTCTCACTCTTGGAGGAGGTTATGCGTAAGCAAGAGGAGGACGCTGGAATGACCCACCCGGTGATGGACTGGAGCTGGGAATGTCAGTGTGAGCCCGTGTTTAGCTTGCCGCAGACACAGACGGTTACACATGGAGGTACTGTGGATGCGTGTAAATGCACGGCTAACGTACACGCGTAGATCTCCGTCTTCTTCAGCTGGGGAGCCCGGTGGTCATGGGCATGTCACGTCCCAGGTCTTGGCTTCTGACACCTTTCTCCCCTGAGACGGACCGCAGCCCCCGGCAGAAAGGCTGACTCCAGGGCCGGGAGGAAATGCCCCAGGTGAGCCTGGAGCACGCGTAGACCCAGACAGGAAGGAAGTGCCCGAACAACACAACGCCACCTCGATGGGCGTGTCAGGGGGGACACAGGAGCCGCCTGAAGGGGTTCCCGGCGGCCAGAGCTGGATCCGTCCCAGCAAGAGGGAGGGCGTGTTGGATTATAGCCCACCGTGTAAAATAAACATGCACGCGTCCAGACTGACATCAGCAAACGATCCAGGCACGCTCTGATACGGAGACTGAATTTCTTCTCCGAAGGAGGATCCCACATCGTCTACGCGGCTGCTCCGTCCCCGGGGGGCCGAGCCCACTTCCCCACTCCTCGGGCGCGGGCTCTGCACGGCGACTCCCTTCCACGGGGGGGCGGTGGGGGGAGGGAAGGAGTCACGTGGATGGGGACAGCCGGCAGACACACCTCCGCCGGGTGACCACGGCCAACATCAGCGGTGACAGGCCGTGCTGATGGCACCCGCCCGGGCCGGGTGGGAAGAGACGGGCGCTTCCCCCCACATGACCCCAGTCCAGTCACGAGAAGCCATCATGCCGCTCCCACTGGGGGACATCCCCCCAGATCCCTGACTCGTCCTCCTCGACACTGTCAGGGTCATCAGAGAAACTGTCACAGCCCAGAGGAGAAGCAGAGGGATGGGATCAAGGTCACGTGGTGTCCTGGATGAGGTGGC
>NW_024412403.1:1181737-1199989 GCF_014898765.1 Herpailurus yagouaroundi | reverse complement strand
GGGGGGGGGTGGGGGTGGAGAACCAGGAAGGAAGAAGGACATCAGGGGAAACTGAGGAAACCTGAATATGAACTAAGGCTCGTTAGCTTAGTTAACAATAAAGTGTTCATATTGGCTCATTAATTGTAACCAATATACCGTATTAATGTAAGAAATTTATAAAGGGACCAAGCTGCGTGTGGAAAATCTTTGTATTAGATGTACAATTTCTTAATAAATCTAAAACCGTTATATAAACAAAGTTTATTTTTTTTAAACAGAAAATACTGTATTGGGGGCGGAAAAGCCAAGATTTTACCTGCGGCGGGTACACCCATGAGAAGCCGCCAGCACTTGCTAGGGAGACGCCCGTTAAAGCCAGCGGGACGGCACCCCACCCTCTGGGCCGGCTCCCGTTAGAAGGACTGAGCACCAGGTGCTCGTGCGGGGGCAGCGCATCTGGGACGGCCATGTGCCCCGTGGGGACAGGACTCCGCACACCGGCCATGTCACGTGACCCAGCTATTCCTACGCGTTCGCCCAAGAGAAACGAAAGTTTGCATTCACAGCAGCTTTATTTAGAATCCCCGAAACCTGGCACTGACCCCAAAGCCCGTCAGCAGGTGAGCCCGCAGCTGTGGTGCAGCCGCGGGGCGGGGGGGGGGGGGGCGCGCAGCCGGAGGGGAGGGAACCGCCACCCCCACACCAGCCTGGGAGCCGCAGAGTGACTCCGTGGACTCATGCTCTGAGGCCAGGCTGATAAGCGTGCGTGCTGACGGCCCCATTCCTATACAGTCCTGGGAAAAGCAGGTTAATTGCAAGTGATGGAGCAGGTCAAGCGTCCCGGGAGATTACAAGGGGCAGGAGGAAACTTTGGGGTGAATGTGTTCACGCTCTCGGTTTCCTAAGTGCACGCACATCGAATTGTCCACCTCAAATATGTGCGTGTGTTTGTGTTCCCGGGAAAGCTGCAGGGAAAAGCACAAAAGCAACCGAGACGCTGGGGTTGTGGGTTTCTGGGAAAATCTGTGAGTTGTCGCGTTCCGGCCCGGGGGGATGGGGGAGCCGTAGACCGCGGCCCCGCCTCCTGCACTGACCTCAGACTTGTGTTGGAGTTCCTTCTGGATTTTAGAATGGTAAATGTACCTCGCCAATGCCCCCATCTGCAGACACAGTAATAACTTCGAGTGGCTGTGCCGAGGGAAGCTGTGTCTCCGCCCGATTCAATCCCGCTCAGTCTCCGCGCACAGAGAACCAGCCGGGTCGGAAGTGATTTCTAAGACAAACAAGTCTTCCGAATTCTGCCTTTGAACTCGTCTCATGTTTAAAAAATAGCACTGAGCTAAGCGTTGACTTTCCCTTCACAGGCCGGGTGGAAACATGTCCCGATGACCTTCTTGGCAGGAAGGTGGCTGCCCTTGTCGCTGTCCCGATTGGGGGGGGGGGTGACCGGATTCGGTCCCCGGCACTCGGATGGAAATTTCCAGACTTCGGTCCTTTGTCACATCTTTAATTTGTCAAATGGGTCTCTCTTGCTCCCGTTGCCAGACTCACACCGCTGCCAAGGCCAGAGCTGGCGAACGTCCTCGGGGAGGCATCTCAACCTCTGTTAAGACCAGGCCCCGTATTCCATCCGCGTCACCGTCTCCAGACTCTGTCCGGAAACCAGGTCCAGTGGGAGTCTGAGGGCTGCCGGACTCCCAGGACGCGCTAATTGGAGGGTTGCGGCTGCCCGTTTCTGCTGAGCAAACGGGCAGCGGCCCAGACGCGCTCCTCGTTGAAAGCCCGAGACCCCCCCCCCCACCCCCACCCCGTTCCAGCTCGAAGGAAGCGTGGTTGCCCTGCGATGCGCCTGCGCTCAGACGCCGGCTAAGGAATCTGTTCTGTTAGCACTGCCCCTGGCCCGGGAACGAGCATCTTCTCTCTGGCCCCCAGCGTCTCTTCCCGGCATCTGGTCCAACCTCCCAGGGCTCTTTGCACCCTGGGGCATGGAGAGGATGTCTTATTTTCTATAATGTAAAAGTAGTAATGGGAGTAAAAGGCTCCACGAAGCCGAAGGTCTCCCGTGGGTCTTGCGGCTTCGCCGCCAGGGAAAACAAGTAAAATCTTTCCCGACGTGAATTGTGCCACCCTGTCAAAGGTCGAAGGTCAGCCATTTGGCAGCTGCCCGAGCAGAGCAGCACCGGCCGGTTTTCAGCAGACTCAGGAGAGATTTCACTTGAACCCTAGGGCTGAGGGACGTGGTTTGAGAACCAGCCCCGGTCCTGGAGAGACTTCGAGAGGCGGAAACCGAGTAGGAGGAGGGAAGCCCCCTCCCCCAGCCCTGGAAGCCCCGAGCCGCTGGGCTCCCCCCATCCTACCGGGGGAGGGGCTGCACTGCGTGCAATCGGGCTTGCCCTCCCAACCACCTCCCCCTTCCTTTGCTAGCTGCCCCGGTTTTGACTGGGTGCCCATGCTGCCCCAAGCAGCCCATGACGGGGACACTCACCCTCTGCGGTGAGGGTGGTGCTGTGATTAGCTGAATCAGAGTTCCCCTCTCCCCCGGCCCTGGGTGCCAGAGGGGCTGGCCACTTTCACCACGGGGCAGGTTCGTGGTCTTTGTCAGAAGTCTGGGATAGTAGTAGCCTGTGCCCTGCCTCTCACTCCCGCTCTCTCGTCGTGTGCGGTTGTAGAGGCAGGAACTAGCAGCTGCTTTGACTCCAAGAGGGAAGCCGCTCTGAACACAGGACCGACAGGTGGGGGGGGGGGGGGCTGCCTTAGCAGGTATTTGTGGAGACGTGACTGGCTCACACCTCACCTGAAGCCCGCCCTGTCTCTGGTTGCCTAGTTACAAGAGTCAATATTTATTAACAAGCTCATGTTTAAGCTGGTTTGAGTTAGGCCTTCTGTTTGTTGACACTTAGGGGGTCCCATCCAATGGGAGCACTGGGAAGTGTGTTTTCTAGAACTGCGGTCTGTTGAACTCCCAGGTCACTGATGTTGATTTTGAGAGTCACACACAGAAAGGACAACAGTGTGAGAAACCGTGACTAATCCCACGGGGGCAGCAGAGCTGAGGGACAGGCCT
Organism: Herpailurus yagouaroundi; assembly: GCF_014898765.1. NCBI lineage: Eukaryota > Metazoa > Chordata > Mammalia > Carnivora > Felidae > Herpailurus > Herpailurus yagouaroundi. The sequence continues at coordinate 1,196,943 of NW_024412403.1, read as the reverse complement.
TCCCTGTGACATTGTATGGCCAAGTTCTGATGCCCTTCACGTGAGGAGGGGACACCTTCCCAGGCAGGAGGGGAAGGCCAGCGGGTCCGCCAACCCTGAACACCCAGCCCCGCAGAATCACACCAGCACGCACACGGGGACAGGGCCTGCCAGGCTGACTCCTGCCTCCTCGTCAAGCATTGTGTCCCTGTCCTGCTTTACTTTCTTCCTGGACGCACACAGGATGTATCTAGAATTCCCGGAACTGAACACGTTCCCAAGAGGCCCCCGTGTTCCTTCGCTTGGACCCTAAAGCACGTTCAGTCTGCGTCAACAGACTCTTCCCAGCCCAGGGAACGGACTTCCAGCCTCTCCTTCGTTATCTCTGGGGCCACTCAAATGGTTTTTGTTTCTTCCTCAGGTATATCTGCAGCCTACCTGAGGGACCGTGCCCCCCACCCCACCTCTCCTCTCCCTTTGCACCTGGGCGCTGGGACCGCGCCCCCTCACCTCTCTTCTCCCTTTGCATGTGGGCGCCCCGCCACTCGCCCTGTGCCTCCCACCTCGGTCTCTCTGGGCCTCGGTCTCTCTGCCTCCCTGTTCGCTCATCCCAGCAGGAGTGGGTAACAGCTGGCCCGGGCCCTGCGGGGAGAACGCCCTTCCCACCGTCCTTCCACGAAGGAAGTGCAGAGGGTTCCAGGCCGCCTGTCCCGGGGCGGTCTCCCAGGCCCTGAGCAGCCCGCACCCGTACTAAATGCTGCAGCGTCCTGGCCCCTTAGCCCTCTGCTCTTACACTGAAACATAGACACTTCCCTTGTGAACTGATCTCCAGCCCTTGGTGGCTTCTGACTCGGGCAGCTTGGCCCACAAACCTTCTGTCCATCCCAGAGCTCAGCCGGGACCGCTCTTCTCCGTCGTCGGGGTTGGGTGCTGTGCTCACTTCCCCCATCCCCTTACTTTCGGGAAAGAAGCCGGGGCCTAGGGCCTCACACGCGTGTGGGGGCCAGAGCCCAGATGGTCTCCCTGAGGCCAGAGCTGGGGCCCCCGGGGCTCCCGCCCCATCCAGGGATGGCAGCTGGAGGCCAGCTCTGGGACAGGGCTCTGAGGTCAGGCCAGGCAGGGTCCTGCCGCACACAGCGGCCCCTCCTGGAGGCTGTCTCAAATTTCACGCTGGCATTTCACAGGCACGGAGGGAGCCTCAGATCAGGGGCTACCTGTGGGCGTCTGGGGACTCATGAGACAGCTGCTGGGTGGCACGTGGGCGGAGCCCTGTCCCGGGAGGAGGCATCCCAGCGGGACGTGGCCTTGACAGAGGGCCTTGGAGGATGGAGGGAGGTGATGTGGGCACAGGTGTGAGCAGGGGCCTGGGATCCTAGGGCACGCTCAGACCTTCCGGGCTGGTGCAGATCCTGGTGGCGGGTCTTACAATATCCTCACAATCGCCCTCTGTTCACATGACTGGAAGCTTCGCCTGCCCTGAGCCGTCACCTCTAGGTAACGAGAACAGAGAGGGGCGGTGTGCTCGCGCTGGGCCCCAAGGCGCAACTGCACCAGGAGGCAACGCCGCGCCGGATGTCTGTGGAAATGCCCGGCACTCCCTGTCTGTGCTGGCGGTGGCCTCGCAGATGCCCACACGGTGCCCACGGGGTCCCGCAGAGAAACAGAGAGCACCTTCCTCACCGGGGACACCCGCGTCACCTGCCCGGGCTGGCGGGGGTCCCCGTTCCCAGTGACACCCGGTGCAAAGACGGGCTCTTGAATTTCTTGCAAGAGACAACAGGTAGAACTTTGCCTCGCGGTCAATATGCCAAATCGAGGTTAATAAGTCCACGCTAAAACCTCAGATCCTAAGTGTTTGCTTCTGAGTTTGACAACTGTATGCACATGCGCCCAAAGTGAGGGGCAGAGCCGTGTCCAGCCAGCCCCTGCTGCCCTCCCCGCGGACCCCGCAGGGGCCCCCGTTCCCCCCCCCCCCGGGGCCTGTTCCCGATCCGGGAGCTCTACCCCTCCTCCAAGGACGTCAGCACTTGCTGGCATCTGTCCTGTCTCTGGCCTCGAGCCGGCGAGAATAATGTTGCTGGAGGACGTCTCTGCGAGCGAGAGCTTGTGCGGTTAGAGCCCCGCCTTGTCCTGCCTGCTCCTGGAGGACCTGGTCTCCCAAAGGCCCCTGAGCCTTGGGAGCAAGGCCTGGCACCCTGTCCGCCCCGCTACCTCCTCTATAGAGTGGGTAAGCCCTCGGCGGCTTGCTAACCATGCAGCCTCCAGGCCTGGGCCCCGTGCCCCTGCCCCGGGGCCCCGGGAGCGTGCAGTCCCCAGCCACCCAGCCATCCTCCGCACCAGGGGGTGCACCCTGCGGTCTGGCTCTGGCTCTGGCTGTGGTCTGTGGACACGCAGACTCTCGGTCACCGAAGTGAGCGGTGAGCAAGACGTTAAGTGCCCCGTCCTGTGTGGGCACTGCCAGCGTCACTCATACACCTGCCGGGCCCGGGCCCCTGTCTCCTGACCTCGATGTCCGCCCGCGGCATCAGACACCCCGACGTCTCACCGTGGCGGGTGGACACCGCAATGTGCCCGCGGCAGGCAGACCCCCCCACCAGCACGTGAATGCCCTGGCGAAGCCCTGCAGCCCTGGGGGAGACAGACCCCTGGGGGATCGGCTCCTTGCAGGAGAGACTCTCCCGCAGGGAACATGCAGGTATGCGTGGCCTCTCCAGAACAAGTCCCTGGGTGGCACTCTTGCTTGTAAGTCCCTTCCACCTGCCCCCACCCCCTGACGGAAGCCCCTGCAGTCCAGCCCCTTTGGGCCTGGAGCCTGCAGCTGGCCTCTCGGGGGCCCACAAGGGGCTGACCGAGCTCTGTAGGGGCATCAGTGTGAAACTTGGGCAAGCCGGGACCTTGGCGTTTGCCTGGGTGCGGTTGGGGGTGGGAGTGTATCCTTCTGGCCACCCTGGCCCCCAGGCATGGAGGGCAGGGGGTTTCCCTGCCAGGGCTGGCCAAGGGATTTGCATGGATGTGCCGAGGGCCCTTTGCATCGGGGGTAAGGCCCCGGGTCTTCCCGCACGTCTCTGGCCCTCACAGCCGGGATGGCGTGCATGGGGCAGATGTGGGCGGCACCCCAGGAGCGACCTCTGGGGGAGGGAGGAAACAGCAGTCCCTCTCTGTCACTTCCAGGCCGGGACACGCAGCAGCAGGGGCACGGAGCTGGGCACTTCCTATGACCCCTGCCCTCATGCGTCCTGAGAGAGCCCAACGTGTGCCCTATACCTGGGCACCGTGGGGAGGGGGGGCTCTGGGGCCATTGTTGGGTTTCTCTGCCACCGGCCACGAGTCTTTCGTGGCTGATTTGTATTTCAAACGAGAGGCTCCATCGTGCCCTGGCCCCCAGGCTGTGTTAGCGTGACTCTGTCCCCAGCGTCACCCCATTAGCTGATTGCATCTGGTGTTGTCCTTCAGTTCCTGGGGACTGTAAGTTGGCACACTCCCGTGTTTTTGTCCTGCTCTTTTTTTTTATGTTTATTTATTTTTGAGAGAGAGAGAGATAGACAGACACAAGCAGGGGAGGGGCAGAGAGAGAGGGAGACACAGAATCCAAAGCAGGCTCCAGGCTCCGAGCCGTCAGCACAGAGCCTGATGCAGGGTTTGAACCCACAGACTGTGTGTTAAGCTGAAGTTGGATGCTCAACCGGCTGAGCCACAGGTGCCCCTGTCCTCTTGTCGACAGCGGAAAGCGTCCCCGCTCCTGGGGACCAGCTCACTCTCCACCCAGGAAGCAGCTCCAACATTTGCACTGAGTGACTGAGGCAAACTCAGCGGCTACAGCCCAAGGCGACAGATCCAGAAGCCCTCGGGGCCCGGGGGAGCCCTGGGGGTGGGGGCTGCTGGGTGTGCAGACGGAGGCAGCTTAGCTGGCATCTCTGAGATGAGGAGGAAACTCCCTGGTTTTTCACGGTCGTGGACGGCAGGGTCGTTTTATTGAAATCAGGGCAGCAGGGCTGAGGGACATTTTGTGGGGACCTGGATCCTGTGTGCCTCCTGATGAAGCTGGTCATTTTTCCTGGGGGGTGGTGAGACACCCCTTGCGTCCCCCAGGGATCAGGCCAGAGCCTCGAATGAGAGGTGACTTCTTGGGATTCGTGCCTAGTGCCGGCCTGGTGTGAGATCATGGGAAACATTTGTACCCGTCTCTGCCCCCGTCCCCGGCACAGAGCTCCTGAAGGCCCCGTAATTTTCTAGGTGACAGGGGCACTGGGAGCATCTTTTGGGCTAATGAGGTGACTCAGTGGGCTCCTGGATGGCTCCTGGGTCTTTCTGGGGACCAGCCGGGACTGGAAGCTCAGAAATTTCAGCCCCCGCCCCCAATTCTCCGGGGAGGGGGAGGGGCCGGGTATGGAGGTGATGAGCAGCCTCACTCCTGCGTGAGGCAGCCCCGCAAATCTGAGCAGGTGGGGCCCAGAGAGCTGCCGGGCGGGTGCACACGTCCCCGCCGAGAGGGTGACGCACCCCAAGTCTGCGGGACAGAAGGTCCTGTGCTCAGGACCCTCCGGGACCCGCCGTACCCACCCCTCCATCCGACTGCTCATCTGCAACTTTGTCCCCTCCTTTATCACACGATGACCCGGTGACCGTGTTTCCTGGAGATCTGGGAGCCGCTCTAGCAAACTGATGGAAGCCCAGGAGGGTCGTGGGAACCCTGGAGGGTCGTGGGAACCCTGGTTGCAGCCGGATGGTGATGGCATCCGAGAGGGGGCAGGGCAGTCTCGTGGAGGTCCGTGGCTCCAACGTTTTCTCCAGGTCGGTGGCATCAGAGACAAATTGAATTGTAGGACAGCCAGTTGGGTGGGAGAATCACTTGTGTGGGGAAAGAATTCAGACATTTGGGGTTGGAAGTGTTGAAATAAAGTATCGTGTATGTGAGTGAATCAGAAACGGCTGTTGCCCTCACAACTCTCCAGGACTACTTTCCTCCCCGGTGGTCGAGCGCCGGCCCCAGGGGAGTGGACGCTGGGTGAGAGCCCTGTACCCCCAGGAATCTGGGCTGCGGGGAAAGGCTCGGCCCCCGTTGGCATAGCCTGTGTCAAAGCACGCCCCTCCCAGCAAGGCAGCCAGCCCACCTGCCATGGTCTTCCCTATGGGTCTGTGGTTAGACATCTCCTGGGGACTCCCTTGGGGACCAGCTTTGGTGCTGGTGCATCCCTGCTCGTGGGCTGCCCCCACCCCACCCCCACACCCCTGCTGCCCTGAAGCCTGGGGGAGCCTGGGCACCCACCTTCTGGCTCTATTCCAAAGCTCCCGGCTCTGGACCCTCCAGCTATACCCTTCCCTTCCTCCCAGACCAGGGAGTGACCTCCACCCACCAGAAGGGGCAGCCGTGACCTTGTCCCTTGGGGGATTTCTCAGAATCAGAAAGCTTTCCGATGTACACATTCAATGCAATCCCAGTCAAAGTAACACCAGCAGTCTTCACAGAACTAGAACAAACAATCCTAAAACTGGTATGGAACCAGAAAAGACCCCGAATAGCCAAAGCAATCCTGAAAAAGAAAAAGCTGGAGGCATCACAATCCCGGACTTCAAGCTACACTACAAAGCTGTAATCATCAAGACAGTACGGTACCGGCACAAGAACAGACACTCAGACCAATGAAATAGAACAGGGAACCCGGAAGTGGACCCACAAACGTATGGCCAACTAATCTTTGACAAAGCAGGAAAGAATATCCAATGGAATAAAGACAGTCTCTTCAGCAAGTGGTGCTGAAAAAACTGGACAGCGACACGCAGAAGAATGAACCTGGACTTTCTTACACCAGACACAAAAATAAACTCAAAGTGGATGAAAGACCTCAATGTAAGACAGGAAGCCATCACAATCCTCGAGGAGAAAGCAGGCAAAAACCTCTTTGATCTTGGCGGCAGCAAATCTTACTCAACACGTCTCTGGAGGCAAGGGAAACAAAAGCAAAAATGAACTACTGGGACCTCATCAAAATAAAAAGCTTCTGCACAGTGAAGGAAACCATCAGCAAAACTAAAAGGCAGAATGGGAGAAGATATTTGCAAATGACATATCAGATAAAGGGTTAGTATCCAAAATCTATGAAGAACTTATCAAACTCAACACCCAAAAAACAAATAATCCAGTGAAGAAATGAGCATGAACATACACTTTTCCAAAGAAGACATCTGGGAAATACAAATCAAAACCACACTGAGATACCACCTCACACCTGTCAGAGTGGCTGACATTAACAACTCAGGCAACAACAGACGTTGGCGAGGATGCAGAGAAAGAGGAACTCTTTGCACTGTTGGTGGGAACGCAAACCGGTGCAGCCACTGGAAAACAGTGTGGAGGTTCCTCAAAAAATTAAAAATAGAACTCCCCTACGACCCAGCAATTGCACTACTAGGCATTTATCCAAGGGATATAGGTGTGCTGTTTCAAAGGGACACATGCACCCCAATGTTTATAACAGCACTATCGTCAATAACCAAAGTATGGAAAGAGCTCAAATGTCCATCGATGGATGAATGGATAAAGAAGATGTGATATATATATATATATATATATATATATATATATATATATATAATTGAATATTACCCAGCAATCAAAAAGAATGAAATCTTGCCATTTGCAACAACGTGGATGGAAATGGAGGGTATTATGCTAAGTGAGATAAATCAGTCAGAGAAAGACAAATATCGTATGTTTTCACTCATATGGGGAAGTTGGGAAACTTAACAGAAGACCATGGGGGAAGGGAAGGGGAAAAATAGCTTCAAACAGAGAGGGAGGCAAACCATAAGCGACTCGAGTACAGAAAACAAACTGAGGGTTGACGGGTGGGGGTGGGGGGAGGGGGAAACAGGTGACGGGCACTGAGGAGGCCACCTGTTGGGATGAGCACTGGGTGTGGTATGTAAGTGATGAATCATGGGAATCCACCCCCGAAGCCAACAGCACACTGTATACACCGCATGTTAGCCAACTTGACAATAACTTCTATTTTTAAAAAAAGAAGAATCAGAAAGCTTTTCCTGAAATCAGTTCAACAGGATTCGGAGAAATTCAATTCCACACATGCCTTTTGGCTCCTGCCGGTGGAGAACCTGGGCGTTAGGTGGGCGGTCGCTGGCCGACATTCTGGAAACCCACACGGCCCACACTGCCAGAACACTGAGCAGGGCAGAGAGAGGCCTGGAGGGTGAGCCTGCATGCGGGGAGGGCACCCAGGAGGGACGCGGGTCAAACAAGACAGGAGGCACCTTGGAAGTGGACCTTCTCCCATCGCCAGGCTTCAAGATGGTGAGCGAAACTGACCCCTGGGTACGTCCCTAAGTTACGGGGTCGTGTGTAATACGGCGAGGGACCCAGAGCCCCCGACAAGGACTTTGACAGGGAACAGAGCAAGCATCGCAGGGGTTCCCAGGGTCTGCATGTTGGCTGGCTCACCCGTCTTTTCCCGTGACATGCCAGTGGGGCAGAGTGGCCCTGGGGAGAGGCACCCTTTGAGGGATGTCATGTGACAAGGATGATGGTTCCTTCCTAAACCGGAGACAGTGCGGGGTCTGTGTGCTCGCAGCCAACCCAGCTCTGAGTGCCCACGGGCGCTTTGGTCAGGGTGTGGGGGACACTTTACCGCAACAGAGCCTGGGGCACTGGCTGTCAACCTGCACCACCCTCCCCATGGCAGGGCCGGAGGCACCCGTGTTCACCGCGGGGCTGACCGGGGGACGGTGACTGGCTGCGGGGACTCACAGGTGCTAGGAGGGCTTTAAAGTCAGCGCAGGACGTCCCCGTTCTTCTCTCCACGGGACACGGGCTGGCGGGGCTCATGCTGTCACTGACGTGATCTGACGCACTGACTGGGAAACCAACTGGGCACCGTCTGCAGGGAAAGCTAATCAGATTCCTGAACTGAATTTCCTCTTAAATCTGTGTAAAGCTAACGCGTGTGTGCGACAAAATGTAAACACCATGAGGGGAACACAATCAGAGACACGGATTTCTCTCCGTCCCCTGCACCGCCTGCGTTTCTGTCCCCAATATTGCGACACGTGTGATCTTTCCGAAGACACAGAGGCCACCGGAAAGTGCACACCTATGGATTTAAAGCACCATTGACACCGCACTCTAATGCGGCTCTGCGGTCAAGAGACCTCGTGGGTGAATAACATAGCAAAGAGATTTTCCCAAACAGACCCAGCTCATACTTTTATGTTCTTTCAATTTTTGGCTATTGTGGTCGACTTGTTGCTGAGGAAGATGCATAAAACTCATGCTATGGTGGTGGACTTGTGATCCCATCAGAGAGTCACGCACACGCACACGCACACGCTCCTGTATGCACACCCACACCCACGCATATGTACACGCCCCCACATGAGTGCTCTGCCTCCTCCAGGGAGCCCACCTTGGCTTCCTGCCTCCAAGCTCTGGCCTCCATGCTCCCTCTGACGGCATCTTGTGCAGGGTTAGTGATCCGCACACCTCGTTGTTCTCAACTGGCACCTTCTGGGGCGCGGAGCCCGGGGCTGACCAGAGTTCCCAACGCCCATCTGGAAAGTGAAAGGGTGAGTCTGTGAGTGAGATCGCTTCCCTCTCCCCCCAGCTTTGTATAATTCACGTGCCGGCGACGCCTGAAGGGGACAACTAAGCACCGGGTGGGCTGTGGCAGATGTGACCCCACTCCCACTGGCCCGGGGCACCAGCTTTCTGTGCCGCTGAGCAAGAGGGGAACGTGACCCTCGTTTCGTGTCAACCAAGACGACTCTTCTAGATGGAGTAGATGGGTTTTTCCGATCTCCCGGGTAGCCGGGGTGTTCTCGTCTTTGAACCGCTCACGTGGCTTCGTGCTCCGGCGTCCCTCGGCTTTCCTGGACATCTGGACTCTGGTTGTAATAACCGGTTTAATGGCCTTGTATACAGCTCTGTTATCTGTGTCCTTTCGGGTTCTGTTTGTACGGATTCACTGTGATCCCCGTCACGGGCCGTATTTTCCGGCTTCTTTCCACGTGTGGCAATTTTCAGCTGAATACCGGACATTGTGACGTTGACGTCATCGGGTGCTCGACCTGGGTGTTACATTCGTGTAGTCGGGTTCTGTGAGGGCTCTTCGGAAGCTGGCTTGGAGGCTTCGCGGGTGTGGGTCCTCTCGTCTGGGGTAAGTCCGGCCGCGTCACTGAGGGAAGCTTCTGAAGACCCGCTGACCCCTGTGAGCGAGGAGGTCTTTCCCCTCTGGCTTGTGGCACAGGAACGATCCCAGCCCGGGGTGAGCTCCCCGGCTGGCCTTTCCTGCTCCTTCCCGGCGCCTCTTTCCTGGGCACAGGTGGCTTGTGCACGGCAAGCAGAGGCGGGCGCTCAGTCCTGGACCCGGGGCACTCCCGGCAGGCCCCGTCTCGGCAGCGCCCTCCTCTCTGGCGCTCGGCTCCGCCAGTTCTGCCCCCCTCGGCCTCCCCAAGCTCCTGACTCCGCCCCCAACTCACAGGCCGGTAAGGGGGCTCCGCGGTTCCTACGTCCCAGAGGTCACTACTCAATTCTGCCTGTTGACCAACGTCTGAGAAGCAGCTTTCACATTTTGTCCAGCCCTCCAGGTATTTACGGTGGGAGAGGAAATCTGGACCCCGCGGCTCCATTGCCGCCAGCGGTGGGAGCCTCCTTTTTTGTTTAACTACAAATGTCTCTGCTTCCTCCTCATTCATTTATTTTTTCTAATCTTGATTTCTTTTTTTTTTTCCAGCTTCTTTTTATTTATGTTGAGAGAGATAGAGAGCAAGCAGGGGAGGGACAGAGAGAGGGAGGGAATCCCAAGCGGGCTCCGAGCTATCAGCGCAGAGCCAGACATGGGGCTTGAACTCGTGAGCCGTGAGATCATGACCTGAGCTGAGGTCAAGAGTCAGGCACTTTAACTGGCTGCGCCACCCAGGCGCCCCTACCCTCGTTCTTGAAAGATAATTGCAGGGGATGAACAATTCTTTCTCCCGGGCTTTTGAAAACATTACTGTCTCACGGCTTCCACTATTGCCGTGGAGATGTCAGTTTAATTGCTGTTTCATTGACTTTCTCTTTCTTTTTCTCTCTAGCTGCTTTCATAATCTTCTCTTTGTCTTGGAAACTTTCCATTTCTGACACGCTGATCTGGATGCACCTTTGTGTTTACCCTGCCAAGACCCACGAAACCATTAGAATCTGACAAAAGGGATCTTCTTTATTCAGTGTCCCTTAGAGTCACTTTTGACACTTTGATCTCCGTCTTTCATCTGGAGCTAGCCACTAGACAGACTGCTTCCTATCCTGTACTCCTCTGCCCTGCACTCGGGTGACTTCCTCAAGTCTACCCTCCAGTTCACTGATCTTATACACATCTGCATCTAAATCACTGCTTAGTCTGTTCACCAAGTTCATGCACCATTTGTCCTTATTTACTTATTTATTCATTTTTTTATTGAAATCCAATCCAATCCAATGATTCCAGGAGTAGAATTTGGTGATTCATCATTTACATATAACACCCATGTCCCTTTTTTTCTCTGTATTTTTTCATATCTGCCTCAATGTTGATCATCTGTTACCCATCCATTTTCAATACCTTCTTCAAGCATATTAATCAAGTAACCACCAACCTGGGGCCATGTTGAGCCACATTTTTGTCTCTTGGTTGGTTCTTCACGAGGCAGCTTGGCCTCCGGCTAGCACTCACATGAGCCAGGCTTCACACCGAGAGTTCCCGGAGCAGACCTCTCTTGTCCTTTTACTCTTTCATTTTTTTCTTTTCCTGTTCCAGCAGACCCTCCTGACGGGCAGGGTTTTCCCTCTGAGCGTGTGGTTCCGCAGGAGACCCTGTGTCATGTGGGGTCTCTGTCTGGTCTCCCCTGCCTGGCCACGGCCCTTCACTGTCTGGGCTCCGGGTCACTGGGGCTCGCTGACCGCTGTGAGCTCTCTTTCTACTGCCTTCCTATTCATGGCCGGCTCAGAGGGCTCTAACAATCCGTGAAGATGTTCAGGTGTTCTGTACAGGACAGACTTCTCAGCAGCAGAAGCAGAGACTCGTCTTCCTGGAAAATGTCCTTGTCCCACCCCCCACCTTCCCTCCATCGGGACAGAGAGAAGGGGCATTTGCTGCCCTGGGGAGAAGGCTGCTGCGGGGGGTCTGGAGTAGACTTTTCCATAGGTGCCCCCACCCATCTGTGACGTGGGGAAAGTGAGGCTCGTGAGGCCAGACAGTGGCCCTGGCCACCCGGCTGGGGGGTGGTGGCTTCCTGAGGGTCTTGAATTCACTGTCCTGCCATGTGGAGCGGGCAGCTGCAGGGAGTAGGAAACCCGGCCACACCTGCCGTGAGCCTCAGGTCTCTGTCCACTTTGGTTCGGCGTCCAGCAGCACAGCCAGGGCCCTGCTTATGTGGCAGTGACCGAGGCTGCCCTGGGAAGGATGGGGCTGTGCAGGGCAGAGGAGGTGCCTGCCTGCTTCTCACGGGGCCCTCCCCACCTCCAGGGGCTGCCGCCCTTCCTGGGGTGTCATGTTCTGTCTGGGTTTCGGGATGAAGCCCGCTCTCCCGCTCCCATTGAAGCCCCCGGGAGCCTCCACCTGCCCTGTCGGCAGAAACCCATGGGGATCTTGGCCGAGAGGAGGTTCATTCTCTCCTTCTGCCTCTGTCCCTCCCGCCTGCGAACGCAGCCCCGCGTGTCCGCACGACCCGATCACGTGTTCACTGGGGTGGGACGGGGCCGCAGGACAGTCACCGTCCCCAGGACGGTGAACCACCCTGGGAAGGCGCCCAGGCCTCTGAGAAGGAGGCTCTGGGGTGGGTGGAGGTGCCAAAGGCAGCCTCCAGGGGGCCCCGTGTAGGAAGAGACCCACCAGGACAGCGGGGGGCTCGTGGAGGGGGCTCCAGCCCAGGGGGTACAGCCCGAGCTCCCCGGTCCCTGGCGGGGGTCTTCTGACCCCTCAGCTCTGGGCTACCTGCTGGTGCGGGTCAGCCAGCCCCCCCAGCCCGGGCCCTGCTTTTCACACTTCGTCACCACGTGCACACGGCCCAGGGCTCTTCAGTGAGGGTGCTGTGGGGAGGCCCGGGAGGTCACCCCCGGCACAGGCCTGTGTTACTGCCGCCGTCTTCACCCCCTCCCCCACTCACCGAAGCCATCAAACGGTGGGTACTCTTTGTCCAGCCCAGGTCCCGCCTGGCAGGCCGAGGACAGACGGGGGAGTGGGCTCGGGTCGGGGTCGGGGTCAGGGTCGGGGCAGGCCCAGGAGGGTTGCCAGCAGGCAGACCGGGTTCAGTCCTTCACTACCACCGACTGGAGCACCGGCCGCTTCCGGGGTGGGGGCTGCTGGTGCTCAGGGAGCAGCGAGAAGCCGGCCAGGGGCCCCGTGAGCGGGACAGCAGGCCGGGCGGGGTGGCCTGGGTCTCCCCTCACGGGCCTGACATGGTGCAAATGGGGAGGGGCACGTCAGGCCGATCCAGCCGGCGCTGGGGCGGGGGGCCCTGTGGCCACAGGGGAGACGGAGGCTTCAACTCAGAGAACGGGAGGAGGTTGAGGGTTTGGGCAGAAGGCCGTCACCTGACCTGAATTTTCGGAAAGGTCTTTCTGGCGACTGGGTCACAGGCAGACTGCAGGGTGAGGCGCGGGCCGGGGAAGAGGGCAACTGTTTAGGAGGCTCTCGGAATAATCCGGAACCGTGATGGGGAATGGGAGGAGACTGGGGAGGGACAGCATGTGGAGAAGCTGTTAGGGATGGGGCAAGCGGTCACTTGATTGTCTCGGGTGTGAGAAATCAGGCGCACAGGCGGTGACCTCGCCTGGACCTCAAGGGCACTTGGGGCCACGCTGCGCGGGGCTGGATGCCGGGCTCAGAGCTTCGGGCTGACGCGCCAAGGAGCACAGAGGCGGCCAGGAGAGGGGAGGGTCCGAGGCTGGGCAGGAGCGGCAGGCCTGAGGGGTCCCCGAGGACCAGGACGCAGATGTGTCCAGGGGGCTGGAGGGGTCAGATCAGAGGAAGGCCCGGGACCGGCCGTCTTCACACAAACGACCCATGGGGGCAAAGCCGCCTCCCCTCGTCCTCCCTCGGTGCCTTGCTGCCCATTTCTCTGCTTGCTGGTCTCACGGTGACCCAGGGACCGCCGTCGGCCTGCTCCGGTTCCGTCCACGTTCAGGTCTCTAGCCACGCGTGGTGGGAGTGGGGTGGCGGTGCGTCTGCCCTGCACACCTGAGGCCCCGGCCCCCCGGGTCTCCCCGTCCCCGGTTCCCCTCCCCCCTGGGTGCGTCGTCACCCTGAAGTCCTCGGCCACCCCGACCACTCGGCTTTGGGAAGCGCAGGGCCTGCCTCCCGGCCGAGCGGGCAGCCCTTCTCCGTCTCTGACCCACAGACGTTTGGGTAGAGACCCCGGTGTGCGTGCAGCCCCCCCCGCGGCTGTGCCTGCTGTCCTCAGCATCTGGCACATTCTTGGTCATCTGTAAATAAGGCCCAGATGAAGCCTCTTCGGGAGAGACACTTCCTCACACACGGGATTCGTTCAACAGCAAAAGAAACTCATCAGCCGATGTTACTTGTGAACAAGGGTGCAAAAATCTAAAATTAAAAGTAGCTACACGACGCTGACATGATCTAAAAATAAGACCTGCGGTCAAGAGGGCATCCCAGGAATGCGGGAACACCGGGTCCCCGTGGACTGCCCCGTGTGGCTGTGTCCCACGGCCGTGGCGGCGCTTCGCATGTCCACAAGGTGGCGTTTCACTCGTGCCCTCCGTCCTCGTGCTGACGTGCTACCTGGTAGGAGGGATGGTTCCAGTCTTGTGTCGCGACCACGACCCTGGATCTGTTTCTGCCTTTGACTCTGCAACGTTCGCTTTCTGCATCTGGAGGGCTGCCGCGGGCAGAGGGAACGGCGCCTGCCTGTGCGGGCATCTCATCGCCGGGAGACCCCTGTCTGGAGCCTCCTGCCTCACGCACATGCACACATATCTCTGTGTGCGCTGCGCGTGTGTGTGTGCACGTGCATGTGTTTGTGTGTCTGTTTATGCAATGCATGTGTCTGTGTGTGTGTGCATGCACTGTGTGCATGTGCACGTGTGTCTGTGTGCACGCACACGTGTCTGTACCTGTAGGCACATGTGCATCTATATATCTGCGTGTGCATGTGGTCTATGTGTGCACACATATGACTGCGTAGGCATGTGCACGCGTGTCTGTGTGTGCACACGCGTGTATCTGTGTGTGCACGCGTGTCTTTGTGTGCATATGTATACGCACATGTGTGCCCGTGTGTGTATGTGTGTCTATGTGCGTGCACACGTACGTGTTTGTGTGTGTATGCAGTGCACCTGTCTCTGTGTGCACACACGTGTGTCTCTGTGTATGCACGCACATGTTTGTGCATGTAGGCACGTGCACATGTCTGCGGGTGTAACGCGTGCCCATGTGTCTTGTGTGTGCACGTGTGTCTGTGTGTGTGCGTGTGTCTGCATGTAGGCGTGTGCACACGTATCCGTGTGTGCATGCACGTGTGTCTGTGTGCCTGTGCACACGCTCCGATGCGTCCTTCCCACAGCTCTGCTGCTCTCCACTCCGGTCCCCTGGCTGAGCCACTACAGCGGCATCAGCGTGCCCTGTCAGCTCTCGGACATCTGGCGCAGAGACTTCTGAGCAGAAGCGGACAGTGCAGGGCGGGCCCCCCGGAGGCACGAGGAGGAGGTCCGAGGCTCTCCAGGCAGCCACCGAGCTCGGGGCACTTCAGCCCACCTGGGCGGATGCCCACCAGGCCCACAGGGACCAGAGGCTGGGGCAGACACCTTGGGGCCAGGAAGCCCAAGCCGGGGGATCCCTGTGCTATCGGCTGGGCCTGCCGGCCGGGGTCTTTGCTGCAGACCCAGAGAGAGGCACGGTCTGCTCTCCCGGGACGGCATAGGAGCCCACGCGCAGAGGCGTCGGCCCCCCGCGTGTACCCTGGACGGCGCACCCCTCTGGGCTCTCCTGCCACACCGAGCAAGCACTCATTCTCATTTAATTCCATTTTCAGGCGATACCTTAAAAACGCAAAATTCTCACAACCAGCTTCTGCTTGACGGGACCGGTCATTCTGATTTGAGTGGAGGTCGCTGCGTCCTGCCCCGAAAAGAGGTCCAGGCAGCTGACAAGGACATGCCGTGCATTTGCCCTGAAGCCTCTGGGGGAGGAGGGCCCATGAAATATTTAGGATGTAAGTGAATAAAACGTCGAGGTGCTACA
>NW_024412403.1:1158324-1181337 GCF_014898765.1 Herpailurus yagouaroundi | reverse complement strand
GTCCTACCCTGGAAGTCCCCACCGTCCTCACACAACTGCCTCCACGCTGCCCCCTGCCGTCAGCACGTGTGAAATGCACCCAGATCTCAGGAGGCTGAGCTGTGAAAACCTCCACCGCAGAATCCACGAAATAGGGCCACATCCTGAAGCACTGACGTCATCTTTTGTCTCCCAAGTGGACATCAAAGTTTGGTTTGATTTCAGAACTACGTCATAATTTGTGGCTCTATATGGAGGGGAAAAAAATCCCAGTTGGGGGAAAAAGAGCACATTCTGGAAGACAAAAGGGTGTGGTATTATGTTCCTCGAACCAGGCCGTGCCTGACGGCCAGGAGCACGTGGAACCTCGGGACAAGTGTGTCTGTTCTGCTCACAGACGTGCGATCGTAAGCAGTATTTTGACATGGGACAGCACGCACTGCCACGTGGTTGCATGGGGATTCAGGGCACGGCAGCCCTCCCACGGACCCCCGTGCTCCCGGCCGATGGGCATCGCCCAGAGGATGCGGCAGGTCTGCGTGGGCACAGGAAGGTGTGGGGGAGCCCCGGGCTCGCACTGGCTGCAGCGCCCAGAACTCGGGAGTTCCCCTCATGCAGGAAGAGGGCTAATGCCAGGACTGCCCACCCGGGGCCCCCCCCACCTCGCCCAGTCCAGTCCTCCTGACACAGCTGAAAAGGCGCCCCCTCCCCAGCCAGGGGTGCTTCGGTCCGGGCTCTGGGTGGTATGCGTTCCCCGCTGGCTCCACCAAGAGCCATCTCTTGGCTGTCCTGGGATGCACCCTAAAATTGGCCACCACGCCGGGGCACCAGACAGCTATGCGGGTGCACACGTAACGCCACAGAGAATAGGTATCACTAAGGGCTTCAGTCTCCGAGTCTGGGGCCCGCCACGAGGCTGTGGCTGGTGTTCATGCCATCCTGTCCCCAAGACCCATTTCACATCCCCCTTCCTTCCCTTCTGCCACTTAGGAGCCCTTGCAGAGGGAGTGGCCCATACCGTACTCCAAGGGGTCAGAGGGGTGCCCTTCCTACGCTGACTTGTGGTGGTCCCCACGGACCCCTGGGGGGTGGGAGGACGTGCCTCAGGAGGTCCTCGACCCCACACTTAGGCTGCCTTGTACCCCCGGGTGGCAGCACCCTAATGGCTAGTCGGTCACCCCAAGGAGCACCTTAGCCTCTTCAGGGGCGTGCACACCCGAGGGTGCTCACAGGCCATCTCAGCTTCCAGTTCTGGGGGGACCCGATCGTGCCTCGTGGTGGAACCCTTGCTCCCTCGGTACCAAAACTCCCATCCCCAGCAGGGCCCAGGCTCCCAGGGGCCGGAACAGCATGGCCTTCATGGGACGTCTGGTGTGGCCTCGAAGGTCACTGCGTCCCTCCCTGCCACACACCTGCTGCACGTCCCCCAGGGCTCTGCCCGGCTGGCCCTGTACCAAGGGCTTGCTAAAGCATTTTTACCATGCGGTAAGCCCGCTGGAGCCTGGGCACACAGGCAGAACTTACGCCGACTCCTGTCACCCGAGCCCGCGAGCAGGAGCAGTGTGTGGAAGAGGCTGTCCTGAGGCCGCCCACCCCAGCCCCCCCGGGGCCACGTGCCTCTTCCTCAAACCCCCATGAACGGGCCCAGCTGCCCCATCCGCAGGCCACCTGCTGGTCCAGGATTGTAGCCAAACCACACACGTCCCAAGCCGCGGGGGGCTTGCCCACAACTGTCCTGTCCCCTCCGGCCAGAGCAAAGCTGCCTTCCCGGGTCGGCAGGGCGCCCGGAGTGGAGACGCACCTCGCAAGCACTCCCGCTGCTCGGGCCTGTCCCTGGTCGCCGCCTCGTCCCGACTGCGGGGCGCTGAGCACAAGGCCTTGTCGGCCTGGAGGTTGTGACAGCGGCCAGCGGGACACACGGTGCACTGGCCTCGCGTCCTTAGTCGGCCTCGGATTCAGGACCTGGTGATGCGTGAGCCGCTTGCAGGGGGGCCTGGCCTTGCTCCGATCTTCGTGGTCCCTCAACTTGGAGTCTCAGAATCTCCTCTCTGAGCCCCGAACGGCAGAGACCCGCGTCCTCGGGGGACTCACAAGGGAGCCATCGCTGTCAGAAACTTTGCACGTTAAACAGGTGCACATCTTAAGGAAAGGACCTAAAATCCCAGGAAGGGCCAGTGCCCGCGCCGGGTGGGGGCCAGGTCAGCAGCCCGAGGACCTAAAGCTCTGCCCGCAGCTGCCGAGGGGCACACGGACGCACAGAAGCTTCCGCTCCGGTGTAGAAGAAGATGACTGACGGGCGTCTCCACCCTGGGCGAGTGCTGATGAGCAGAAGCCTCCGGAGACCACGTCTGTGAGGCGGCCAGAGGCACCGGCCTTGGCTCAGCGGCTGGCTCTCCACCGGCCTCGGAGTGGTTTTATTTGCACGGTGTTGAGGACGCGCGGCTGAATGGCCAGCCCCACGCCCCCACTGGCCTGGTTCTGGGTGTCCCGGCTGCAAATGGCCTCGCCCCTTCCCCAGGGACCTGGGAGGGCACGAGCAGCTGAGGTTGCTCCTTCTCCATGAAGCCTGAGCTCACCTGCGGGGGTTCGTTCTGCACGTGCCTGTTACCAGATTGCGAACCTTCTGTCTCCAGTTTGTGGGCACTTTTCCTGCACCTGTTGGGCTGATCCTATGGTTTTTCTCCTTTATGCCATCAAGCACGTGGACTGATTTTGAATGTTAAAACAACCTTGCCCTCCTGGCCTGGTTTCTCTCAGTCACTGGGCTCAACCTGTTCGAATTCATTTAAGATTTCGTGTGACGCTCACAGGGAGCACTGGCCGTGGGGTTTGGTACCACGGTTGGGCCCTGCAAGTGACTTGGGTGTGTCCCCCTGTTTGGTTTTTGCAGAAGCAAGAGCTAGATCATATTCATCTTCCCTGTGACCCCGCAGGGCCTGGAGTTCTCTCCGTGGGGAGGTGTCCGATTACCAGCTCGATCTCTGTAAGAGATACAAGACATTTCAGGGTTTTTGTGTCTGCTCGTGTCAATTTTGGTAGGTCCTGTTTTTCAAGGAACTCGTCCGTTTCTTCCGGCATGACACCGTTAGTGAGGTCCTGTCCACCCTTCTAATGCCCCGGGGTCTGCAGAGATGCCCCTTTTCCGCTCCTGAGAGCCATAGTTGACTGGTGAAGGGTTCCCTTTTCACGTCTCAATGTACCGATCATTTGCCAGAACGAAGTTTCCGCTTGTTGACTTTCCTCTTCGTTACACGTCTATGCGCTCACACGTTTCTGTTCTGTTACCTCCTCCCTTCTGCTCTCCTTCAGTGTAATCTGCTCTCTCTTCCCTAGCTCCCGGGGGCCGTCCCTTTGCTCCTCCCCACCCTGTCTGTCCGCTGGCCCTGCTGCCTCTTCACTCGCACTGGTTTGGGACTGCGACTGTGTTCTTAGCGTGGCGCGTGAAGGCGCCTGTTTAGACCCGGGGAGGGTAAACCCCGAAGCTGATGGGAAGGAAGCCTGAAGCTGGAGGTGCATCCCCGGTGCGTGAGGGACAGGGCGGCCCGGCTGTGAGCCGCTCCTCCAGGCCGGGGGCAGATCCGAAGCTTGCTCGGATGAGAGAGAGGCTCCAGCCCTTCCCAGACAGCGATTAGCTGAGAACGTCGCACACCAAGAACATCAAATTTTAAATAAGCTCAGAAGTGACTCAAATCCAGTCTGACAGAGGCCGTCCCCTCAGACGTCCTAGAGCAAAAATAAGATGTATGCCACAAGTCTTCAAAACAGCACGAAGCCTTGGGGGTGGGGTGCACTGTGTGGGTTCCGGGGAGTGGAGTCGTGGCTCTGCTCACGCAGCTGGGGGGCAGAGAGAAGGCGTTTTGTTCCTCGTTCACGTGGGCAGACTTTCCTGGGCGCCTCCTGGGTTCTGTCCGAGACCATCTTCTCTGGGAGGTGGGGCAGTAGGAGGCCTGTTCTCGAGGATGCGAGACTGCCCGTCAGGGAGCTGCGATGAGTAAAAATAGCAGAGCTTCTGTTTCTGTATTTAATCTTCAACCATGAGAAAGAAACTAGCCTTTACTAACACTCAATATGCAGACTGGCAGTCCAATGTGTCAGAGGGTCACACGTCCCACGTGGCCCCACTCCGCCGAGGCGAACGGGGGGTGACGGGCACCCGGGCCGGGTCCTCTCCTTCGACGTGACGAGCCACGGTTCACCTGGGGTCTGGTCAGGGATTTGCGGCTCATACGGTACAGCTCTGACTAAACTTAGTTCACGTGGTGGACAACTGTGTGGAGGACAGGAGAGGGAGGCGTGGAGAGACAAAAACTGGAAACCATAAAAGACAGGGGACAAAGCATAAATGGTAGTTTTAACAAACGTGTCCTTTGTGTCCCTGACGGGGGGAAAGTAAGAGCCAAAGAGATAATGGCTGATCATCTCCCAAAACTGATGAAAAACACTGAAGTCTAGATTCAAGAAGCACCCAAGCAGGAAAATTAAAAGAAAATACCACTTAAGAAAATAAAAATGACGACAAAGAGAAAAAAATGAAAGTAAAAGAAAATAACCCCCCAAAGAAACAACGGATAACACTCATGCCTTGCACGTTGGTGTTATTCACACAAAGGACTATCGTGGGAGACAGACACTGGGGGATAAGGCGGGATGCAGACAATGAAGAGGGGGGATACGTGGATAAATCCAAATACGTGTGGACCGCACAAAGCAGTGGTAACTTCTCGTGGGGCTGAGAACACATCAGTATTAAATACATGACAAGAGCAGGAGCAGACGAGGTGACAGGGCCCTGGGGGCAAAGTCCTCGGGGTCGGGAGCTAAGTGAGCGGTTGCCGATTTCAGCTTTTAGGTTTGGGGGTGGTTCGTTACGCGGCAAAGCTGACTGACACGGGAATTGCCTCCTAGATGTGGGGGTGCCGCTGTCACAAGACCTCAATCCTCTGGCTGGCAGAGGCTGGGAAAATGAGGAGGCATTTATCACAGAGGCCGGACACGTGCAGCACTGGGTCCTGGGACAGCTTGAAGGCAGAAAATGCATGTAATGTGCTTGTCGGCCTCGGCGAGGCCTTGTGCAGGCAGAAGGCGGAATGTTACCCGACTTCCTTCAGCTGCCTCTGCTGATGTCCGGGAAGAAGAAAGTAGCCACAGAGTTCTCGTTTTGCAAGCACAGCCGTGGCTCGACTAGTTTTAAAACCCAAAAAATGATGGCTGGCTTCAGGGTTGGTGGAACCAAGGGGTAAAACCCTTGGAAAACTTGAAGGTGATGCTGAGTAGACCCTCAACCGGGTGAAAGGCCTTTGCGGCGTCTTAAGCCCCCCCCAGAAATCTGACCCTCCGAGGCAGAAGGACAGACAGACCGCGTGTGGGTCTGGGGGCAGACGCCGCCTCTTTGCAACTTGGGTCTTTGCATTTAGAGGATCCGGGATGCAGGCCTGAGGCTACAGTCCAGTGAGAGCCGGGTCCTCGAGGGAGTTAAGTGTGTTTACACGCGGGGGACCCAGCAGACGGACCGTGGAAACGTGGCCACCGAGTCCTCCGTCCCCCTCCCTGGGCCCCATCGATGTGTTTCTTCGGATGTCCCCCTTCAGGCCCTGGCCGCGGCTCAACGTCTACTTTGGTCTACAGGACTGTGGCCGAGGGGACACACACACACAGACGGCAAAGCATTTGCATGCTGGGCTTGCTGTGGCGCCGTCCCGGAGAACCCCGTAACGGCCACTACGTGGCCCCTGGATGCTGAGAGGCGTGTGGCCCGGGCACCCTGTGTCCCCTGCTGGTCAGCCAGCCCTCCCCAGAACGCGAGGAGGCGTGGCAGGTCACCCAGCCAACGCTGGCCTGCTGCTGCACAGACACAGAGGAGACGCTGCAGGGAGAGACCGGGAAGCCACCGCGGCCCAGAGCAGCCGGGCCGTGAGCCAGACACCTAAGTTTGGGAGCTTGCTATCTAGCAACAGCTGGCTGACAAAACCCCTATTTTACAGCATCCACAGAAACCAATTCCAGAGAGACTGTGGAAACAAAAACGGAAGACAAAAAGAAGTTCCCTACAAGATAATACAGGAAACTGTGTTTAGGATCTCGGGACAGCTAGCCTCAGGATAGAAACGTGTGGTCTTAGGATACGCAACCACTAACTACAGGCAAAGAGGATACACTGGCCCGTCTTAGAATTAAGGCCGTCCGTTATTTATTTTTTTTTTAATTTTTTTTCAACGTTTTTTATTTATTTTTGGGACAGAGAGAGACAGAGCATGAATGGGCGAGGGGCAGAGAGAGAGGGAGACACAGAATCGGAAACAGGCTCCAGGCTCTGAGCCATCAGCCCAGAACCCGACGCGGGGCTCGAACTCACGGACCGCGAGATCGTGACCTGGCTGAAGTCGGACGCTTAACCGACTGCGCCACCCAGGCGCCCCCGTCCGTTATTTAAAAGACCTCGTTAGGGAAGTGAAAAGACAAGTGACAGTGTGGAGGGCGGTTCCTGCAGAAAGTCCCACAGATTGAAAAGGAGGCCCACACCACACAGCAGAAACGTGGTGACACGGTGGACGGTCCCTTCCCCCAAGAGGGTGTCCGATGGGCGGTCAGCGCCTCATCCGCCATCAGGAGAGCACGTCAGACCACACCGAGACACCGGCGCCCGCCAGCAAGGCCGGCGTTCCAGAGACGGCAAAGCCAAGACTTGGGGGATGAAGGGCTAGAAGGACGCCCCGCAGGGGCTGGGGGTGTAGGCCGGCCCGGCCACCGCGGGAGGACTTTGGTCACTCGCTAAAGGTAAGCGTGTCCACCAGCCCCGTGACCCGACGATTCAGCCCCTCAGCGTGTGCCCCGCGGAGACGAGCAAGATTGTTCACGGCGGTTGTATTTGAAATGTTCAAACGCAGGAAACGGCCCGACTGCCTGTCAGCGGAAAGCGAGTACCTAGAGGCCCACGTCCGGGGTGGAGCGGGTGTCGTCATAGAAAGCAGCCCGCCGTGGCTGCTCTGGCGTGGAGCGTGGGAGCGAGGCGCTGGGACGCGGCCCTCTCCCTCGGTGGCGTGGCCCCCGTGGATACCCCGACGTGAGGAACCACGCACGTCTTCCAGCGTTGCATTAAGTATGAACGATAGGAAATACCACAGGGCACGTGTGTCTAGCGTTTCCCGTGACCCGTCACATTCTCCACCTTCAAACCCTCCGCCTCCGGCACCCCGGCCAGCCGACGGCACCCTGCACCCTGGGCATCCCCTGCTGCACCCATCCCTGCCTAGAGAGGCCGCGCAGACCCCCCCGGCTGGCCCGGCGGCCCTCTCCCCGCAGCACAAGCGCCTGCTGGTGACTGCGCCCGCCTGGCGCTCCCCGCTGCCGGAGGAAAGGAAGTGCTTCTCAGCGAAAGGTGCCACCTTGTGACTGTTCTCGCGGGGTCTCTGGTTTCCTGCCAGAGAGCAGTCTCCCGCTCCCGCCCCTCAGGGACCGCCTCCCATCGTGCAGCTTTGTCTCCATGTCAAACTGCACTTAAGGACACACAACGTCATAAAACACATTTCAGAAAAACTAGAAGTTTAAATGATACTTAAATGAAATGTTTGGATTAAATAGTCCATTGAAACACTGTTGAAGTTTTGGCACCTAGAATGAGCTTCATTTTCCGGAAACTACACTTTTGTGCATTGCAGAATCCTCGTACAGAGGTGACCAGACCCCAGATCCCCGCTTGGAGCTGTGCGGGCTGTGGTCTCGGGCAGGTCACTTCCTTGTGGACACCTACTGATCTCCAGTCTCCCGAAGGGGCCGGAGCGCAGGCTGGGCTCCCCAGGGACCTCCGCACGTTGCGTGAGGGCCTGTGTTTCAGAGTGAGTGTCCCAGCAGACGTGGGGCTTGTGAGGGAGGCGGTGGCGGAGAAGGACCTGCCTGCAGGCTGGGCGGGGGAGGGGCTGCTCCTCCCCGGGGGCCTGACAAGGGATCCCTGGAGGGAGGAGGCCTAGGGCTTCTGCTCAGGACGCTCCACACACAAGCCTGAGCCCTTCGCATCCGCAAACGCCTCCCTCGCCTCCTCCGTGCAGCGGGACGCACACAAAGGGTGTCCTCACTCGGGGAATCGGGAATCGGCAGGGCTGGGTGGCGCCTCTTTGTGGAGCGGAACAGTGACTTAAAAGGAACGCAGTGTTTCAGCGTTTCGTGGCGGTCCTCACTGCGAGGTCACTCTGCATCCACACGGCCCAGCCCGCCTCCTCTCTGAGGTGATGGACGGGGCTGGGGTCTCCCGTGCACCCCCGGCCCCGCATTGCACCCCGGGCCGCGTGCACCCCGGCCCGGCTGTTCTGACCCAGATCTCAGGGGGAGCTTTTTGGCTTCTTGAAACTTGGCAAATAAACTTTCAAGTTCATTTTGAGACTAGGTAAGACGAGATAGTGAAGGAAGTTCCAACAAGAACCCACCCTTCACGTCCAGAAACGTCACTTACGGGGCAGTCACGTCAACAGCGGGGTCTGGCGAGCCACGGAGCCCACCGCTCACCCTCCCGCCTGGCAGCTGCAGCCCTGCCCCCGTGGTCGGGCGCCAGCCTCCTGTAGCCACCGGAACAAAGTCCCACACCCGGGGTGGCTCGCAGCCTCCAGAAGTTAGTCTCACACGCCTAGAGGCCGAAACAGGGCGGTCGGCCCACCCAGGCCTCAGCGCCCCCATTTGTAAGATAGTCCACGAAAGAGGACTATATTTAGGGACCCCTGCAGCCCACAGTCTGAGTCTAACGTTTCAAAGAATGAGCTTGAAAGTAGAGGGCAGAAGTCAAGAGGTCGGCGGGACCGCGCTCCCCTGGAGGTCCTCCCGGCTCCGGTGCCGCCCCCTGTCGCGGCCCGTGGCCAGTCCTGTGGTCTCCGCCCCTGTGGTCACGCGACCCTGCTCGTACACCTGTGTGGCATCTCCTGTGGCCTCTCTTGGACAAGGACATGTGGGATCGCATTCGGGGCCCATCCTGATAATCCAGGATGATTTCTCATGCCCAAATCTTTTACTTAATCCCATCCACAAAGCCTTTTTTCCACATGCAAGTTCGCATTTACAGGTTCCAGGGATTAGGACACGGGCCACTTTGCGTGGCCAGTATTCAGTGTGCAGCAGTCAGCGCACTTCCGAGTGGGATGCCTGAGGCACTAAACTTTCCCTTCAGTGGGCAGGCATGTGCCAGAATTGCAGAAACTCCCTTGCTCCTTCAGGGCAGCTGAGTAGCCTGACTCCAGAGAAATGTCTTTAACCCTCACCAGCTTCTCCCTTTCAGCTCATTCTTTCAATCATTAGATTCAGAATGTCGGCTGCAGGGGGTCCCTAAATATAGCCCTCTTTCGTTGACGATTTTACAAATGGGGGCGCTGAGGCCTGGGTGGGCCAACCGCCCTGTTTCAGCCTCTTCTCCTTCGTGCAGGCTCCTAACTCACTGAGTCGACAGAAACCCAAACAGGACACTCATTCAGTGTTCCAGCATGTTCCAGCATGTTCCAGATGCCAGACACACAGTTGCGGATGGACTGGAGCGCCCCTGTTTCCACTCTGGAAGGAGATCAGAAATCTGCAGATGGTGACAGAAACCATGGGGGGGCCCACACCCCACGCGGGCTGGACCTCACAGGCCCCGCCTGGCTGGGAGGGAGCCGCTGTGTTTGTGCTAGCTCCCTGGGCTGCTGGGTCTGTTTGGGGTGTGAGGAGGGAACAGCATGGGGGTGCCCTGGAAGCAGCCCCTCACGGCCTCTCCCCTCCACCTCCAATCGTTGCCTGCCTCTTCCGCACAGGACCTTAGGGACTCTCTAGGCACCTTCGGCGTGTGCCCGAGTTACTTAGATGGACGAGGGCGGCCACACACTCACAGCCCTGGAGACACCCTCACGGTCCGTGCCAGGGGCCTTCAGACCAGGAAGGCTGCACCTGTACAAGCTGCCCTCCCCACCTCCACCAGCGCTCTGGGGCTGGCATCACTCTGCCCTGTTTCACATGTCCTCACGTAAGCTGTGACGGACGCCATTGGTTCCCTGCTGGCCCCGTGGCAGGCCTGGGCGTGGATGTCCCCTTCCCCTGGGTACAGACGGAGACTGGGGCTTGCAGCCAGAGGTGGCGGGGGTCTCTTGCGCCCCTGCTGCTGCTGCTGAAGCCTGCCCTGGAGAGGGCGGGAGGGCAGGGAGCTCCCTGAGGCAGGGCCCTCCCCCCTGTCCCCGGCACTTACCCGGGACGTTGTGACCTGACTCACGCTGTCCCACACGCGGGCACAGATCACACAGTGGCACCTGCAGGCAGGAGCCGTCGGGGGGGGGGGGGGCCCAGCAGCGCCTCTCACGTGCGCTTTGTTACTTAATGTGTCGTGTAAGCAGGTCACTTGGAGGGGCACAGATTTTCCACAGCTCGGGGAATAAATATCTTCGCTTTGTAAAACCACTCTCGGGGCAAAGTGTGTGCCGGGCAGCTTAAAGAGAAAAAATGAGCTTAAGCCAAATACTTTCGTTTCAAGTGACAGGCGGCAGGAAGCGCGATGCGTTAGTTCCCAGGACCAAGAGTTTTAATCCAAAGCCCTCCCCACGCGGGCATATAAACTCCCGGAAAGGATCAGTCACTTCATCCCCATCAAAATTATCCGAAGGTTTTTTTTTTTCTCCTTGAACATTTTCATGCCGAGTTTTGTCCCAAAGTGAGTGTTGTTTGTTATCGCGAGTAACACAGTCTGGCAGGACAGCAGGGCTGGGCAGGGGGCGGCAGTTTCTGCCGAGATCCCGGGGGACGGCCACCCCCCCCCCCTCCTGGGAGGTGTCACAGGACATCACAGAGCCCCTGCATTACCGAGCTGCTCATCCTGGGGCTTATGAGGACCTGTCCTCTCTCCGGGCTGATTAGGATTCTGCTTCCCTGTGCAGCAGCGTGGGGGGTGGTGGGGGCCCCCACATTGCTGCTTCTCGTGTTCGGAGTAACACGCAGGGGACAGCCCCCTGCCCGAGCTGTGGCCACCACGAGGCAGTGAGGAGACGTCCTTGGCGGCAGGCTCTCCTGAGAGGCCGTCACCGACTTCACGGACTCGAACACCCAACATCCCCTCTGTGCTTCTGCGTCGCCCACACTTGGGTGCCCGGTTGTCCCTGCGCGCCTGGCTGCGGAGGCGCCGTGGCGTATTTGCTGGGTCCACCGTCACCTGCACGACCAGCGCTGGGGGTGTTTGGGGACAGCACGCTCTGCCCCCGTGCTGCCACGCTCACTCCTTGCCCCGACCCCACCACGCGGAGCGCGGGCTTGTAGGTCAGACACGGTGAACACTGGCGAGTTCCCACAAGACAGCAGCTTTATCACGTGCGTGGGGCACCAATGACCGTGCCTGGCGACTCACCCACTGCCTCCCCGGCCCCAGAGAGGAGCCATCGAACCTCTGCTCTGCAGCAGCCCCTCCACTTGCTTCGTCCGAGAACTAACGGACAGGCCCGTGGAAAACTCTCGGCCAGTCACACTCTGTTCTCCGCCGTTTTCCAATTTTCCTCTCAGGATTTTATACATATTTTTTAGTTCTTTAAAATTAAAAAAAATCATTTGATGCGTGGTCTTTAAACATTTCTGATCACCCACCCGTCGGTAAAAAGCATCTGAGCAATGCCCCTAAATATATGTAATCTATTTAATTAAAAATATGAACATGATTAACACCACCAACACGTTAAATATTAAATATACTACAAAACACACATGAAAATGAGAAAGATGAGATAAAATGAAATAAACAGTATTTCAAAATGTTCATTTATTATTATTTTTTTTTTTAATTTTTTTTTCAACGTTTATTTATTTTTGGGACAGAGAGAGACAGAGCATGAACGGGGGAGGGACAGAGAGAGAGGGAGACACAGAATCAGAAACAGGCTCCAGGCTCTGAGCCATCAGCCCAGAGCCTGACGCGGGGCTCGAACTCACGGACCACGAGATCGTGACCTGGCTGAAGTCGGACGCCCAACCGACTGCGCCACCCAGGCGCCCCAAAATGTTCATTTATTATTAAAAAACACTTTGCCCTCAATTTAAGATGATAAATAATTAAAAATCAATAATTTTAAAAGCACAAGGAGGCTGGTGTGAATGAACATGCCTCATGGCTTCTTACACCGTGGTCTGGCGTTCTCGCTGCAAACCCGGGACGGCACGGCTGTCGTCCGTGACGGGCTTGCTTCCACACATGGCTGTTGCAGCTAAAAAGAACACCTCAGAAAAATATGTAAATTCGCAAATTCGAACAAAGAAGGGCACCTTCAGCTGTGCTTGCGAAATCGTGGTCCGTCAGCTGCGCACAGGCCTCTGTAGACCCCACCCTCGCTGGAACCCATCCCTGGGCTGTGCTAGTGTGTCTTTAATAAAAGGGTTCAAAACTCACCGGAACGTTTGATTTGGGAGACCTTTTTCTTAACAGACTAGAAAACAGATTGAACAGGTTTTGGCAACAAAGTCACATGACATTAAATCAAGTCGCGGTTTTCAGAGCACATCACCTGTTTCTTAAAAAGAGCAGTGGTTTTGTCCCTGGTAACTCAGAACTTTACTCTTACCTGGAAGGGACAGGTCCCACGAGTTCTTGTGCTTTTTGTTAGACTCGAGGGCCAGCCCTCCGCCCTTGGGCCTGAGAAGGGTATCGCGATCATCAGCCTCCTGTGCCTTCGACGCGGCCCGTGAGCAGCTTGCAGGAGCAGACCGGGGTCAGCCCCGTCCTGGGGCCCCTGGGGCTGTCCTCTGGTTGTGCGGCTGTGCGTGCAGGTGTGTGGGCACCGTGTGCAGGTGTGTGTGCACCGTGCGAGTTGTTCATGCACCACGCTGCGTGCACGTGTGCGCGCGCTCGGGTACACGACTTTCAAGCACGTGTCTACTTGGTGAGGGCTGGTTAGTTAAAACGAAGCCTCATCTGTAAACCACAGTGGTGGGCACAGGTCACCTGAAATGTGGTCCTCTCGGATCTGAGGGATCCCCTCCAACCTCTCAGGCCCTACTCTGCCACTCCCTGTGGAACCAGAACCCCACGGCCAGAGTGTTGTTTCCACCCAGATCCCACGCCCACCCTTGTAGACCACACCCTGGGTCTCTGGTCCCTACAGTTTCCTGCCAGCCTTCCTAGGAGAGCTCCTAAGGCCTGGGGGCCTCCCCAAGGCCGAGTGAGTCACCAGCATGCGTCCCAGGCCCATGCTGAGCAAGCGGGGTGGCTGTTTTCAAAATGTGGTGGACAGGGCTTGGCTGAGATGCCTGGGTCGCCCACCCCCGGGGGGACATTGGTGGGGATGGGGCAGGAAGGGAGTTGGGGAGCTGGAGGCTGCCAAGGCCCCTGTAAGAGTGGGGGGAGGGGGCTAGGCCTGCTGCACTAATTCTGACTGTGCCTGGAGAGATGAACTGGAGGGCCCACTCGCCTACCGGGCTACTTCGTGCAAAATAGAAGAGGTTCCCCTGAGGTGGGCGGAGCCTGCAGGGAGCTGCTGGCTGTGGTCCCTGCCCGGGAGCAGAGTGGACGGCACACGGTGTCCCGTGGCCCAGGGCAAGGAAGGCCCACCCAATCTCCGTCTCCTTGGGCGTCAGTGGCCTGGTGCCGCCACGGGGGCGGGTCACTTGTCCTCCTGGTGTTGGGTCAAGAGGTAACTGTGGAGAGAAGCTCCAGTTTCTCCTGCACCCCATGGATCATTGGGGGGCGTCCTGTGGGGGGCGAGTCATTTGGGGGGCGTCCACACCTCACCTGGGGGCCCGAAGCTCCCTCCCTTTGTCCCACCTGACCTTCGGTGTCCCCAGTGAGTCACGGACTGCTGTTTTATGCCGGGTTGCTCACACTCAGCTGCCCGCTGCCTCCTGCACCTCAGCGTCCGCCGGTCCTGCTTCCTCCCCAGGGCTCTAGGGACGAGGACGTGCTCCTGGTCGGTCCGTTGGTCTAGAGCCACTCAGGCTCCCCATGGAGCGACAGTCCCACAGGCATCGTTCTCGCTCAGCAGCGGGTCTCCGTCCGGACAGTGACAGTGTTGTCTTCTGCTCACGGACATCTGCAGTCACTGGCACTGCCCCTGGACGTGTGCACTCCCTCTGTCCTGTCTCCTCCACGGCTCCTCTTCTTTGTGAGGATTCTGTGTTGTGGTTTTGCTTGAGCCTCAATTGCTGCTTCCACGGTTTTCATCCCTGGTTGTTTCTGTCATGGGTTGGATCGTGTCCCCAAACCCACATGCTGAAGCTCTGACCCCCAGCGACTCAGAAGGTGGCAGTATTTGGAGACAGCGTCTTTAACGAAGAGGTGAGTGAAGCAGAACAGGGTCCGATAGGACTGGTGTCCTCATAAGAAGAGATGAGGGGACACACACACTCACACAGAGGGACGAGTGTGTGAGGACACAGGGAAACATGGCCGTCTACGTGCCCAGGAGAGGAGCCAGCCCTGACCACGCCTGGACCCTAGACATCCAGCCTCTGGACGAGGAGAAATCGGTGTCTGTTGTTGAAGCCTACAGCCTATGGTGCTTTGTTATGGCGGCCCTAGCAACCTCATACATGGCCCATTCTGGAAAGTTCTCAGTCATTATCTCTGAGCGTCACCTCTTTCTCATCCTCTCCTCAATGCCTCCGGTGGATCATTTCATTCTGTTTTTCATATCTTTTGATGGCCCATAATTTAAGCAACTTTTAATCTTTCTGAGCTGTTTTCTGGATAATATTCCCTTCTCTATGTTCTGATTTGATGAATCCTGTTCCCGCTTGGTCTCATCTGTTTTAAGCCCTTCCCTCGAGTTTTTAATTTCTGTGATACTTTTAATTTCTGAGTTTCTAAATTACTTTCCTCATTAAAAGTGTCGCTCATTCTGTGTTTATGTTGCCTTTGGTCTCGTTGCATGTCTACGTTCTCAGGTGTCTCTGGTCCCAGACACGAGTCCTGTTGTCTCCTGCTCAGATGACACTTCCTGTGGCTCATCTTCTAGCTTGGAGAAGTGTCCTTCCTGGAAAGCATGCATGTTTTTTTCCTTCCTGGGCACCAGGGAGTCCAATCACGTGACACAACTTTTATTCTAATCCTTATCTTGAGACCCACACACCAAGAGTGGGTAGAAATTCATACCTTGCACGGCCACATGTCACATGCTCAGAGTTTCTATTTCTTTTGTGAGCCTTTTCATGCTGACCTCCTGGCAGATGGAGAACTTCCTTGCTGGTTTCTTGGAACGGCGGGTAGAATTTCTCTAGTCTTGTTTCACGGATGGGGGGCCCTTCAAGCTCCCGCCTGATACAGGAGGCTGTTGCTCCAGCGAACGCAAGCCCTCGGCCATATCTCTTATCTGAGCTTCACATGAACCCGTCACCACTCCTGTCCCTGTCCCTTGTTCCCTGAGGGCTGACCTAGCACCAGCTCCATGACCACTCTGGCTTTGACTTCTCATTTATTTTGGACACTATAAAGTTCTCCTTCTTTTTGTGAACCAGGCTGCGTAGTTAAAATTGTATGATTGTTGTTGTCTATTCTTAGTCTAGTTGCCCTAGAAAGTAGAGCCCGAGGCAAAGGCTTCTGTGCTAACGTTTCTCCTGGGGCAATCTCAGGGAAGAGGGGACTGAGACCGGAAGGCAGGAAAACCAATACCAAGGAGGCCACTGGGCGCCACAGGCTGATGGCTCTGTCTTCAGAGAGACCACGTGGAGCCCCTGGAGATCGGACCCGTCTGAGCAGGGAAAGCGAGAGGGTGGGATGGGTCTGCCGGGTCCTGTCGCTCACAGACTGATTCCCCCCCCCCCCCGCCCCCGCAGTTACTTCAGTTCACACTTGTGATTGCACGTGCGTGGGCGGTCACACACCCTGGTGCATCTCATCCCTCAGAGGCAACGAGAAAGCCCTGAGAAAGCAAGTAGGAGGCCTCGTGGTGAACTTGAGGAAGGCTCTGTGGTGTCATTCACACTCGCATGTCGCACTGGAAACGGCTGCCCCAGGGGACTCTGGGGCCTGCGGTGCAGCCGGGCCATCTGACGGATGGTACCTGAGTCCTTTATGGCGTGTCCCCGCACACCCGCCCCGAGGAGGCACGCCCTTGCTTATTTCCTGAGGGCGGTGCAGGTAGGATTCTTTAAGATGCTATCTAGCTGCAATCTAGTAAAAGTTTGGAAAAAAGGTTCTCAAGCCACGCACTGGTCCCTGCCACTGCAAATGGTCCCAGGGCTAAAATCAATACCCGTCCTCTCCTTCCTCCACCCCCCCTTTCTGGATTGGTCTCCTTCAGCTAGAAGTGTGGCCAGTTGGATTTGTTTGTCCTGAGGAATGGAACCCTTGGTTGCCTTGCCCTGGAGGGGTCATGATTGCTGCAATTGTCCGTTCGTAGCTTATCCTTGGCGTGGACTAAAATGTCCCAGCGAACCTGTCAGTTCCAGATGTTTCCCTCCCTGTCCCCAGTGAGTATCAGCAAACCTAGCCCTTCAGGGTATTTGGGGTTGATTGCCCCTCTTATACAGTAAGTCCATCCTTTGCTTGCTTGTCCAGTGGCGTGGGAAGACTCAGGCGGCTGTATGGTAGTCGCGGCTTCCAGCGGAGCAGAGATACGGACAGAAACGGTCCCCAGTTCTAGCCAGGGAATCGGGACTCCCAACCCAGCACAGCCTATAACAGCACTGGCAGGAAGGAAGCACTGATCATGCTCACTGACGACGGTGGTGACGGGCACACTTGCTTCTCCGTGGTTCCTGGAGCTTGTATTCGAGGCCCTCGTGACCCAGGGCCACTAACTGATCATGGCTTCAGTACAAACCCTGGATCCTGGGGGACAGTGACCAAATCCTGAGAGGTTCTGGCCCAGAGTGGGCCCCTTAGCTCAGCCATTAACAAGCCTTTCTGTCGTTCTTACTAGGTTGGCTGCTTCTGGGTGATGGGGTCCCGGGTGACATTAGTGAATCCCGTGGTCATGTGCCAACCTTCATGCCTTCTTTACTTTGACATAGGTCTCTTGGCACAAAAAAATGTCGTATGGAATACTGTTTCGATTGTGTAATACAGCATAACAAACCACCTAGAAACTGAGTGGCCTAAAAACCACAATTTATTATGATTTACTTTCCTGGGGTTGGCAGGGTAAGGTAGTGGGTCTCAGTTGGTCCTTCTTATGGTTGCAGTCATATGGTGGCTGCGCTGGTCCCATCTGAAGCCTTCTTCCTTGAAATGGCTGTACCGCTGGGGCTGCAGGTGGATCTCACTTCCCATGCAGCCCCTACCTGAGGCCAGCTTGGGCTTCCTCACAGCATGGCAGTCCCAGGGTGGTTGGATATCCACGTGTTGGCTGGCTTCGCTGAGAGCAAGCATTCCAAGAGTGAAAAGTTGGAAGCCACTTGAGGCCTACCCCCAGAAACCAGCACGGTGTCACCTCTGTCCTAGTCTGTTGGTCAAAGAACCCACACAGTTTCAAGGAGAAGGAGCACAGATTTCACCCTTTGATAGGAGGAGTGTCAAAGAATTTGTGGCCATCCTTAATCCTCTGCAGACAGTAGGTCAATAGATTGGGAGCTCTCTAAGCCACGGGGAAGACAAGGAAGGAAAACCCATGCTGAAGTATCTATAAACTTCTGTAAGGATAAATAATTTCACTTCCAAGGTGGAGGGCGTTTGAGGTCATCGGCCTGCCCCCATGAGGCTGGCTGGTCTTCCCAGGGCACGGTGCCGTACCAGAAACTCGGCATCGGTCTGTGCTGCTGGCAGGCTCGGCACTCAGCAGTGACAGTCACCGCATCGGGCTTGATGAGGGGAAGGCCGTGCCCCGAGACTCGTGTGTGCTTTCTTCCCTCTCCTCATGGACACTCTGTTCGTGGAACAATGGTATAAGCCGTGGACTTGGACTTGTGGAGGACAGAGGCCGGCTGGGACCCACTGATGCGTCATCCTGCCCCCCTAGCGGCTCGGTGCCTCCTTCGCAGGAGACGCTTTCTAGTGTGTGTTAATACCAGACACACGGATCTTCGAGCATCAGGCCTCTTTTGCAGGCCAGCCACACACCTGTTCTCCCCAAGTTTTTGGTTCTACTTTTCTGATCTCGCCCCTTTTATGTCCTGATCAGCAGCGCAAGCCATCTGCGTTGCCGACTCGGAGTCTGTGAATATTTCATACAAAGGGAATGGTTGCGTGTCGTGCCCACAGATCTTCTATTAAGAGGAGGACTTCCCTTCACTGCCTGCAGGGCCAGCCAGGGGGGCTACGATGTGGCAGAGTCCATTTCCGGCACTAACGTATCGTGCTGGCGTGTGTGAATTTCGGGCCGGAACGTCCTCCTCTTGTATTATTTCTCAAGAGAACCTCTATGAGAGCACGAGCATAAGAAGGAAGAGGCACGTGACGGATTTCCAGTCATGACTCCGTGGGCCTGGTAACAGCAAGCTCGTATTGGTGGTCTGGCCACATAGCCTATCCATGAAATATCCCAAAGCACACCAGAAACTGTTTTTCAAACGGGAAAGCACTTTTTTAAAAAAAATGTGTATTTATTTTTGAGAGCGAGAGTGAGAGAGACAGCCTGTGAGTGGGGGGGAGGGGCAGAGAGAGAGAAGGATCCGAAGTGGGCTCCGCGCTGAGAGCAGAGAGCCCCATGCGGGGCTTGAACTCACGAACTGTGAGATCGTGACCTGAACAGAAGTCGCACTTGACTGATTGAGCCGCCCAGGCGCCCCTCAAGTGGGAAAACTTTTGAGAGTTTCTCAATGTTGCCTGAGAACACGGAGGGTCCGTACTGCGACACCCACACTAGAATTTACCAGAAACTCTACCGTGTCCTGACGTCCATAAATACCTCTAGACATTGGCTCCGCTGATCACTTGGAACAAGGGCTTCAACACCTTGTATCCAAGCCTAGCCTTGCTGCGGAGTCCTGCGCTGGGCCCCACCTGAAGCCGGGAGCAGTATTTCCAACTGTGTCTCCAAAATCTAAGGAGGCCTAACAAAACTTCTGCCCCCGTCTTAACGGTAGAAGGCTTAAGGTGCAAGCACTTACTTACTTAGAGGCTGTGCCCTAAATCACTGGACCCCTAAAATCTCACGGGCCCTGAATCCTCACCGGGCTCAGTTCCCACCCAGTGGCACACACATATCTTACCCGGGATTCTGGGGTCCCGGCCGCTTCTCACTCACCAGATCCAGCGAGTGTGATGTCATCAGCATTGTAGACCGTGAGGATCAAGGCTCTGGTGAACATATCACAACCAAGAGCAGGCTGATGTTGACCCTGGGCTGGGCTGTGAATGTGCACTGCTGTCTTGGCCATGAAGGCAAGCTGCTGTGACCCGCATGAGGAGGGGAGAGAAGGAGGCACCTTCACACTCGTGTGCCCGGGGCTGAGTTGGCCAGCCCCGGGGAGGGTACCACGCAGCCGCAGGTGGGGGTTCCTCAGTTCTGGTGCCCTACCCTATCCTCCTCCTCCTTGTCATGTGCCCTTTGTCACTAAAACAGAGGCTGGTTTGAGGACTGGAGCCAGTTGATGACGACAGTGGGGTTTGTGCTATTGTGGGTAACCTGTTGGGTAACCTACCGCACATCCGGTGGCTGGACAGGCAGTCAGCACGCAACTAGTCAGGTTGGGTGGGAGTTTGGCCCGGATGCCCTCCAGTGCCGTGGGGTCTCTGCCGTGCTGGCCTGGGCAGACGGCAGGCCTGTCACACAAACCGTTCTGGGTTGCCTTCGTGGCTCTTCGGTGTGGCCTTGGCCCGTCTGTGCCTGAGCTCTCCTCACAGAGGGGCAGCTGCCTTGTCTTCCTTCGGTCCCGTCTTTAGGGCAGCTCTTTCCCCATCAGCCTCAGCCTCCCCTCTCTCCACGCTCTTTCTCAGGCAGCCAGGACAGTCCCAGCCAGCCGGAGAGGTGCCCTTCCTTCCCGGGCTGCCCCACTCTGGGAGGTTCCATCCTGCCGGTTTGTACCCTCCAGCTCACCGCCTGCATCAGGGATCTTGAGCTGAAGAATCAGCACTGGTCCGTATCACATGGCGAGGATGAGCGTCCCACTCTCCTGAGGTCTCTCACCGTGTCCCACACAGGAAGGACACCAGTGGAGGCTGGCAGTTTGTGAGGGGAGGAACCTCTTGTTCCAAACAGTGTCCTCCTGGTAAGGCAGAACCCACCCTGATCCTCTCCCCACATGGCTAGGGGCTGGGACAGCAGGCATACATTTTTAGTTCTGGTCACTATCTTCAGGGTGTGTGTTTGTGTATGTGTGTGTGTGCGTGTGCACACTTGTGTATGTTGCATGTGGATGCATATGCGTGTGTGTGCATGTGCGTGTATGGGTGAATGTGGGTGTGTGTGCATATGTATGTGGATGTGTGTGCATGTGTATTATGTTGATGGGTGCATCTGTATGTATGTTTCTGTGCATGTGAATGTGCGTGCATGTAGATGTGTGTATAGGTGTATAATGTGGATGTGTATGCATGTGTGGGGATGTGTGGATGTGGCTGTGTGTGCATGTGGATATGTGTGTGTGTATGTGTGTGTGTATGTGAATATGGGTGTGTTTATGTGAATGTGTATGCATTTGCGTGCACGTGTGTACATATGTGTGTATGTGTTCTTGTGTGTGTATGTGTATGCATATGTGTGGGTGTGTGTGCATATGGATGTGTGCGTGTGTGCATGCATGTGTGCATGTGGGTGGGTGTATGTGGATGCATGTGCATGTGTGTGTGGCTGTGTTGCATGCATGTTCATAATATGTGTGCATTGTGTGCATATGTGTGAGTGTGGGGGGGTGCATGTGGATGTGTGTGCATGTGTGCATGCATGCGCACGTGTGTGTGGGTGTGTGTGCATATGTGTGCATGTGTGTGTGGATATGCGTGCATGTGGATGTGTGTGCGTGCATGTGTACATGTGTGTGCATGTATACGTGTGTGCGTGTGTGTGTGCATCTGTGCCTGTGTTGTCTGTTTTGGGGGGGACCGTGCTACCACTTTCCTCAGCATGGCGTCTGAGCGGTCAGGAGGCCTGCAGCCCCGTTCAGCAGCGTGTTCCTGTGTATAATGTGCTTTGCGAACACACTTCAGACTTCTGGCTGCACGCGGACTGCCACCTCCACGTCCTCCCCTATGGGAACTCACGGCACGGAGCAGTGGGCCCGCTAGCATTACACAAGGGGCCAGTTTGTCGTATTCTTAGTGCAACCGAGCACCTTTAATTTGCCCTTTGGGGGGTTCAGTCTGTCCAGCAGCCCGGGGCAGGGGGGTGATGGGAAGGGCTTCTCCTCTACCGTGGCTTCGTGATTTTGGGGTGGTCCACTCTCCAGCTCGGTGCGCAGCGTGGCCGCCCCTCTTGAGAGAGCAGGGGGACAGAGAAAGAGAACAAGAACCATGGTACCTTGCGTATGCCCGGCACTCTGTGGTGGTGAAGCCCACCGGTGTCTCTCCAGCCCTGTTCGGAGCAGTTTACAGGCACCTGATGTGAAGTTCACACCAGCAAGGGGAGTGTTACCGGCCCTTTCTGGGGTCTTCGGACGAAGACAGGGACGAGTGTGCGGCTCTGCGGGTGGGGGCTGTGGTGTGGGACGGCGCTGGAGGCAGGGCCAGCCCTGGGCTTCGAGGCTGTGCGGCAGCTCCTCCGTGCAGCTGCCATCGGCCCTGGGCAGCAGCGGGCATGGGACGTGGGAACACAGATGCAGAGACCCTGCACCACCTCCCTCGATGGCCGAGCTGGAACCAGCAGGAGATGGGGGAGAGGAACCATCCGTGAGGTGAGTTAGGTCACCGTGCATGGCACAAAGGAGGGACTGACCTTGGGCCTCTCTGGATGCTGGGTTGGAGGAGGAAGGAACCTGCCTCTGCACCCCTACCAGGTGCCGCTGCTGATTTCGCTCACTCTGCCTGGTGTAAGACCCCTGGCCCCCCATCCTTGGGGAGGGCAGTGGCAGGTGCACTGCACCCAAGCCTTCTGATGATTTGCTTTGCTCATGGGTCTGCAAGGTCGTCAACCCCCCCACGGGCCTGGGGTAGCCTGTGTGAGGGGTGGTGTAGAGGGTACTTGGGAGAGGGGCCACACGGAACCTTCGGAGAACCCCATAATTTACATTTTAATGGCTTCTCAACACTTACACTCTTGAATTTCACCTTAAGATCAGAGGTCTTTGCCAGAAAGCAACTAAACCAATAAAGCAGAAAGGCAGTGCAATTGCCAAAAGATGCCATCGATGAAACCTAAGACGATGTGGGTCCTACAGAAATAAAGTCCTGGAAGGGCTGAGCTGTGCCCGCCCCTTCTCACCTTAATTAGATATGATTTATATCAACAGAGAACTTTCATGTGACCCTAACTGAAAAACAGCCGACGGGTGAGTCCCCGGTAGGACATTAGATCCGTTTGGCAAAGAGAGGCGTCTATAGTACCCCTTGCATCCAACCACCTACCCGGTGGCTCCTCCCTCCGGGTCTGGAAGGTTCACTTTGCCCTTCCGGCCTCTTCCTGCTGGCCCTGAGCATGCAGTGTGCAGGGTGGGGAGGTGGGGGGTGGTTGGAACAAAGACAGCAGTTCTCACTCTAGAGCCTTCCGTGCAGGCACGTGGCAGAGGGGTGGGGTTTCCACGGCCACTTTCCCTGTGAGGAGCTTTCCTAAAGGAGAAGGGAGGCCACCGGCTCACTCCTGGGAGGTGTGCCTGCCAAGTGTCCTTTTAGAGAGAAGGGAGAAGGCCACACGAGACCCTGTGCAGTGCTCTGCTCGCAGTGTCCCAGAGACCTGTCCAGGAGCCCCCACGGGGAGCAGCCCCCACCTGTCTCTCTGTCTCTGTCTTCTGTTTCTCTCTCCCTCTGTCTCTCCTTCTCTGTTTCCTTCCCCCTGTCTGCAGTCTCCCCTCCCATCTCTCTCTGTCTCTCTTTCTGTCTCTCTCTCTTTTTTTGGGGGGGGGGGTTGCCCCCTGTCTCTCCCTCTGCCTCTGTCTCCATCCCCCTCTCTGGCTCTGTCCCCCTCTCTGACTCTGTCCCCCTCTCTGACTCTGTCCCCCTCTCTGTCTCTGTCCCCTCTCTGGCTCTGTCCCCCCTCTTTGGCTCTGTCCCCCACTCTGTCTCTGTCCCCCTTTCTGACTCTGGCTCTGTCCCCC
>NW_024412403.1:1153217-1158314 GCF_014898765.1 Herpailurus yagouaroundi | reverse complement strand
CCCCCACTCTGTCTCTGTCCCCCTTTCTGACTCTGGCTCTGTCCCCCTCTCTGGCTCTGTCCCCGGCTCTGGCTCTCTCTCCCTGCTGGCAGTGGTGTGTTGGCTCCAGAGCCTGCTGTCTGAACTGGGAGACACAGTCAAGGGCAGCTGTGACTCACCTGCTTTTTCATGTGAAGGCCGAGAGGACGTAGGCCACCGACCCGAGTCCCTTGGGGATGACAGCAGCACTGGATGAACCCCAGGCCCCCATCCACAGCCAGACCGTGGAATACAGCCTGCTTGTCAGAGGCT
Organism: Herpailurus yagouaroundi; assembly: GCF_014898765.1. NCBI lineage: Eukaryota > Metazoa > Chordata > Mammalia > Carnivora > Felidae > Herpailurus > Herpailurus yagouaroundi. The sequence continues at coordinate 1,158,023 of NW_024412403.1, read as the reverse complement.
AAAAGCAGGGAGCCCCACCCAGGAAGCTAGTGTCCCGGCAGGTGCCAGCGGAACTCGTGCTAACCTCCAGCACGTTTACCTTTGGGGTGGGAGCCAGATGCTTCCGTGCGTGGTTCGAGCCCATCTCCCCAGCATGGGGATGCCCTCTGTGCCTCCCGTAAGGACAGCTTTTGCTGTCCCCCAGCCCCGCATCCCCACAGAGCAGCCTGCTGGCTGTTGTCGATATGCCTGGTTATAAGGTGATCCGGGAACACGGGAACACAGAAACGGGGCAGCACGCGGTTCCGGAAGCTTAGGACCCAGGGCAGCCGTAAAGTGCAGGTCAGTTTGCCAGCCCCAAAGAAGAGAGTGCCGGGTTGCAGCACTGTTGATGTGTGTGTCCTCTGTCTCGTCGTCCCGTATGCTCGTCTTGGACGCTCCGTACATGCTCGCCTCTCCTTGTGGAGCACATCTCCAGCCTTCGCCGTCATCCAGGCGGGGGCTTCTCACGAGCGTGCTTGGCTAGAGCTTCCCCTCTGCACAGGTGCCACCTCACCTCCCCCCACCCCTGCCCCAGTCACGGGCCAGGGACTTGGCCAGTGACGGGTTAGGAGTCGCTTCTTCAGCAAGGGGGGCACAAGGGGAACCACCCCCCCCCCACCCCGCCCCGATCACCTTGCCTGATGAAATGCAGTCAGATGCTTCAGCAAGCAAGCAAGCGAGATCAGGTGCACAGCTTTGGATTCCAGCACCACACGGGAGGAACCCTCGGCTGCTGTGTTGGGTGTATCTCCCTGACCGGGGCAGCGGGTGCGGGGACTGGTTTACTTGCTTTGATTTTCACTCCATCACTCTGGCCGTCACACAGTCTCCTCTGAGCTCAGCAGACCCAGCCGTACTGTCCCCAGGCCGTGCTTTGTGACAAAGAGGCTGTGGGGAAGGAGGGCAGGCTGGCTGGCTCTGGCCCCCAAGGGTGTGGTCGGGCTGCCTCAGTGGTTTGTGAAGGGGGTGTTACAGCAACCCTGGTTCCCTAGGTTGCCGACTCGCCACCACGTGATCTGTGCCCTTGTGTTCTGGGCTGAGTGTAAGGGGTGGCTGAGGTGACAACGTGAGTTCTCCCTGTGGAAAGCAGGCCCCGCGTGGAGGCAGAGTCCTACTGAGGCCAGCAGATGCCCCACACTCCAAATCAGGCTCAGGTTGACTGCTCCAGACCTCTCTCCGTAGCAGGGGAGGGGGCCCTCTGTAGCTGGGGGTGTTGGGTGCCGCTCACGCCTGGGAAACCTGTACTCCCCGGAGGACTTGGACGACACAGCTGGCCACTGGGACTGCTTTCTGCATGCAACCAGTTCCCTGGCCCTTTTAGCCATCTACTGTGGAGACAAGAAGCCTCCCTGCCCCGACCCCACGCTCCAGCTGGAGATAACACGGCCACCAGTCCCTACTCTCTGGGGTGTGTGTGTGTGTGTGTGTGTGTGTGTGTGTGAGACAGTCAGGAAGGCTGGGCAGTATAAGGCTTCCCAGGGCTTGATCTGACATCATTCCAAGCGGATGATAATTCCAAGGCTGCTCTCTCTGCTCCCGTCATCCTCCAACAAACACCATGGACTTATTTATAAAGGCAGGCCCCTGGGTGCACTTCTCACGGGAAGGACCGCGGTGACAGCGATGGAGAGGGTGGTGAATGGCACACACAGTGCTAATGAAGGGGGAAGTGCCTGGAACACAGTGTGTGGGGAATTCGAGGCAGGCTGGTCCCATCCAGGGGGAGGATCCCAGGCCCGCTCCAGGCCCCGGCCCAGCTGCTGTGGTCTGCAGTTTGGCTCTCAGAGGTCTGCTAACGTATGATAATATGCCAGCAGACGTGGATTGTCTCGTGTGTCAAGGGCGGGGGCATGAGACGAGCTGCTTTTTTCCTCCCAGGGCTGGCAGGAACTGGAAATAATTGGAAGTTGTTAGGGTCCAACATGCTGTCCCGAAAACACTATCATTAATTTCCTAATGACTAACTGTGTCTTTCAGGAGGCAGCTGAGGGGACGAGGGCCCCTGGCGGGGACGGGGAAGTGGGAGGCTGGCAGCCTGTAATCTGGGGGTGGACCGAAGGTGTTGTGCTGCGCCTGCACCCCACACTCTGGCCTCGGGAGCGGGGACCCCAGGGTCCTTCTGTCCCCTCTGCCCACAGAGTCAAGGGGAGGGTGACAGAGCCACGCAGTCAGGACACGACACGTCCACGTCCTGCAGGGTGCTCTGCCGCTGCTCCTTCCCGTTCACTTCCCAGCACCTCCCTCCATCGTTCCGGCTGCGAGACCACCCAGCCAGCCCCCCCCCCCCCCCGCCTCCACATCCTCCTTCCTACCCCCAGAGCACACGGTTAAGCACGTCTCTCCGCTCCAAGTGACAGTTGCTGCTACACTGCTGCGTGGGCGCCCATGTCCCCTGCCTCTGTGACCCCCTTCTTTGGAAGGACCCACAACCCAGGTGTTGTTTGTATTTCTGCTTCCCCCAGTGCTGCCGCCCTTCTGTGTGAACCCCATCCGCAGTCCCTTCTCACCCGGTGGCCTGGCGCCCTTTCTTTTTTAGAGGTTGCCTTTGAACACACAAGTGACATAAGAAGACAAATGAGACCCAGCTCTTCCTGACCCCCCCACCCCCATGCCTGCACTGACTTCTGTCGCCCAACCTGGCCAGTCTCTAAATGCCCAAGGGGCCCTTCGTGCACTGTGGTGAGGCTCCGGGTCATTTCCAATGTTCCCACAAAAAGAAGTGGTCATAACTGTGACCTTTGTGTGGGTGGGCTTCCAGTGGCCCACAAAGGAGTAGGGTTCACAGGGGAGAAGCCTGGGAAATGTCTCCTGCCCCACTCTAGGGGCAAAGGGTACAATAGGGCCACCAAGTGTCACAGCTTTATCCCCAGGTCCATCTCACAACCCCTGTCCTGACAGCCGGTGGACCCCTCTGGGTCCTCAGGGGCCTAAGAAGGCCAAGCAAGGCTGAGTTTCTTTCGTGTGGGGAAGGGTGCGGGGTAGGAAGTCCCAGGACCCCTGTAGGCCTACCTGGGGTCACTCCTGGGCCATCGGAGGTCACTGCGGTGCCTGTGACCGCTCGTGCTGTGTGATGCTGCACTGGAAGAAATAATCTTGCTAAGGATAGGCCCCAAATGCACAGATGAGACAGAAGGGTCAGCTTCACGAAAATGACCCTAATACGAACAAAGCACAATGAACGAAGCCCAGGAAGTCTGGAGAAAGGGTAATAAAACTAAAACACGTGAGACATTGTGTCTTCTGAGGACAGCCTAGTAGCTCTTCAGACAGTCTTGGTCACCTGGGTATTCGGACCCGCAGACTGGCACATGGATTCCTCAGTGGGCAGGAAAGAAGGCGCACCTGGTGAGGAGCCGAGACAGGTGCTGGGCAGGCTTGCCCAAGGCTTGCCCAGGGCCGGGACTCGAGAGGGGCGAGGTCCTGAGACAGCACAGGAGACTGTCGGCTTTGCTCTCCCGGCAGGCCAAGCCCTTCCAAGCCCCGCGGGGAGAGGAGGGGGAAGGGCGCCAGCCCAGGGAGGGTCCAAGTCCAGCCAGGTGCACTCGGCCCATCCTACGCCCAAGACCAACCAGGCCACCCCCAGGCTAGTGACCCGTCCCCGCTCCACCTGTGGCCTACCCCCCCCCCCACCCGCCACAAGCCACGCCCACGGCTAGTTACCCACCCTCCCTCCAACCGCCAGCCCTACCCATAGCCCTGGGACGCGTCCAAGCCAATCCCCTGGCCTCTTTCCCTCTAGAGGCTCGCCCTTCCCCGCCCACTTGTGGCCCGCCTCCCTTTTTCAAAGTCCCAGCCTACGCCACGCCCTCGACACGCCAGGGACCTGCCTTTCCCCACCCACCCGTCTACGGCTCCGGCCCGCCCCAGGGCTTGCCTCTGCCACGCCCAGGAAACGCCCCAGGCCACGCCCCGAGCCAGTGACCCGTCTCCTCTCCTCCCTATAGTGGCCCTGCCCCGCCTCTGTCAACCCCGGAGGCCTCTCTACGCCCACCTCGGCGAGTAGCCCGCCTCTTGTTCTGCCCCTGTTGTGGCCTCGCCCCAGTTTTGGGACCGCCCACTTGTGGTGGCGTCTCTGCCACCGCCCCCAGCCAATAACCCTTTCTCCTGGGACCCCGCCCCCTTTATTTATGGTCCCGCCCCTCCTTGGGACCCTACTCAAGTCTGGCTCCGCCCTTGCTCAATGACAGGTTCATGGACCCGCCCACCGCCAGTGACTCGCTTGCCCAAGACCCCGCCCCAATTTCCGTCACGCCCCCATCTCCATAGGTCCCACCTCACCACCTCCCCTTCGCCCCGCGACGCTAATTGGTTTCTTTCCAGAGAGCTTTCCCGGGCTCCGATAGGCTTCATCCCTTACCGTTCCTCCTTTCGATTGGCCCGCCGCGCCCGCTTTCGCGAGGCCCAGCACTTGGACGGGGCGGGGCCAGCGGCGGCGGGCGGCGCGGGATTGGTCAGCAGCGCAGAAGGGGCGGGCCCGCGCCGCGCGCAGCGCCTCGGCTGGAGCGCAAGGAGCGGCTACCGCCGCCTCAGTCGCCTCAGACTCGGTCGCCTCAGGCTCCGCCGCCGCCCGGATCGCCCGGTCGTCTCCAACCCTCGGCCCCACCCCGGGCTCCGGCCGGCCAGCCGGCGGGCACGCCCTCCTCCGCGGACAGGTGAGCGGTCGCGGGCGGAGCTGGGGCCGGGGGTTCTGGCCAGAGTCCAGGGGTCGGGCCGGGGTCAGGGCCGGGGATCGCGGTCGGGGGTCGAGGACAGGGGCGGGAGTGCGGGAGCCGGGACGGGGTGGGG
>NW_024412403.1:1022102-1152817 GCF_014898765.1 Herpailurus yagouaroundi | reverse complement strand
GCCCCGAATCCCGAAGTTACCGGAGCTGCGCCTTCAAGATCAGAGTTAACGGCCCCGCTTGCGGGCGCGCACCTGCCGCGATTTCGTGCCGGAGTTTGGTGGCTCGGGACCGGGCCGGACCGGGGCGGAGACCTCGGGGCGCTCGCGGCGGGCGGGACGCGGGCGGCTTGCGGGAGCCGCGGTGGGAGCGCGCGCCGGCGGGCGTAGGCGGCGCCCCGCTCCTGGGAGCGGGACCCGGGCTGCCCGCGGCGGCCCCCGGCGCGCCTCGGTGCCCCGGAGTCGGGGAGGCGCGGGGCGCGGGCAGGCTCTGTGGGGTCACTGTGTTTTCTCCTCTTACTTGGGGTGCGTCAGGACGGGTGTGTAGTCCGCACCGTGCGGCGCCTGGAAGCGTCGTTTACTCGAGTGTTTGTTTTTCCGCTTTTCCTTCCTGTTGAGAAGCGTGTCGCTCGCGTAGCAAATCGGAAAGTCAACCCGAAGTCGGGTCAGAGTCGCGCAGGCTGGGTTACCTCTCCTGCCGCCCTTCCCTCCGGGCGACGTGGACTTGCGGGCGCCTTGGGCTCTGCGCGCGGGCGGGCGGCGCTCTCGTCGACGGGAGTCGCGGCGCGTGACCCGCAGAAGGCAAGTCAGGGCATCGGGGCCCTGAGCAGACAGACCTCTGGGGGCTAGACGGGGCCGAGACCCTGCAGTTCCAGCTCCCCCTGTGGCACGGCCGTCGCGCGCCCTTCCAAAGTGTAACTCGCTTTCGGGGGCGGGGGGTTGCCCCTTGTCTGTGTCTGGAGCCCGGCTTGCATGTTGGAGTGAAAGGAAGTGGCGGAGGTGCGTCCGCACGAGCGGAGCCGATTCCCAGCCCCTTCACGCGCGAGAGCAGCTCGGCCTCCCGATGTCTGGATTCGGTGCCTCCCTCTCTCTCTGCCCCTCCCCCTGCTTGTGTTCTGTCTCTCTCAAGAATAAATAAACATTAAAAAAGAGAGAAAATATCCAGATTTATGGTTATACTTTTTTTGGTAATTATGAGACAATTTCAGCACCTGGCTTCATTTGTCTAGGTGTTTAAAAGGAAGCCGTCTTTTTTCCTCCTGTCGTTGGAGTGAGGCTGAGAGCATGCTGTGTTTATATTTGCGAAGTCCGGTGAGGTCCTTGAAACAGTTCAGCCGTTCAAAACTGGACGTTGGGTTTCAGTTTGAGCAACTTCATTCCTGGACCTGTAGCCAGTTCCTGGATTGGTTGCTCTGTGTCAGTGGCAAAGTCATTCCTATTTTCACAGAAACCTCAGGGCTTTATTGTAGAGTCATCACTGAAGCAAATCTTGGTAGATGGGACTTGTACATCCCTTTGGTAAAGGTTGGTCCTTTGGGCCAAAACAAAGAAAAATGCCAGATAATGTCTCGGAATCACTCTCAACTGAAACACCGACGAATGAATGCCGTAGGCTTTGGGCAGCCCTGGTACCTCTGAGCTCTCAGCCCGAGTGGCGAGTCCCCTGCGGCCCGTTGGCGTGCCCACTGTCCATGGTGCTGAACACGTGTCCTCTGTTTCTCTCTCCGTCTTAAATTTCCAGCGTGAGAGCGTTTTTTGGAATATGTTTAAAAATCATTTTCGAAATTTACACAACTGAGGAAAAGTTGAACAGGGCAGTTCTGTTGAGCCTGAATGCAAGCATATCTTTTAGAAACTCAACCCATGTTTTTGTCTCTTTTTTCAAATGGGTGATTGTGCTGACTCAACATTACCTTTCCCTTACTTAGTCTCCTTCTCACCAGGTGGGAATTTTCTTGCTGGAGTATGGACATCAGGTAATAAACCATTGAAATTAAGTGAGAGCCTGTTTCCTTAACAGCCACCCTCTTAAAAAATGTACCTTTACTATAATATGTACACATATTTGTACGAGAGGCAGTTTGTTTTTCTCTACACAAGGTCAATTGTAGCATCCCTCACACTCATGTGGTACTTCCCACCCTTCCCAGAGCGGGGCTCAGGCCCTCTGTGTACGTGGTGGGCCTGTTGGGCAGGAACCAGGCATTCTTGCGTGTTGGAGCAGCATCTCCTCTCTCTTCTGTAATTTTGAGGACATCCTTGTAAAGCATTTTAGATAAATTTAGGTAAATTCTTTATTCTCTTGAGGTTAATTTTCTGTTCCTTTAGAATTGCCCCATAGGTTGGCAATAAAAAATAACGGGTACAGAGATTCTTCCATATGATAGTAAATTGTGCATCAAACTATGCACAGCTGTTGAGGTGTTTTGTTGTGAGTATCTGAACTAGTTCTTTGGCCCCATCAACTGAATACTTAACTCAGGTCACCCCGTGAAAGAGTCACCTGTTTTGTTGAGGGAAACCCAGGGCTTCTTTCTGCCTCCTCCAAGCTTCAGAAATAGTGTCTGAGTGCCCACTCTTTGCCAAGGCCCCTGCTGTGATCTGGAAATGCACAGGGGAATGATACAGAGTATTTATCCTTGAAGGACTCCACTTTGGATTGAGGAAAGGACATGCAAACTGATGGTTACAGGGGGCCACACTCAGTACTGCAATTGGGATGCATAAAAAGTTGGGTTGGTGTGTTGAAGAGGGGTAATGAATTTAGGCTGAGAATCAGGGAAGGCTTCAGAGAGGAGGTAGCCTTGGCCTGAGACCTGGAGGGTGAGTTGTAATTGTTTGGGCACCGCTGGGTATAAATTCATTACAAAAGGACAAGAAGGTTGGTGTAACTGGAGAATAGGATGTGTGGTGGTTGAAGGTGTGAAAGGCATTGTGGAAGTGTTGGGGCTCAGAGGCGTGGGGGCGAGCTGAGGGGAGGTTGTGTGGGAGGCAGAATAATGGCCTCCCACATCCTAATCCCCAGAACCTATGAATATGCTGTGTTATGTGGCAAAGAGAATTTAAGGTAGCAGATGGAATGAAGGTTGCTAATCAGCTCATTTTAAAATAAGGAGATTATTCTGGATTACCCTGGCGGGGGAGGGGGGCAGAGTAACCACAAGGGTCCTTAAATATGGAAGAAGAGCTAGTGTCAGAGTGCTGTGAAATGAGGAAGACTACCCATCATGACTGCCTTTGAAGATAGAAGGGGTTATAAGCTAAGGCATGTGGGCAGGCTCTAGAAGTGAGAAAAGGTGAGAAAATGGATTCTCCCCCAGAGCCTCTTGAAAGGAACACAGCCCTGCCGACACTTTGGTTCTAGCCCAGTGAGACCTTGTGTCTCACTTCTGACCCCCAGAACTGTAAGGTACTTAATTTCTGTTGTGTTAAGCCACTACATTTGTGGACATTTGTTAGAGTGGCCTTAGGAAACTGATACAAGTTGGGACTGCTCTAGAAAGTTTTAGCTGGTGAAGTTTAAAGAGGAAATAACATGGTCAGATAGGCTGTAGAACACAAAACTGTTCAGCTGCTGTTGGGAGGAGGTTGCCCCAGGTAAGCATGGTTCTGATCCCTTGTTTCATCTTGGCAAGATTGGCATATGATACTCTTACCTGGCCTAAGTCTCACCTGAAGTCATTCTCCTAGTCGTCTGTCCAGTCTCCACTCTTGCTTATTGCCATCTCCCACTGGCCCATTTCCTTTGTGCTGGACACTCAGGAGAGAGTGGACCAGGTCTACATCTATAAGTGGGATTGTGGGGTCATGTAGGATGGGCCCAATTCCAGCCTCAGAGCAGTCATCCAAGTGTTTTCCAAACAAAGGTTTGTTTCTTCACATCCTCTCTAATCCTTTGTATCTTCAGATGTCTTAATTTTTGTCAGCTAGGTATGAACTCACTGTTTTAGTTTGCATTTTCTTGATTATTGGTAAGTTTGAAGATTTTTATATCCATTTATTAGCCACTTGGGTTTCTTCTGTAAATTGTATTAATATATTTGTCCATTTGTTACCTGGGTTGTCCTTTTTAAAGCTTTTTAGAAGTCCTTTAGATATTCTGGTTTCTATTTGTGCCCTGTTTTTTTTTTTTTTAATCCTTTTAAAAATGCTGTTTTGATGAAAAGATGTTTAATTTTTAGGTCAAATTTATCAATCTTTTCCTTATGGTTTGTGGTTATTAAGTCTTATTTAAGAAATTCTTTGTTACCCCAAGTCATAAGATATCCTCATCTTTAAAAAAAAAAAAAAAAGGCTTGAACATTTGCTTTTTGTATTCTACTCTGAACTTATTTTTGTGTGAGGTGTAAGGTAGACATACAGTTTTAGAACTTTTCCCAATGTATAACCAATTGTACTATACTATTTATTATACTATTTATACCATCCTTACCCCAGTGATCTGTGGTGCTTCCTTTGAAACATACAAAATTTTACAACTATATGGATCTGATTTCTGATTTCTCCATGGAAATAATGATAATTTCGTTTCTTCCTTCCTAGCCATTAAATCTTTTATTTGTTTTTTGTCTTATTTCCATCGTTTGGACACTAGGCAAAGCTGTATAGAAATTTTGATAAGGCTATGCTAATACTGTTTTACATTTTAAAAGCATTACTTTTAGAGCCTTAAATACAAAGTTTGTTATTGTTTTTTGGTAGATTCCTTTTATTAGGTTAAGGATGGTCTCCTCTGCTAATAGTTTGATAAAAGATTTTAAAAATCATTAATAGATTTTGAATGTTAATAAATGTTTTTCTTGATGGTTTTATTTTTTTCTTCTTTAAATTGTGACTAAGATGAAATATTTTAATCTTTTAATTTTAGACCATCCTTGATTTCTTGGGATAAATTGTACTTTGTCATGACATACTACATTAAAAATTATCATTGGATTCAATTTAGGATTTTGGCATGTATTTTCATGAGAAGTATTGACAAATAATAATCTTTTCTTGTATTGCTTTTATTCAGATTTGGTATCAAGGTGATGCTTTATCATCTCTGTAATAGTTTCTGAAAGGGAGGGATTTTTGTTCCTTGGAAATTTGGCAAAATTGATTCTTAAATATTCTGGATCCTGGACCCTTTTAGAACATGGAGACTTGGCACCAGCAGTTACGGCTTTAGAAGGGTTGCGGATCCATTCTTCTCATGTTTTGTTGGCCAGGAGGAGTCATTCTGGTCATACTTAGTTTCAAATGGAGCAGAAGGTAGAGTTTTCCCTGTCTCAGAAGTCCAGGACAACTGGATACTGGTAAATATGAGTAATATTTACCAAACTATGGAGGTTAATTGATGTCACTACTGCACAGCTAGTCAAAACTCAAAACTGTCTTCCTCTCTAGGTCTTGTTTGAAGGTTTGCAAGTGTGCAAGGTCTACAAGTGTGTTGGTCATCAGGGGACTGATTAGAATGTGAAGCTAGACACGGTTTTTATTTGCTGTGAACAAACCATTCTGTTTACTCTCCAAAGTCCATCTTGGGAATTCTTGCCTATTTCTCCTTATCACAGAGGAAAAGTCTCCCTTTCCACTAATGTAATTCTGGTTTTTTTTGTTTGTTTGAGAGAGAGACACACAGAGTGTGAGTGGGGGAGGTGCAGAGAGGGAGACATAGAATCTGAAGCAGGCTCCAGGCTCTGAGCTGTCAGCACAGAGCCACATATGGGGCTTGAACTCACGAACTGTGAGATCATGACCTGAGCTGAAGTCAGATGCTTAACCGACTGAGCCACCCAGGCGCCCCTCCACTAATGCAATTCTTAACTATCCTTCAAGGCTGGAACAGTTCCCACCTCCCTGCTTAAATTCTGTGTTAACTCTCACTTGTGGTGAATTCTCCCTTCACTTTTTACAGTACCATTCTTTGTAGAGAAAGCAGGGTTCAGATTTGTCTGTGGGTAGTCATTTGATCAGAAGAGTCTTCATATCCAAGCACATGTTTCCTTCCTTTGCCTGGGCTCTGCCCTGGGAGGCCAGATATAGTGGACAGTTGTATGAAGGTGGCCCTACCATGATCCACATGATTCATGCCTTTGTATAATCTTTTCCCATTGAAGTAGGATTTGCTTCTAATCAATAGAATATGGCAAAAGTAATGGGATGTCACTTCTGTGATATTGTTACATTGTATAAAATTCAGTTTGCTAGAAACTCATTTAGAGACTCTCTTTGCTGGCTTGAATAAGTGGCTATGTTGGAGCAGCCCACATGGCAAGAACTTTAGGTGGCCTCTAGAAGCTGAGGGTGGCCTTCAGGGATAGCCACTAAGAAGCAGGGGCCCTAAGTCCTACAGCAAGGAAACAACCTTTACCATGAACCCAAGTGAACTTGGAAGTGAATTCTTCCTCATTTGAGCCTTTTAACGAGAACGTGGCCTGGCCAATACCATGATTACAGCCTTGTGAGACCCTAAGCAGGGGACCTAGTTAAGCCTACTCAGACTCCTGACTCACAGAAACTGTGAGATAACAAATGTAAATGGTCTTAAGTTGCTAAGTTTGTGAGTTTGTTATGCACCTGATGTATCAGATTTTTACTGACCTCCCATCTACCCTTACTAGAAGTGAATTTGGGTTGATGAAGGATAATTTGAATCTAATTGAGATAATCCATTCTTTATTTTTTTAAAAAAACTTTTTCCTATTTTTAAAAGTGATACAAATGTTTTGTGTTGAAAAATTGAAGCAAGCAGAAAGTATAAAGGACAACACAAACATTCATAATCGTACCACACGGGAATAGGCAGTGCATGGGACGCCTGTGTGGCCCAGTCAGTTAAGAGTCTGACTTTTGATTTCGGCTCACAGTTTGTGAGAGAACCCTGCTTCTCTGGCTCTGTGCTGACAGTGTGGAGCCTGCTTGGGGTTCTCTTTCTCCCCCTCTCTCTGCCCCTCTTCTGCTTGGGGTTCTCGCTCTCCCCCTCTCTCTGCCCCTCTTCTGCTCACGTGTGGGTGTGTGCGTGGATGTTCACGGGTGTGCTCTCTCAAAATAAAAAAATAAACATTATTTTTCTACTTTTATATGTGGTATGATATACATATCCTAAGTTCAGATTCATTCCATAATGTTTTATGAACGAACAGCTTTCTTCCTTTGTATTACATAGTGAGAGTTTCCTTGTGTCATAATCATATTCTTCTAAGATATGATTTTAAATGGCTGCATACTATGCCAGTGGGTGTCCCAATTGATTGAGCCACTTCCCTATATCTGAACATTTATGCTGCCTTAAACTTTTACCATGGTAAATAATGCTTTGATCAATGATCAGTAACCTATACAAAAATCATTGTATCACTGATAATTTATGAAAGATAAGTTTCTAAAGGCAGAATTATTAGGTCAGAGCTTATAGATGTTTTTAAATCTTTTGATACTTAACTATCCAGCTTCCAGTGTTTCTATAAAATACCATAAAGATCAAACCTCTGTTTCTGTAACTCACCAGGTTGGGATAGGACAGAACTATTGATTTTTGAGCATTTAGGTTCCTGTTTTCTTAACCCTGTTTGCAAAGTGCTTTTAAATTATTCATTAAAGTGCAGTATGGATTCTATTTATAGACACATTTGTGTATGAGATCGCTCCCTTAATGCCTGGGCAAAAAGCCTATGAATTGCTATTATCACATCCCTATCTTTGTAAATCCATTTCTACTCCTATCCACCCTTTCTTTGTTCTAACCAAATAACGACACTGAGACACATAAGGTCTTGTAGCCTTGTGATTGCTCAGAAGTGGCTTTTCTGATCTAGCTTTTGCTCTTTTCTTCTTGCCATTCATGAGCTAGTTGACTTCATGACTATGAGGGGTCAGCAGAAAATTATTAATTTGAAAATATTTTACAAATACATTTTTCCTCATTCATTAAGTGTTTATTTAGAAAATTTCTTTTCTTTTTTTTTTTTCAACGTTTTTTATTTATTTTTGGGACAGAGAGAGACAGAGCATGAATGGGGGAGGGGCAGAGAAAGAGGGAGACACAGAATCGGAAACAGGCTCCAGGCTCTGAGCCATCAGCCCAGAGCCTGACGCGGGGCTCGAGCTCACTGACTGCGAGATCGTGACCTGGCTGAAGTCGGACGCTTAACCGACTGTGCCACCCAGGCGCCCCTAGAAAATTTCTAAAGTAAATGTTAGTATCAAAAGCAAAATAAAACTAATTCTGTCACCTACAGATGACTACTGTATAAACATAACTTGCTCATAATGTTTATTTTGAGAGAGAGAGAGAGAGCGCAAGTGAGGGAGGGGCAGAGAGAGAGGAAGAGAGTCCCAAATCAAGAGCTGGATGCTTAACTGACTGAACCACAGGCGCCCCATACTAGCTTATTCTTCTATTGATTAGATTTCAGTGACTAATGTTTTGCGTGGGATTTTTGCATCCATGTCTCTGAGTGAAATTGGTCCATGATTTTCCTTTTCTGTAACTGTTTTCTCTCTACTTTGAGGTGAATACTTGATTTATTAATTTGCAGCTTTATTCTAATATGTGTACTTAAGGTGGTACATTTCCTGATAAGTAATGCTTTAGCTGCATCATACAGAATTCGATTTGGGGTATTTTTCGTATTGTTTACTATAATTGTGCCCCTCTCAAATTAATGTTGAAGCTCTAACCCCCAAAGATGGTACTTGGAGGTGGAGCTTTAGGGAAGTAATTAGGTTTAGATGAGGTCATGAGTGTGATGACCTTATGATGGAATAAGTACCTTATGAGGAGAGACCAGAGAACTTGCCCTCTTTCTCTCTCTCCTCGCCATGTGAGGATACAGCAGGGAGACAGGTCTCTGCAAGGCGGGAAGAGCCCCTGACCAGAACCCTCCCATGCCGGCGCCCAAAACTCTGAGAAATAAAAGTCCATTGTTTAAGCCACTCGCTCTGTGGTATTTTGTTATAGCAGCCCAAGCAGAGTAAGGCAGTTATATTTTCTAATTTCTGTTATGATGTTTTAAATTTATAAGTCATTTAGAAGCATATTTAAAATTTTCCAAACATATGCGTATCTTCTTACCCTTCTCCGGCATAATTGCATTGCCCCAAGTCTTGCTCTTTATGATTTTAATTCTGAGAAATTTGCTGATGTACCTTATGGCCCAGATATGGACTGTAAGTTTTCTCACACATTTCTGTGTGCTTGAAAAGAATTAGGTGAAATGTTCTATACATTCCATTCAGCTAACCTGTAAGCATACTACTCACATCTTCTGTTTTCTTACTGTTTTTGTGGTTTTTTTTTTTTTTGGTCTGGTGGTTATATCCATTACTAAGATAATTACCCAATTTCATTATGATTATTGATTTGTCTTATTTCTCCTTGAAGTTCTGTCAATTTTTATTTATATACTTTGAGACCATGTTGTTAGGGGCGTGCAAATATAAAATTGTTATGTCATCCTGAGGAACTGAGACTTTAATTATTATGAGTGGTTCTTTTTATCTCTAGTAATGAATCTTTGCCTTTATGGTATCATATGCAATGCTAAAATAGCCATAACAGGTTTCTTTAGGCTCATATTTGCATGATACCTTTTTTTTAATCGTTTTAATTTCAGCCTTGCTGTATTCTTAAACTTTAGGCATGTACCTTGCAAAATAATCAATCAGATTGTTTTTCATCCAGTCTGATAATTTTTATCTTCTAAGTGGAACATTCAACTCATTTATATTGAATGTAATTACTAACCTATTTGAATTTAAGTCCATACTCTTATGGTATATTTCTCTTGTCCCACATTTTCTGTGTTTACTTTTCTTTCTTTTCTTATATTATTTGAGAAAAGTATTAGGATTTTTAAAAATCATTCTACTTTTCTACTCTCTTCAGTGTGTTGGAGGTTACATTTTACTTTTCTTTCTTTTCGTGGTTACCGTGTAAATTAGATTAACAGGCTATTAACTTAGCCAGATAATGCAGTTATACCTGCCTCGTGGACCATGCAGAGATCATAGTGTCTTAGGCACTTGAACTCCATTCACCCTTTCCAGACTTATAAGTGCTTATTATTGTGTTTTTTAATCCATGTGCTCTATTTAAGCTCAATGAAATATTAATATTAACAGTGTTGTTATTTAATGTACAGTCCATCTTCATTTATATTTATTCACATCTTCATCCACTTTTTTTTGCTTTTTGTTGCTCTCTGACATTTCTGATCTTCATTCTGGGGTTGTTTCCCTTCTGCCTGAAGAGGCTTCTTTAGAAATTCCTTTACTGCAGATCAGCTGGTAGTAGAACGCTCCCTCTTTTTTTCCTTCTAAAAGTATTTTGATTTTACTTTTGTTTTAAAAATTCTTTAGGGGCGCCTGGGTGGCTCAGTCGGTTGGGCGGCCGACTTCGGCTCAGGTCATGATCTCGCGGTCAGTGAGTTCAAGCCCTGCGTCGGGCTCTGTGCTGACGGCTCGGAGACTGGAGCCTGTTTCAGATTCTGTGTCTCCCTCTCTCTGACCCTCCCCCGTTCATGCTCTGTCTCTCTCTCTGTCTCAAAAATAAATAAATGTTAAAAAAATTAAAAAAAATTCTTTAAATATAATTAAATTTTGAGGGGGGAATATAATTTACATGCCACAAAATTCACCCTTTTAAAGTTTCTGATTCATTGGGTTTTGCTATATTTACGAGGTTATGCAACCGTCATCACTACATAATTCCAGAACATTTTTGTCACCTTAAAAAGAAGCCTTATAACTGTTAACAGTAACTCCCCATTCTGCCATCCATTAATCTACTGTGTGTCTCTAACGATTTGCCTATTAGGGACATTTCATATGAATGGAATCATAAATATGTGGCCTTTCTTATCTGGCTTCTTTCACTTAGTATAATACATATCTTTTTTAATTTTAGAGAGAGCACGAGCTGGGGAGAAGGACTGAGGGAAAGAGAGAGAGAGGCGGAATCTTTTTTTTTTCTTTTTTGAGAGAGGGAGGGAGAGAAAGAGAGATAATGAATGAATGAATGAATGAATGAATATCTTAAGTGGGCTCCGCCCAGTGTGGAGCCTGACTCAGGGCTTGATCTTATGACCATGAGATCATGAACTGAGCCGAAATCAAGAGTCTGATGCTCAACTGACTGGTCCATCCAGGTGCTAAGAGAGAGAGAAAGAGGGATAGAGTCTTAAGTGGGCTCCATGCTCAGCACGGAGCCCAAGGCGGAACTTGATTCCACAGCCCTGGGATCATGACCCAAGGCCGAAATGGAATTGGTTGTTCAACTGACTGAGCCACCCCTAGTATAATATTTATAGGGTTCATCCATGTTCTATCATGTATCAGTACTTCGTTCATTTTTATGGCTGAATAGTATCACGTTGTATGGGCATATCACATTTTATTTTTCCACTCACCATTAGATAGACATTTGGGTTTTAGTAGACATTTCTACTTTTTTGCTATTATCAATAATGTGCTATGAACAGTCAGTGTACAAGTTTTTGTATACATACATATTTTCAGTTCCTTTGTGCACATACTTAGGAGTGGAATTGCTGGGTCATATAGTAACTGTATGTTTAACTTTTTGAGTAACTGCCAAACTGTTTTCCAAAGATTTTGCACCTTTTTAATTCTCACCCACAATGTATGAGGGTTCCAATTTCTTCACACCTTCACCAACACTTGTCATTTTCCAGTTTTTTGATTATAGCCATTCTAGCGGGCGTGAAGGGGTATCTCATTGTGGTGTTGACTAACATTTCTTTAATAACTGATGCTGCTGTTCTCCTTTTTGTGTGCTTATTGGCTATGTGCAAGTCTTCTTTGGAGAAATGCCTATTTAAATCCTTTGGCCTTTTTTTTTTATTGGATTGTTTGTCTCTTTATTTTTGAAGTATAAGTTTTGAAATTGGGAAGTGAGTCCTCCAAATTTGTTCTTCCTTTGTTTTGGCTATTCCCGGTCTCTTGCTTTTCTATATGAGTTTTAGGATTAACTCATCAGTTTTTGCATGAAAGGCAGGTGGAATTTTGATGGGGATCGTGCTGAATGTGTAGATCAGTTTGGCAATATTGCCATCTTAACAATATAAGTCTTGCAGTCCACGAGTATGGATTTTATTAGCCATAAAAGTTTTTTAGTGGATTCCTGAGGAGTTTCTTTATGTGAAATTATGGAGTCTGCATATATAGATACTTTTACTTCTTCCTTTCTAATCTGGATGCCTTTATTTCTGTTTCTTGTATAATTGCCTTGGTTATAACCTCTTGTACAATGTTGAATTGTTCTGGCAAGGGTGGACATTCTACTCTTGTCCCTGATTTTAGGGGGAAAGCTTTCAGTCTTTGACCATTAAGTATGTTTTTAGCTGTAGGTGTCTGTAGATGCCCTTTATTAGTTTGAGGAGATTCCTATTTTTATTTTATTGAGTGGTGTTATCAGAAACGTGAAAGAGTGCTGGTGTTGTCAGATGCTTGTTCTGCTTCTATTGAGATGATCATGTGTTTTTCGTTCTTCATTTTATTAATGTCATTCATTATATTGATTGATATTTTTATGTTGAACCAACCTTGCATTTCTTGGATAAATTCCAGTTGGTCATGGTGGATAATCCATTTTCTTTCTTTTTTTAAAATGTTTATTTATTTTTGAGAAAGAGGGAGAGTGTGTGCAAGCGGGGAAGGGGCAAAGGGGAAAGGAGACTGAGAATCTGGAGCAGGCTCGGCACTGTCAGCGCAGAGCCCAAGGTGGGGTTCAAACTCACAAACTGTGAGATCATGACCTGAGCCAAAATCAAGAGTCAGATGCTTAACTGACTGAGCCATCCGGACGCCCTGGGGATAATTCATTTTATACATCGCTGGATTCAGTTTCTTAGTATTTTGTTGAGAATTTTTGCATTTGTATTCTTTTTTTAACAGTTTTTATTTAAATTCCAGTGAGTTAGCATACGGTATAATATAATATTAGTTTCAGGTGTACAATGTGCTGATTTCCATACATCACCTGATGCTTATCATGACAAGTACACTCCTTAATATTCATCTCCTATTTTACCCATTCCCCCACCCACCTCCCTTCTGATAACTATCACATTGTTCTCTGTAGTTAAGAGTCTATTTCTTGGTTTTCCCCTCTCTCTTTTTGTCCCTTTGCTCATTTGTTTTGTTTCTTAAGTTCCACCTGAGTGAAATAATATGATATTTGTCTTTTTTGGACTGATTTATTTCACTTAGCATAATACTCTCTAGCTCCATTCATGTTGTTGCAGATGGCAAGATTTCATTCTTTTTTTTTTTTCAACGTTTTATTTATTTTTGGGACAGAGAGAGACAGAGCATGAACGGGAGAGGGGCAGAGAGAGAGGGAGACACAGAATCGGAAACAGGCTCCAGGCTCTGAGCCATCAGCCCAGAGCCTGACGCGGGGCTCGAACTCCCGGACCGCGAGATTGTGACCTGGCTGAAGTCGGACGCTTAACCGACTGTGCCACCCAGGCGCCCCAAGATTTCATTCTTTTTGATGACTGAGTAATATTCCAGTGTGCACACGTGTGTGTGTGTGTGTGTGTGTGCGCGCGCACGCGTGCGCATGTGTGTGTACACATACCATGTCTTCTTTATCCATTCCTCAGTTTATGGACACTTGGGCTGGTTCCATAACTTGGGTATTATAGATAATGCTGCTATAAATATTGGGGTTCATGTATCCCTTTGAATTAGTATTTTTATATTCTTTGGTTCAAAACCTGGTAGTGTAATTGCTGGATTGTAGGGTGGTTCTGTTTTTAGCTTTTTGAGGAACTTCCAAATTGTTTTCCACAGTGGTTGTACCAGTTTGAATTCCCATCAACAGTGCAAGAAGGTTCCCCTTTCTCCACATCCTTGTCAACACCGGTTGTGTCTTGTATTGTTGATTTCTGACAATCTGACAGGTGTGAGGCAATATCTCATCGTAGTTTTGATTTGCAGTTCCCTGATGTTAAGTGTTGTTTAACATCTCTTCTGTGTCTGTTGGCCATCTGGATGTCTTCTTTACCCAGAGCAATCTACACATCCAATGCAATCCCTATCAAAATACCAATAGCATTTTTCACTAGAGCTAGAACAAACAATGCTAAAATGTGTATGGAACCACAGAAGACCCTAAATCGCCAAAGCAGTCTTGAAAAAGAAAAGCAAAGCTGGAGGCATCACAATTCTGGACTTCAAGTTATATTACAAAGCTGTATTAATCAAAACAGTATGGTGTTGGCACAAAAATAGACATGTACATAGATCAGTGAAACAGAATAGAAAACCCAGAAATGAACCCACAACTGTATGGTCAATTAATCTTTGACAAAGTAGGAAAGAATATCCAATGGGAAAGAGACGGTCTCTTCAACAAATGGTATTAGGAAAACTAGACAGCAATATGCAAAAGAATGAAACTGGACTAATTTCTTACACCATACACCATCCATTTAATAAGAATGAGTCAAAGACCTAAATATGAGACCTGAAACCACAGAAACCCTAGAAGAGAACACAGGCAGTAACTTCTTTGACATCGGCTTTAGCAACTTCTTTCTAGATATGTCTCCTGAGGCAAGGGAAACAAAAGCAAAAGTGAACTATTGGGACTTCATCAAAGTAAAAAGCTTCTGCACAGCAAAGGAAACCCATCAACAAAATTAAATAGCAAGCTATGTAATAGGAGAAGATATTTGCAAATGACTTGTCCAATAAAGGGGTAGTATCTAAAATATATGAATAACTTATAAAACTCAACACCCCCAAAATCAAATACTCCAATTAAAAAATGGGCAGAAAACATGAATAGACATTTTCCCAAAGAAGTCAGTTGTATTCTTATTTAAAAATTTTTTTTTTAACTTTTATTTTTGATAGAGAGAGAGAGGAACAGAGTACAAGCTGGGAAGGGGCAGAGAGAGAGGGAGAGACAGAATCTGAAGCAGGCTCCAGGTTCTGAGCTGTCAGCACAGAGCCCACTAACTGTAAGATCATGACCTGAGCTAAAGTCGGCTGCTTAACCGACTGAACCACCCAAGCACTCTGACAGCTGTATTCTTAAGCCATATTGGTCTATGTATTTTTTTCTCATGATGTCTTTGGTTTTGATATTAGGGTATTACTGGCCTCATAGAATGAATTGAGAAGTGTTCTTTTCTATTTTTTGGAAGAGTCTGTGAGGGGTTGGGGTTAATCCTTCTTAAATGTTTGGTAGAATTCACTAGTGAAACCATCTGGTCCAGGACTTTTGCTTATGGGAAGTTTCCAATTACTAACTCAATGTCTTTTCAGACTTTCCATTTGTGGTTGAATCAGTCGGTTAAACGTCTGACTTGGGCTCAGGTCATGATCTCACTGCTCGAGGGTTCAGGCCCCATGTCAGGCTCTGTGCTGATAGCTCAGAGCCTGGAGCCTGCTTTGGATTCTGTGTCTCCCTCTCTCTCTACCCCTCCCCTGCTTGCACTCTGTCTTTCTCTTTCAAAAATAAATAAACATTAAAAAATAAAAAAAAAATGTCCTTTGTCTCTGTAATAATTTTTGTCTTAAAGACCATTTTGCCTCATGTTAGTATAGTCACTCCAGCTCTCTTTTGGTTATTGTTTACATGGTATATATTTTTTCATCATTCCATTTTTAACCTATTTGTGTCTTTGAATTTAAGAGTGTCTCTTGTGGGGCGCATGGGTGGCTCAGTCAGTGGGTGTCTGACTTCTGCTCAGGCCATGATCTCTCGGTTCGTGAGTTCCAGCACCAAGTTGGGCTCTGGGCTGATGTCTTGGAGCCTGGAGCCTGCTTCAGATTCTGTCTCCCTCTCTCTCTACCTCTCCCCAATTCATGATCTGTCTTTCTCTCTCAAAAATAAATAAGCATAAAAAAATTTTCTTAAAAAGAGTCTCTTGTATACTGCATATATATAAATGGATCACTTTTTGTTTGTTTGTTGTTTTTTAAGCAGCATTATCTATAATAGGCAAACTGTGGGAAGAGCCCAGGTGTCCATCGACTGATGGTAAAAGAAGACGAGAAGATGTGGTATATATATATGTGTGTGTGTATACACATATATTTATACATATATGTATATATATACATATTTCATATATACACAAAACATATATATGATGGAATATTACTCAGCCATCAAAAAGAATGAAATCTTCCCATTTGCAACAACAGGAATAGAGTTAGAGAGTGTTATGCTAAGCAAAATAAATCAGTCAGAGAAAGACAAATACCATATGATTTCACTCATATGTGGAATTTAAGAAACAAAACAAACTAGGAAAGGGACAAAAAAGAGGGAGAGACAAACCAAGAGACAGACTCCTAATTATAGAGAACAAACTGATGATCACCGGGATGGGGATAGATGAAATAGGTGAGGGGGATTAAGGAGTGCACTTGTCATGATGAGCACCGGCTGATGTACCAAAGTGTTGAAGCACTACATTGTACACCTGAAACTAACACTATAGTGTATGTTAACTAACTGGAATTCAAACAAAAACTTAAAAAAAAAATCCATCGACATAATTTCTGCCTTTAAAATGGAGTTTTTATTCCATCCATTTATATTTAATGCAATTCTGATAGCGTGGGATTTATTCCTGCCATTTTGCTATGTTTTTTCTATATGTCATGTCTCTTGTTTTCTGTCTTTCATCACTACCTTCTTTTGTAATTAAATATATATATTTTTAGTGTGTTCTTTTAATTTCTTTGTCATTAATTTTGCTATTTTTTGTTAGTTATTTTCTTTGAGGTTACCTGAAGTTTCTTACTGTTAGCAACTTGTAACGATTCAGTTTGTATTTATACCAATTTAATATCAATGGCACATAAAAACTTTGCTTTTGTATGTGTCCATTCCTTTCCCACTTTGTGCTGTATTGTCATACAAAGTACCTCTTTATACCTTCTGTGCACATCAACGCAGATTTCTAGTTATTGCCTTGTGTAGTTATCTTGTGTTTCAGATAGGAGAAAAAACAGAAATATTACATTTATTCTGTCTTTTCTTTTTACTTCTGTATTTACCTTTACTGGTGCTCTTTATTTCTTCACCCAGATTTGAGGTACTGTCTAGCTTCCTTTCATTTGAGCTTCGAGTCCATTTAGTGTTTCTTGTAGGACAGGTTTTCTAGAAACTTACTCTGTCAGTTTTTATGTCTGAGGATGGCTTAATTTCTCTTTTGCTTTTGAAGGGTAATTTTGCTGGATGTAGAGTTCTTGTGTGACAGCCTTTGTCTTTTATAATTTTGAATATGTCATCCCACAACCTTCTAGTCGCCACGGTTTCTGATGAGAAATCATCTGATACTTTTATCGAGGATCCCTTTTAAATGATGAGCTGCTTCTCTGGCTGCTTTCAAGATCCTTTAATTGTCTTTACGTTCCATTAGGCTGATTATGATGTGTCTTGGCATGGGTATCGGTGTGGGTATCGGTATGGGTGTCTTGGAGTCTGTCCTTAGAGTTCATTGAGCTTCTTGGATGTGGAATTTTTTTTTTTTTTTTTTTTTACCAAATCTAGTAAGTTTTTAGCTATTATCCCTTTAAGTATTTGTTGTACTCCTTTCTTTCTCTTCTCTCTTTCTGAAACTTTCATTACACATATGTTGGTACGCTTCAGGGTATCCCACAGGTCTCTGAGGCTGTTCTTTTCTGTTTTTTGTAAGGAAGACTTTATGCAGTTTACACAATGGAGTTGTATAGCAGGGGAGAGAGGATGGGCCCAATTCTTGCTCTGTTCATTTTGCTTCCTACTTTTTACTTTCTGTTCCTTGGACTGGAAAATTTCAGTTGACCTATCTTCTAGTTCTCCAGTTTGTTCTTGCCTGTCAAATATGCTGTTGAATCTTTCCAATGAGTTTGTCATTTCAGTTACTGTACTTTTTAGCTCCAGAATTTTTATTTCGTTCCTTCTTACAACTTCTGTCTCTTTATCAGTAGTCTCTCTATTTGGTGAGACACTCTTGTCATACTTTCCTTTGATCTTTTAGACATGGTTGCCTTTAATTCTTTGGACATATTTAAAATAGGTTATGTATAGTTTTTCTCTTTTAAGTCTCTTTAGAGCTTATCAGGGGCAGTTTCTATTGATTGCTTTTTTTCTCCTGTGTATGGGCAATATTGCCCCCCCCCCCCATCGGTCTCATAATGATTTGTCAAAACCTACACATTTTATATAATACATGTAGCAACTCTCAAAATTTGATTCTCTTTCTCCCCTGGGATTTTTGGTACTTCTTGTTGTAGTAGTTTTTGTTGGTTTAGTGACTTTTTTGAACTGCGAAGTCTGTATTCTGTGACATATATTTCCACTTATTTGTGAGCAGCTAATGATTGGACACAGATTTCCTTAAATGCCAGGAATCAGTAAGTCTCCTACACTTTCCTGAGAAGCTCTGAGTGTATATTGGAGTGTGCTTCAACATTTAATCAGGCAGTTTATGGCTCTGAGTCTTCACTTCTTGCTTGTGCAGAGCCTCAAAGTCAGCCCAGTGTGAGTGCTCAAAGCCGTCTCAGGTCTTTCCTGGGCATTCACACAACCTTGGGTATGTGCTCAACTCTGCATATCCGTGTGATCTTTTAGATTTCCAGGAACGTATTGGAGTTCTTCAAATCCCTTATAGACATCTCATTTCCCAGCTTTTCCTTTTAAGCTTTGGGTTAATGTATTCTTTACCCCAACTGTTGTCTACTATTCAGGTAGTTACACAGTCAAACAATTGATTCTAACTGTTTTGACATACAGCTTTGAGGAAAATGCTTTTCACGTTGGACATACTCTGATACAGGTCAGATAAAGGCATCTTGGCAAGTGGAACTTATTAGCCATGTCAAATAATGGCAGTTCTCTGGAAATAGGGCTTTGAGGGAGTTCCAGTCTTGTTCTGTCCCGTCCCTTTCTGTGACTGCCAGCCTGCTGGTTTCCACTATGATTGCAAGCTGTTGGTTTTTAAGACAACTATAGAACTGAGGTGGCATTGGGGGAAAATGAGAATAGGGAAAGCTTACACACCACAAATATGCTGTTCTTAGGGAGACTAGATTGTTTTCCTTTAACAAATACTCCCCAGATTGCTGTAAGCCTTTGGTGTCCCAGATTTCTGACAAAGTTGAATCTGACAATTTTTGCTATTTTTTTCATTGCTTTTATGGAAGAGGGGATTTTTAGAGGTCATTACTTTGTTATTTTCCCTGACATCACCTTCTCACCTTTCTTCTTCTTCTTTTTTTTTAATGTATGTTTATTTTTGAGAGAGAGAGAGAGAGAGAGAGAGAGAGAGAGAGAGAGAGAGAGAGACAGAGCATGAGTCGGGGAGGAGCAGAGAGAGAGGCAGACACAGAATCCAAAGCAGGCTCCAGGCTCTGAGCCATCAGCACAGAGCCTGATGCAGGGCTCAAACCCACAAACTCTGAGATCATAACCTGAGCCAAAGTTGGCTGCTTCACTGACTGAGTCACAGGTGCCCCTTACCTTTATTCTTAAAAGACTCTCTCCTGTATATTAAATTTCATGTTGGCATTATTTTCTTTCAGCGTGTTGGAATTTTCTTTCCTGTGTCTGGCTTTTGTTTTTACTATTCAGATGTCATCAGTCCTTGTAACTGTTGCGCTTCTGGAGGTAATCTGTGCATTTCCTATCGCTTTTCTCTTCTCATTGTTCTTAGGTTTCTATAGTTTCAGTGAGTTCCATGTATCCCTACCTACATTATGTTGGCTTCTTGTATTTGTGGCATGAGGTCTTTCAGAAGTCTGAAGATTCACTGTCATTATCCTCATAATTGCTTCTGCCTCATCTTTTCTTTCCTGCTAGGAATGTAGTTAAATGTGTATTAAATTTCTCACCGTATATTCTCATGCCCTTTGTTTTGTGTTTCCCAGATTTTGGTCTCTCCATGCTTTAGTTTGAGTATTTTCTTCTGATCTGGTTTCCAGTTCACCGGTTCTCCCTTCAGCAGCACCTGATCTGCTTAAAAACCCATTCAGAATTTTTTTTCTTTTTAGTTCTAGATTATTTTGTTAATAAATTTAAAACTGTTATTTTTTCTAATCTTCTAAAGCTTCT
Organism: Herpailurus yagouaroundi; assembly: GCF_014898765.1. Classification (NCBI taxonomy): domain Eukaryota; kingdom Metazoa; phylum Chordata; class Mammalia; order Carnivora; family Felidae; genus Herpailurus; species Herpailurus yagouaroundi. The sequence continues at coordinate 1,132,932 of NW_024412403.1, read as the reverse complement.
AATCTTCTAAGCTTCTAATCTCTCATTTATGTTTTTGGCCATAGTAAGTGTAGGATTTTTTGCTTGTTTGTTTTTTCCAATTTTTTGATTGTAGTAAAATACATATAACATAAAATTTACCATCTTGACCATTTTTAATTGTACAGTTTAGTAGTATTGTATACCTTTACAGTGTTGTACAACCATCACCACCATCTATCTCTGTAGCTTTTTTCAGCTTGTAAACTAAAATTAAAAATTTTTTAATGCTCATTTATTTTTTGAGAGAGAGAGAGAGAGACAGAGCGTAAGCAGGGGAAGGGCAGAGAGAGAGACAGAGGGAGACACAGAATCCAAAGCAGGCTCCAGGTTCTGAGGTGTCAGCACAGAACCCAACATGGGGCTTGAACCATGAGATCATGACCTGAGCTGAAGTCACATGCTTAACCGACTGAGCTACCCAGGTGCCCCTAAACTGAAATTTTATACCTATTAAACACTGACTCCCCCAGCCCTTGGCACCCACCATTTTCCTTTCTGTCTGTATGGTTTTAACTGAGTACCTCGCGTAAGTAGAATCATAAAATATATGTCTTTTTGTGACTGGCTTATTTCACTTAGCATAAAGTCATCAAGGTTCATACATTTGCAGTGTATGTTAGAATTTCTTTTTTTAAGGCTGAATAATATTCTCTTTATGTGTAGACCGCTTGCTTATTCACTCATCTGTCAGTGGACACTGGGGTTGCTTCCATGTTTTAGCCATTTTGAGTAATGCTGCTATAAAAAAGGGTATAGAGATATGTCTTCAAAACCTGGTTTTAAATCTTTTGGGTTATACTCAGAAGTGGAGTTGCTGGATCATATGGTAATTCTACGTGAAATGTTTTGAGGAACCACCATACTGTTGTCCATGGTAGCTGCACCATTTTACATCCCCACCAACAATATATATAAGGAACCCAGTTTCTCTACATCCCTGGCAGCACTTATTTTCCATTTCTTTGATACTAATGGGTATGAAGTGATATTTCATTATGGTTTGGATTGGCATTTCCCTTATGATTAGTAATGTTGAGCACCTTTGTATGTACTCATTGTCCATTGATATATCTTTAGAGAAATGTCTATTCAGGTCTTTTGCCCATTTAAAAGGGGTTGTCTGTTTTTGTGTTATTTCAAGTGTAGTTTTTTTGATAGTCTATATTAGGTAATTCTAACTTCTCATGTCTTTGTGGATCTGGTTTTTTGTTTTCTGTTGTTTTCTTTCCTTGTGATTTCTATTTCTTGCTCGTGGTGTCTTACTTATTTGTGTGTGCTAGACATTGTATTTGCAGAATTATTTTGAGGGAATAACTTGAGACTTATGATGATTGTATCATTTTTGGAGAGGTTTTAGCTTGTTATCTCTAAGGTTCTTCAGTCTTTTTTTTTTATTTAATTTTTTTTTTTCCAACGTTTATTTATTTTTGGGACAGAGAGAGACAGAGCATGAACGGGGGAGGGGCAGAGAGAGAGGGAGACACAGAATCGGAAACAGGCTCCAGGCTCTGAGCCATCAGCCCAGAGCCCGACGCGGGGCTCGAACTCACGGACCGCGAGATCGTGACCTGGCTGAAGTCGGACGCTTAACCGACTGCGCCACCCAGGCGCCCCTAAGGTTCTTCAGTCTTAAAGGAGCCATCTTAATTCCATTGTAGGCCTAAGGCCAACCAGCTGAGCTGATCGAGGCTGTGGTTCTTGGGAGGGCTGGTTTGCTTTTTAGGACTTCTCACCATTAGGGTTTACACATTTGTGGTTCCAACACAAGTTGAGGGCTGGTTTCTCAGAGTCCAATCATGCTTTTACTCTGTGCCTCTAGTCCCCAATTTCTGGATTATTGGGGGTAATTTCAGTATCTCCCAAATGCTGGGACTTCACACAGAAAATTTACTTCTCTTTCAAGTAATAGTCCACTGTGGATGTTCCTCATCAGTGATGATTTGGGTCTGGCTCCTTGTAGCTCTCTCTGGCCCTGCCATCTGCTAGGTTGATGGCATCCTCTAGGGCCCGAACTTCCTTTTGTCCAGCTGGCAGATGGGGAGTACAGCTTGGAGGAAGCACACATACTTCTTATCCTTGTTGGCCTGGACATGACACGTATCATAACTGCATACATTCCACTGGGGAGATCTAGTCACACGGCCCCACCTAAATGCAAGTGTAACATTGGCAGTAAAGTCCCCGATTGGCAGCTTCATGTCTGTTTGGCGGTCAGTCATTTTTGTCCTAGTCTTCTCCTTGGCCCAGAAATACCCATCCGCGTCCTTCTTTTCTAACTGTAATACACTCCCCCGAGGAGATAATCAATCAAATCTAGATGTGACTCATGGTTTGGTGACTGAACTACCCACAGGTTATATGCTGCTTACACTGTACAGTAGTGGAGCTGACAAGGGCGGTTAAAAGCAACCTTCCGTTTTGAAAGGGAGGAAATGGAAGATAAACATCAGTCCTTAGTCCAGAGCAAAGTGACACCCTGTGGGCAGGTATTATGAAAGTCTCTGTCAGTGACTGCTAATCAAAGGCCACCAGGAACTCACCTGGCACCTGTGATGGAGTAGGTTGGGACCATACACCATGGGAAACCATGGGCATCGAGGTGAGAGATTGCTAGAAGGAACGTGTTACAGCATTTGGGCTTTGGTTGGGTCATTTGGGGGAAGGTCCAAGAAAAGGAGTGCTGTCAGTAAGTGGGACCATTTTATGAGCATCTCAAGGAATCTTGTCTGTAGGGAAGTTGGGCCAGGACAAGGCTAATGCCGTGATTGGTAAAGAAGCTGCTGTCACTCACATCAGGCAGGAGGGAGCCATGTCTGGTGTTTTATGGCTTAGACAAGCTTCAGGCTTTGTCTGTGCTCTGATGTGATTTTGGCAAGATCTTTGTTGTGATCCATCCTGGTTCCAGTGTGGCCTGTGTCTGATTTATTCATGTCTCTTAGAGTGTGACAGGAAGAACTTCTGGCTGTTGTCCTTCAGGACTCCTTGCCCTGCCCCTGGGAGGCTTGTCCTTGTCCTTTGTCTTCCATGGACACATATGCTCGGGGCCTTGGAGAGTGTATAACTTGGGGGTTGGGAGTTAACACATATCCCGTAGCTTGCTTTCTGCTTGTGAAAGTTTGGGGGAGAGTCATTGACTTTATTCTGCGTTCATTTTTCTTTGGCAATACAATCCCCCCCCCGCCCCCCCGGCCCCATAATTCCCATTTGTGCTTCTGGCAGTTCCATGTGCTAATAACTACATCCAGAGTTCTGACCTAGTCACCATTCTCCAGCCTACTTCATACTGTTTGCTTTCTTGTACCTGTACCTGTGTCTCTCTTTCTACTTAGGGTTATCTTGAAGCCATGGGTATGGGTGGGAGCGAAATCCTGTAATCTGTCTGTGTGTACAGCTGAGCCCTCTCTTAATTGAGGAGTCTTTGTGGGCCTTTGCTTTCCAGAACATTTTCTATCTTATACCTTATACTTGGGGTACAGAAAGGGTGGATTTTCCCACTAGGTGACGCCATACTTTTGCACTGTCTCTAGATGCTTTCCTGTCTCTCCCAAGTTGGCCAGTTTTTGCCTAAGGTCATGTCTTTCTGTGATGTGACATTAACTAAAGTGGGTAACAGCCACTCCAACTACTTGGCACCCTTTCTTCTCCTTGGGCTGTGATGTGCCTTCAGGTGATCACAGGAATTGCTTTGTAATGCACAAAATGAGGCTTCTTCATTACCAGCTGCCTGACAGTGGTTTTCAATATGGCATCACCCCTCTTCAGAGGACCCATTTGGGCCTTAATTCATTTCTGTCGAAATATGAAAACACTTAATGGTGGTGAACTTGAAAGAGGAGCATTTCTGATGTAAACTCTTCCTTTGGGAATTATTTGACCCCTTTTCTATTTCTCTGTTTCTCCACTGCTTGGAAATGAAGCTGTACACTCGTGGCAGCTTTCTAGGCTGACATCATCACAACTGCGTAGTGCGGCAGTCCCCTCTCTCTCGCATTTAACTGTATTCATATTGGAAAATCAAGACTTTTGTGAATTCTTACAAGAAGGAAAAATAAGACACTTCAATTTTGGGGGAATAAGTGGGGATAGAAAAGGTAAATAAAATTGATGAGGAAACAATTTTGAATCCGAGTTACAATGATGTGGGAGACTCACAAGGACACCCTCTTGGCCTTGTGGTAGCCAGAACCCTGAGGCCCATCCCTCGCTCTGAGTCTGTTTTTGCTTTGAAAGAAGGGGGAATGTCAAGACCTGGCCTGTATTTCTCTTGGGGCCCTTGTGGAAGTGAAATGAGATGATTGACATGCAAACACATTCAATAGTGAAACTCTCTGGGTGGATAAGGCATTAGCATTTCATCCTGAAGTACTTTGGTGGGATTAATAATTTATGCAGCACACTAAGTTCATCCTTTGAGGCCAAGTGCTCCTGATGTAAGGCACTCAGGTCAACCTTGAAAACTTACAGCATTGCAGAAAGAAGAGGGCCAGTGAGCATGTTGCTGTGTAATTTTTACTGAGTCGGGTGTTTTTCTAGAGAGTTCTGAGCTTTATTCATAATTATCCTTCAATGATTAAGAAACAGTCCAAAGGGGCAACACTTCCTAGAGAGTGCAGTTTATAGTTATCTGTAGTATGACACAGTCAGTAATTGTGTATGATACAATTGACCCTGAACAACATGGGGTTAGGGGTGCTGACTGCCCTCCCTAACCGTCAAAACTCCGTGTATAACTTGACTCCCTAAGAGCTTAAGTGCTAATAGCCTACTGGTGACTGGAAGCCTTCCCAATAACATAGCAGTCGATTAACACGTATTTTGTGTGTTGTACGTATTATATACTACATTATTACGGTAAAATAAGGTAGAGAAAAGAAAACATTACTAAGAAAATCACAAGGAGGGGCGCCTGGGTGGCTCCATCGGTTAAGCGTCCGACTTCGTCTCAGGTCACGATCTCGCGGTTATGAATTCAAGCCCCGCGTCGGGCTCTGTGCTGACAGCTCGGAACCTGGAGCCTGCTTCGGATTCTGTGTCTCCCTCTCTCTCTGCCCCTCCCCCGCTCATGCTCTGTCTTTCTCTGTCTCTCAATAATAAATAAATGTTAAAAAAAATCACAAGGAAAATACATTTATAGGACTGTACTGTATTTATCGAGAAAAATTATGTATAAGTGGACTCACAGTTCAAACCCATGTTATTTAAGGAAAGTGCCAATTGTACTTAGTGTCCCGGACAAGTTGTTTGAGTTTTCATGGAATTTTAAACATTGGAAATTTTATAATAGAACCATATTTCTTACCAATATCTTCCATAACTCCTTTTGATTAAACTGTTCCTGCATTTTCTAGACTTTATTACCTCATTAATTACACAGAGAACAATGAAGTAGGCTGTTTTGCTTACTAAAAAATTGTTAATCTTGAGGCAGCCATACTTCTCTGGGTCCCCTTAGGAATCTGAAAGTGTCCGCTTAATGGTGTTTTCAAATTCATGTATTGTCCGTGTGATTAACAAGGAGGCTGATATTGAGAGGTGTCATAGCTGCTTTTATCTCAGGGCGCTGGAAGGACATGTGAACGTTTGTGACCCTTGTTTTGGTTGCCTCTCTTCCCTACCTCCTGGAGCTCCCAAAGCTGGGCTCCAGCCCCCAGATGGCATCCCCCCTTCCCCTATCACAGGTGGATCCCCTGTGGTCTCTTGCTGTTGGACACACCCCACATGGCACCCCGCGTGGCACCCATATTTGTTTCCCCTCCTCTGGGCATCATTGCACCTTCTAGGCACAGCTTCTCCTGGGCCAACAGTGATGCCCTGGCGCCGGTGGAGCATCCCTAATGCCTGATGCTCAGTGGCAAGGTCCCAAGAGATTCTGTCATGTCTGCAACAGAGCCCGGTGGAGGGGAGGCTCTGCGCTTTACTGGATTTGCTGAGATGGCCTGGCTCTCAGACCCCCGCTTCCTTTAGGCCCGCAAGTGCATGCCTGGAAGAGGGGGACGTGGGTCAGTTCAGTGAGCAGGCACTGTGGTGCCTCAGAATCCCCCCACCTCCTCTCTGACGCTGGGGCCGAGGTGCTCGGTGGGGCCTGTCTGTCCGGTGTCAGATCTAGTTCGGGTAGGCGCACCCCGACAGACAGGCCCCGCACTGTCGCTGCAGCACCTACCAGGCAGAACAGCAGTTGGAATGTAGAGCTGGAGGGAGTCACAAGTCCCTACTGAACAGATGATTGAATTTCACCCTGAGAAGGCGGGAATATCCAATGAGTGGTCATGGGGCTTTCGGTTCTGAGCCCCCGCAATGGCCAGGCTCAGGGCCAGGGGTGGCAGGCGTGTCGCTTTGCCCCAGAAGGCAGACCTTGGACTCCGGCCCTCTTCTCGGCTCTCAGGTGCCGCGCCAGGCCTTCCGATCTGTGATGTGGGCCTTCGAGACTCTCTGAAGCCCTTTCAGGGGGTTGGTGAGGTCCAAACTGGTTTCGTAAGGGTACTGAGCCATTGTTTCCTGTCTCATTGTGCTGACATTTGAGCTGATGCCACAGAGCAGTAGAGGTGCCGCTCCTGGCGCCCGAGCACCGCCTGAGCACCCACACGGCCGGGCTGCACTCTGCCCAGAGTCATGCTGTCTTCACCCCTGCCACTCGCATCTACACAGCCAGCGGCATTTTGTGTTGTTCTTGATGAAACGATTGGAATTCTTTTATTATTTCTTGATCCTTGAGGATGTCTTTTTAACATTCTGAGAGACAGAACTGGAAGTTGGCATGAGGCACGTCTGCAGATACAGTTCCGTCGCTTGTTTCCAGAAGCGCGGGTGCTGTTTTTGGGTCGCGAGCGGGACCAGCTCCCGTCTCACGGAGCACCGTTTCTACGTTACACAGAGCACTGTTTTTATGTTAAAGGGTAACTGACAAACTCTGGTTATTCAGACCTGGTTTTTGGCAGACAGTGCTGAAAATTGAACTAAATGAGCCTGTCACTTCAAAGGAAATAACTGCTTGTATTTGTTGCAACTGATAAAATTTGAATTTTCAGTCAAAAATTAGAATTTTGGAAAATTTGTGACTGCTTTGGTGAGCTTGACAGACTCCTGATCCTTAAAGATGTTTCTAGATGAACTCAATGGTTGATACTAACAAATGTGATTTTTTTTTTACCTTATATATTGAAATGTGTTAAAATTTGGGAGATCTGCATAACCCAATGGACCAATATTTTCCAAATAACTGATGCATGGTGTTAAAACAATCAGGTGTGGGCAAAATACCTGTTAAAGGCACAGGTTGATAGATAATGGGTTTTAATGTAATATAGTCCTAACAGTTTATTGATAAGCTTTCAGATTTCATATTGCAACTAACCTTTAAGAAATGACCACTTGTCAAGTTTTGATGTTATATCAAAGAAGAATGTCCAGTGATCTGATAAACTTATAAAATGTTCCTTTTGTTTCCAGCCACATGTCTGTGTGAGGATGGGTTTTCTTCACATATTTTAACCAAAACGATGTATTATAACAGATTGAATGCAGAAACAGATATGAGAATCCAGCTGTCTTCTATTAATCTTGACATTAAAGAGTTCCAGAAATTCTTCTCACCAATTTATTTTTGTTTTGGAAAATATAGTTATTTTTATTTTAAAAAATGTTATTTTTGTCATTATGTAATGGGTCTATTATTCATTGTAAATGAACTACTAAATAAATAATTTTGAAATCTGTGTTAATTTAAAGTATTGTAAATATCAATAGGTAGAATGCACTTAAAATATAATTTGAGGAAAGGAAAGGGGTCCTGGGTCCAAAAAATTTGAGAACCCCTGGTTAGTGTCACAGGATATTGTTGTGCTTGAGTAGAAATGCAGGAAGTTTGGTGAGAACTCAGAAAACTAATGAGATGTTTAGCTGTCCCCAAACCCTGAATCTGGGAGAAGACTGAGTTGTTTATTTGTTTTTGGGTAAAAGTTAGTAGGAAAGTAGGTTCAGCAGAAAGACTGACTTTGGAAGGAAATTGTCTGAGGGATTAATTTCAACTTTAAGATTGTAAATTTTAGAAATTGACATCAGAATTAGATTTTCAAAACAAAAACACTATAGGTGGTTCTGCTCTGTAATGAGAGATCTATCTAACCTGGACCGCTCTGTTATTTAGCAATGTTTATGAATGTTATTAGGGAGTCTGGACCTCTGCACTAGGTGCTAAGAAGGAGGTCAGGGGTATAGTTTTTCTGATCCTAAGGTTTTGGTTGGTTGGTTTGTTTGCTTGTGTGTGTTTTCAGGAATTTATGAGGGAGAGAAGGCTGGTAGGACAAGCTTTCAACTGAGAACTGCCTAAGAAGAGAGAAGACAGAAGGGACAGGACAGTGGGGCAGAAGGGCCCTGAGCCAGAGGGAGGGGTGACTACGGAGGAGGGAGTGACCCGTGGTCTGGGCCTGGAGCCGTCTGGCAGGTTAGATCCCCTGGACAGAAATGTGCCGTCATGGCCTGGTGTCAGGAAGCAGGGCTCGTTGGCGGGCTTGCTCACATTTACCGGGTGCCAGTGGAGAAACAAAGGCAGGGAAGCCTGCCTCTAGGCACCAGGGAGGTCATCATGGCTGGGTGAGCCGTATCTGCAAGGAGTCGCCCCTGTGGAAGTGTGGGGACACTGGACCCATGTGTCTGTGGTGTTCGTCCCTGCTCTGTCTCAGCGCCTCTCCCTGGGTGGGAACTCGGGGCTGCTTCCAGGGCTTTTTATGGAAAGAACAGTAAAGCTGCTTCTAATGGGACGTAGGCAGCAGGGAGTTCTGGTTAACTGCATTTCCCTTTCAGTTTCTAGACTATCATTAGAAAAAAAAATTCAGGGGTGCCTGGGTGGCTCAGGGTTAAGTGGCCGACTTCAGCCTAGGTCATGATTTCGCAGTTCATGAGTGTGAGCCCCTTGTCGGGCTCTTGTTGACAGCTCAGAGCCTGGAGCCTGTTTCAGATTCTGTGTCTCCCTCTCTCTGCCCCTCCCCTACTTGCTCTCTCTCTCTCAAAAATAAATAAACATTAAAAAAGATTAAAAAAAAAAGAAAAAATTTAAAACCGTAAGATTAAGTTTCTGATTTATTACCTAAAATATGTTAAACATGATTCAGTCTTTCTAAAGACAGGAATTTGCAGGGCCTTAGGGCGTCATTGACCATAGAATGTTAGTGATTCCAGGCTCCTTCCAGATCTTCTGGTTTAGATGTCTTGCCTTGGAAGCAAAAGTGCCTGCAGGGCAAACACTATCATTGTCATGAGTGGATCCTGTCCCTCAGTTCCTTGGGGGTAGAAATGAAGTCAGACACCTGGCTTCTTGTCCCCAGTATGACAAGCTGTGTGTCTTTGAACTTTCTGAATGCCCGTGTCTCTTTCTGGAAACTGGGTGTTGGTGAGGTTGAAGTCAGTGACCAACAGAAGAGGGGTGTGTGGTTGAAATCTCTGCTGGGGTGGAGTGGAGGGAGGGCAGATTGAATTCCGGCTTGCTTTCTCAATGCCATTATCAGCCTACCACCCCACCACACACAAGTCTCCAGAACAGGAATGAGTATTGTTAGCCTTTGGGTCTTTTGGGACAGCCCCGGGCACTCCTGCCTGGAGATTTATTTTCTGAAGCCCTCAGAAGTGTGGTTGGGTGATCTCTACCCTGTTTAATTCCCTGTAATATCTTTTATTTCCCTGGTGTATGAAGATTTTGCTCTGTTTGTGGGCCATATTTGAGTTGCTACATAAAGCGCAGGACTGTGGCAGGTGATGTTAATGAGCTAGCTAGTCTTTAAATAGCACAGCTCCTATAAACAGAATCACCTATTTTATAGCCTGATATTGAAGAAGATTGCTCACAGAGGATTCTGAATGGCTGGTAGAACATTAGAAAGGCAGTAAAATGCTCCTCACCCCGCCCCTGCCTTGAGGCAAGACAGGCTGAGAACACACACACCACATCAGAGATACTTCCTTTGGGTTGGGCTGGAATCATTCCTCTCTACGCATTAAACTCAGGTTGCATCAGAATGAAGAATGGCCAAGCCAAAATCTTCTCCTTGATTATCGGAAACTTAGTCATTTGTTCTCTGAGTCAGCTTAATGGCGTGTAATGTTCACATCACATTCTTTTGGGGCCGGGCCAAGAACCAGTATGCTTGCCAGCATTTCAGCAATGAGCTAATCAGCCTTTTGGCTCCCACATTCCTGGCCCAGAGCTCCACTGGAATTAATACCGCCACTGCAGCAGACTGGAGCCCTTACAAAGACGGTGCTTCCTTTTCCTATGGCTTTCGTGGGCCCTTGCTTTATAAGTGAGCCCTAAAGCCCTTGTCCTTCAGAAAGCTTTCCCGGGCTGAGGTTCTGAGATTCGATGCTAGGAATTCAGGCAAATCGTTTATCGAAAAGCCCTATCCTGGTGGCTGCTGAGGATGTAAACACAGGTGCAAAATGGCCCCCACCCTCAAGAAGCATGTAATCCATTGTGGTGGACAGGTAATGTACAGACACATATGTCCTCAGTACCATGAAGTGTCACTCACATGTCATCAGAAAAGAGCAGAAGAAGGATGTGGAGCTTCGGAGAGGCGGGAAGGGAGGGATGGAAGAAGGCCTTGCAGAGGATGGCACTTTCAGCCTGATCTTGGAGACTATAGGATGGGACCGGCGAGCTGTCTCTCCTGACTTGGGGGGGGGGGGGGGGTTTGCCCTAAATGTAGGGCAACCCCGTTGGGTGGAAACCTGTGGCAGGGGTGGTGAAAGAATTCACCTGAGGCAGAACAAAAGTGATAGAAATTTATTGAATGCACTGCAAGGGAGCAGTGGGTAGGACAGGAAAGCAGACTGTCTGCCACTAGGCAGTGGCAGGGGGCTGGCTGTGTTGTAAACGGGGGTGTGTGGAATTTTCCCTGTTTTGGTAACTGTGCCTGGATGTAAGTAGCCTATTGATTAGTTAGGGCCTATGGATATTTTGAGGTGGGTCACCAGATGGGCCTGTGTTGAGCCAAGAGGCTGGGGTCACTGTGGGCTTTTTTTTTTTTTTTTTTTTTTAATGTTTATTTGGTTTTGATGGGAGGGAGGGGCAAAGAGAGGGAGACAGAAGATCCAAAGCTGGCTCCTCACTGGCAGAGGTGAGACCGACGTGGGGCTCGAACTCGTGAACCCGTGAGATCATGACCGGAGCTGAGGTCTGATGCTCAGCCTACTGAGCCACTCAGGCGTCCTGTAGGTTTTTCTACCTTACTCAGGTTTCCATTGTTCAAGCCTGTTGCCCCAAAGCGGCCTCTGCAGCCAGCGTACAATTAAGTGTGCAGTAAGTGATAGCTACTGTCCTTCTGTTGCCTAGACTTCTGTTTCCTGCGGAGTTCAATAGGAAAACAGTTGTCTTCCACGTCTCCCAGGGATTAGCTTGTGAGGCCCAGGCTGAGCTGCCAGGGGAGCAGTGTGTGTGTGGCGAAGGCGGGTACCCACTGCCTGGTGCACAGGGACCAAGATGTCTCAGCCAGGGTGATATCCACCTTCGGCCTCTTCTGCTGCCACAGAATGGAGGAGACACCTTCTGGAGTTTGCAGAGGTTAACAGTACACATCTGATGAAAAAACGAGCTGTGCCTACATTTCCTGCCTCTGCCTCGCTAATAAGATACCCTAAGTAGGGAAGCAAGCCCACAGTGTTTTTTTTAAAAAGTGTTTAGTGCGTCAAAGTGGGGTGGGGGAGGGGAATCGATAGCGTATTCTCAACAAGTTTGTGCCAGAGCAGGAATTCTGAAAGATGTTTAAGAGAAATCTTTATGTTGTGGCTAGTAGTACTCCAGTGTTTGTATGTTGTGGCTGTGCAGTACTCCATCGTCCGTATGGCTGTGTCGTATTCCAGTGTCCACATCTACCACAAGCTGCTTGTTTGTTCGGTTATCCCATCGCTGGTGGGCGTTTGGGATGTTTCCAGTTTGGGCCTATTAAGAATATAGCTTCTCTGTGCACCTGAAAGTAATATAACTCTATGCTAACTAACTGGAATTAAAATAAAAGCTTAAAAAAAAGAATCAAGTTTTTCTGACTATCCTCGTAATCTTTTGGCTGACATATGGCTCGTTTCTCTTGCATATTTACCCAAAAGCAGACCTTTTGCATCTCAGGGCTGGTGGATGCTTATTTTTAGTAGATAAATAAATGCTAGACAGTTTTTCCAAGTGGTTGAACTGGTTTGCATCTAACCAACAATGAGTGAGAATTCAGTTTCTCTACATCCTTGCCAACTCTTGGTTTCTTTTTCATGTTTGCTTCTCGGAAGGTTATGTAGTGAGTGGCATCTCATTGTGGTTTTTATCTGCATTTTCCTGATCACTGATAAGGTATGTTTTTTCCCATACCGCCAAACAATTCTCTGACACCAGCAGCTCACCTCAATCCTGACACCATCTACCTGGGGATATCATCAGATCCCCAGGGCTCAGTCTCTGAGAAATAAGCCCACTGACTCCATCAAAGGAGGGACCTGGAGACTCGGAGCACAGTGAAGCAAAGCTTTAATCAATGTTCTTGTAAGAGCGGGTGTCCAAAGGAGAGGCACACTGGGGGCAGTTACAGCAGACAATTTATCTCCTAGAGTGAAAGTCCCTCCCCTGGTTCCTCATTGGCTGAGCACTATAGAGGTAAGCCCCTCCCCTGGTTCCTCATTGGCTGAGTACTATAGAGGGAAGTCCCTCCCCTGGTTCCTCATTGGCTGAGCACTTACAGAGGTTACAGCTTTACCTGGAGGTCACCTATGCAAAAAGTAGTCTGATTGGGACAAATGTAGTTTCCTGAGGTGACTTTCAGTCCCTCCTTTGTTCTTTGCTGCATGCTCATTGCAGAGCCCTTTGAAAATAAGCCCATGAAATGGGGAGGGGAAGAAGAACCAGGACATGAAGTGTCTAAGGGTTTGGGACTCCATTGTGGGAGGAGGTGGGGTTCGTTCATATTTTCAAAATGTTGTAAACTTATTGTTAACTAGACAGTACAACTTTTATTTGGTATTTCTGAAAGCAAATCATCTACCTTCTCACAAGTCCTACAAGACTGCCCACTGCCCCCCATCACTTTAGATTCCAGTCGAAAGTCCAGGTTGTTACTTGTGCTTCTGACTTACTGGCTATAAGTTGGAGGGTCCCCCCCACCTATCCCCGGGTTCAATTAGTTTGCTAGAATGGCTCACAGAATTCAGAGAAACATTTACTTACATGTACCAGTTTATTATAAAAGATATTATAAAGGATTCGGATGAACAGCCAGATAGCAGAGATGCATAGGGGCAGGGTATGTGGGAAGGGCTCAAAACTTCAATGCTTTCTGGGCATACCACTCTCCCTACATTTCCAGATTCACTAACCTGGAAGCTCCCTGACTTCTGTCCTTTTATTTATTTATTTTTATTCATTTTAGTTTTGAGAGAGAGAGACAGAGACAGCGATAGAGAATGCATGCACAAGTGGGGGAGGGGCAGAGAATGAGGGAGACCGAGAATCTGAAGAGGGTTCTGTGCTGACAGCAGGGAGCCCGATGCTGGGCTCCAGCTCATGAACGCTGAGATCATGACCTGAGCCAAAGTCGGATGCTTAACCAACTGACACGTCCAGGCCCTCTGTCCTTTTGGTTTTTGAGGCATGCTCTATTATCTAGGCATGACTGATTAAATCATTGGCGACTGAACTCAACCTACAGCCCTTCTTTCCTTCTAGGATATCTGGGAGTGGGATTGAAACATCCAAACCTCTAATCACATCATTGGTTTCCCTGGTGACCAGCCCTAGCCTTAGGTGGTGTAGGGTTTTTCAAAAGTCACCTCATTAACATAACACGTGATGAGCCCTTTATCATTTTAGGAAATTTAAAAAGTTTTAGGATCTCTGCACCAGGAATGCCGTGAAGACCTAAGATATCTGCATCAATATAGATACCTCTTATTATATAAACCACAATATCACAATTGATAGTGTTGAGCACTTCTTTTATATTATTGTCCATTTGGAGATCCTTTTTTGTGAAGTGACTGCTCAAGTCTCTTGCTCATTTTTGAGTGTCTTTTAAAAAAATTGATTTGTGGTAGTTTTGAAATGTTGGGTTTAATTATTCCATCTTGCTGTTTGTCTTCTTTTTGTCCCATGGATTCTTTGTTCCTTTATTCTCCATTTCTTGCCTTTATTTGGCTTGATCAGGTATTTTTTATTCTGTTGTTTTAATCTCTTAAATTCTTATTTATTCATTCATGTGTTATATTTTTAGTAGTTGCTCCAGAGATTTCAGTTACATCATGTCTTATTAGAGACTGCTCTGACATTGTCATATATTTGTACTTCTATGTGTGTTATATAGATCCAACATGGTATTATTTCTGTTTTAAGCAGTCAATATTTTGAAATATTTGTTTATATATTTATCCTTCCTGGTGTCCTTCATTCTTTCTCGTAGTTCTAAGCTTGCATTTGGGAATATTTTCTTTTACCCTGAAGAACTTCATAGAAGTATTCTTACAGTGCAGATCTATTCACAGCAAATTCTCTTGACCTTTGTCTGAGAACACATTATTTTTTGCCTTTATTTTTGAAAAATATCTTCACTGGGTATAGATTCTAGGTTGACAGTTGTTCCCCCCCCCCAACATTCTAAATATGTCAGCATTTTTACAATGTTTTTATGTCTTCTGGCTTTTACAGTGCTTGTTGAGAAATTAGTGTTTTGTTTTATTGCTATTCCTATAAAAGTAATTAATGTGCTTTTCCCCCCCAGTTTTAAGATTTTCTGTCTTTGTGCCTGTGCATGCCCATGCATATATGCATGTACATGGGTTTTGTACTTACCCTATTTGGGGTTCATGGAACTTTTTGGAATTGTGCAGAGTCTTTAATCAGGTTTGGAAAATTCTCAGACAGTATTCATTCAAATGCTGCTATTGTCTGTTTTTTCCCCATCTTTCTTACTACACATTTGTGATACTTTTTGACCCTGTCCTACATATCTTTTATGCTATACAGTTTTTTTCATTCTTTTTTGTATTGTTTCTGCCTGGACTTCAGTTTCAGATCCATATGTCTGAAAATTTGGATATTTTCTATTGGGTCTGCCTGAGTTTCTCTAATTGTGCCTTCAGTTCTTGCTGCTTTACTTTGAAGATATCCAGTAAGTTCTTAATTACAGATTTTATGTTCTTCAATTATAGAATGTCCGTTTTATTATTACTTTTCTGTACATTCCAAAACTGTTGAAATTCATCTTTTCACCCCTTTGTTTGCTTCTTCCTGTTTTTACACAAATGAATCATTCTTTCCTATCAAGTTTATTGAAAAATGATGTACATAAAATAAAGTACATCCATTTAGAGTGTACAACTGAAGAATTTTGACAGTTGTGTACCACAGCCATGAGACAGCATTTTCATCACCCCCAAAAGATTCCTTGTGTTCCTTTACAGGCCATTCCTAGCTCTGCCTCTAGGTCCCAGGAAAACACAGACATCGTTTTTGTCATTTTAGAATAGTTTGTGTTTTGCATTATGTAATCATGCACTGTGTACTCTTTTTCTGTCTGGCTTCTTTCACTAAGTGTGATGGTTTTCAGATTCATCCATGTTGTGGGTATCAGCACAATGTTGAACAGCAATGGTGAGAGTGGACATCGTTGCCTATTTGCTAGTCTTAGGAGGAAAGCATTCCATATTTCACCTTTAAGTGTGGAGCTGGCTGTAGGTGTTTTTAGGTGCCCTTTATCAGATTGAGAAAATTTGTCTGCTCCTGTATGAGAATTCTTAACATCAGTGAGTGCTGAATTTTGTCAAATATTTTTCTTCATCTATTGAGATAATCATTTGGTTTTTATTCTTTAATCTGTTTTTTTGGAAGAGGTAATCAAGAGGACACGACCATGTATTGACCCTTGGGCTTGAGCTGGGCAATCAGAGTCTCCCCGTTCCCTCCCCTGTCCTTGGAATGTATGCTCTGCCTACCGTTCCCACTGTGGGAACTGCTTCAAGGACATAGCCTTGAGAGAGTGAGGTATTGTTGAGACCATCTGGATCATATATGTGACTGTCATGTATCCAGGTAAGGCCTCCGTATAAACTTTTAAGGTTCTGGCAGGAGGGTGTGGAGATCTGCCTGTCTGATGTCTGCCCAAGACAGGCTCCATAAATAAGTTTCCTTGCTTATTATACCTGCCACCTACCAGTCTGGAGTGTTCTGCCTCTTTCTTTGGTCTCTTCTAGTTATCCATATGCAGGGGCCAGTTTGTGAACTACTATGTAGTTTTGTAATTTATTTGGTAAATTACATTGAATGATCTTGAATGTTAAATCAACCTTGTGTTTTATGGAATAAACCTCATTTAGTTGTGATGTTTTATCTTTTTGAAATATTTCTGGGTTTGGTTTGAGAGTGTTGTAAGGATTTTAGTGCATAGTTACATGAGGGATATTGGTCTGTAGGTTTGTTTTCTTGTAACATCTTCATCTGGTGTTGGTATCGAGATAATATTGCTTCATAAAATGAGTTTAAGATTGTTCTCTCCTCTTCTGTTTTCTGGAAGAATTTGTGTAGAATCAATATTATTTTTTTCATAAATATTTTGTAGAACTCACCAGTGTAGCCCTCTGAACTTAGAGTTTTTAACAAGGAATTGAATTTATGTAATAGATATAAGCATATGTAGGCCATCTGTTGTTCCTTGAATGGACTTTCATTGTTGGCTTTCAAGGAATTTTACCAATTTTTCCAAGTTGTTGAATTTGTTGGCTGAAGTTGTTCAGAAAATTCTTTTATTATCCTTTTCTTGTCTAGGACTTGTAGAGGTAATTCTTTCATTCTTTTCTTTTTTAATTTTTTAATGTTTATTTATTTTCGAGAGAGAGAGAGCGCGCGCGCGCGCGCGCACGCAAGTGGGGGAGGGGCAGAGAGAGAGAGAGAGGGAGACAGAATCTGAGGCAGGCTCCAGGCTCCCAGCTGTCAGCACAGAGCCCTACTGAGGGCTTGAACCCACAAGCCGTGAGATCATGACCTAAGCTGAAGTTGAACGTTTAACTGACTGAGCCATCCAGGTGCCCCAATAATTCTTTCATTTCTTGATACTGATGATTTATGCTCTTTTTATCCCTTTTATCTTGATCATTCTAGCAGTGAGTTTGTACATTTATACATTTTATTGATCATTTCAAGGAACCAGCTTTCAGCTTAGTTACTTTTTTCTAAGTCTGTTTTAAATTTTGTTGATTTCTGCTCCTTATTATTTCTTTCCTTCAACTTACTTTGACTTTGCTCTTTTTTTTAAAGTTTATTTATTTTTGAGAGAGAGAGAGAGAGAGAGAGAGAGAGCATGAGTGAGCAGGGGAGGGGCAGAGAGAGAGGGAGACCGAGGATCTGAAGCAGGCTCTGCACTGACAGCATAGAGCCTGATGCGGGGTTTGAACTTATGAACCCTGATATCATGCTATGACCTGAAGTCAGATGGCTTAACCGACTGAGCCACCCAGGTGCCCCTACTTTACTCTTTTTTTTGTTTGTTTGTTTTAAGCTCCTTCAGGTAGAATTGAAGTCCATTGTTTAGAAACCTGTAGTTTGTTGCTGATCTCGAGAGTGGCCTTCCTGGTTTCTTAGTTGAGACACAAGTCCCTATCTCCTCAGTCTTGAAGGTTCAGCAAATTAAAGATTTTGAGCTTCTCATAGGGTAGTTCTAATTTTAACTTTTTGAGGGACTTCCATATTGTTTTCCAGAGTGGCTGCACCCGTTTGCATTCCCACCAACAGTGTAAGAGGGCTCCCCTTTCTCCACATCTGCACCAGCATCACTTGTTTCTTGTGTTGTTAAATTTGGCCATTTTGACAGGTGGGAGGTGACTGATCTCATTTTAGTTTTGATTTGTATTTCCCTATAACTTAACAGTTGCACCAGTAGGTATTTCAAATAACCAAAATGCTTATTTGAAGGGGCACATGCACCCTGATGTTTATAGCAGCATTATCAACAAGAGCCAAATTAGGGAAAGAGCCCAAATGTCCATTGACTGATGTATGGATAAATATGCGGTTTATATACACAATGAATATTACTCAGCCATCAAAAAGAATGAAATCTTGCCATTCACAATGACATGGATGGAACTGGAGACCATAATGCTGGACAAAATAAACCAAAGAGAGAAAAATACCACATGATTTCACTCATATGAGGAATTTAAGAAACAAAACAGATGAACGTGGAGGGGGAGAGAGACAGAAGCAAACCATAAGATAGACTCTTAACTATGGAGAACGAACTGAGGGTTGCCGAAGGGGAGGTGGATGGGGGGATGGGCTAATGGTGGGCATTAAGGAAGGCACTTGTGATGAGCGCTGGGTATTATATGTAGTGATGAATCGCTAAATCGTACTCCTGAAACTAATATTACACGATATGTTAACTGAATAGAATTTAAATGAAAACTTGAAACAAGCAAACAACAAAAAATAAGATTTTGATAACAGAAAATAAAGACCTTGAGCTCTGGCCATGCATTGAGTGGCGTCAAATCTAGCAAGACTTGAGGAGTAGATGGACTGTGTACTGTTGAAGGGTCTTTTCCTTTTGTGTGACTCTGTCCTCTGAACACCTGGAGACGTCGGGAAGGATGGCAATGTGTCTTGCTGGCCCAATCCCCTGCCTTTTTGCACAGTGCCGGAACTCCATTGTTGGGTGGGGAGAACAGGCCTTGTCTTGGGGACCCTTAGTTTCCAGTCTGTTGCAGTCCCCGTGACTGCAAAAAAGTTCTGCTGGTTTGTCTTTCCTCCCCTCGAATTCTTTAGCTTAGACCAAGCCTGATTCTTAGCCAATGTTCAGAATTAGTAACTTATTTTTAGCTTGATCTAGAAGGGCTCTTCCTTGTGTAGAATTTTAATTCATATAGTCTTCATTGTTTTGATGGTTTTAGAAATATAGGTTTTGTAATGTCTCATATAAAAAAAAGTCTGCTTGTTCCACTGGTAGCGTTACCCTGCTCTGACCTACAACAATCTAATTAGGGCAGAATTTCCCCTCCCTTTGGATAATTTATATACAATCAAATGCATCTATTTTAACTGTACAGATTAATGAATTTTGATTTATGTATACTGCCATGTAATTACCACCACAGTCAAGGTATAGAATGGAGAACATCATCCCCAAAGGTCCATGGAATCCATGGAATCATATGGTTTGTACTGACTTCTTTTTTAGGTTTGGCTTCTTTCTTCCCACACCTATGCTTTTGAGCTTAATCCGTGTTGTGTGGATGTATTTTGTTGCTTTTCGTTGCTGACCAGTATTCTATTGTATAGTATGTTTGTTTACTTGACTATTCATAGATATTTGGATTTTTTTCCAGCTTTTGAATATTATCAATAAAGCTGCTACGAACACTTGTATACATATTCTTGTGTGAGAATATGTTTTCATTTCTCTTGGGTGAATATCTAGGCTAGATGGTATGGTAAGTGATATAGAAAGTGGTTTTATAAGGGTTTGTGAAACTGTTTTCTAAGGTTCTTGAATGATTTTTACATTCATTCTAGACATATATGACAGCTTACTGCCATTTGTTTCAACACTTGTTCTTTTCATTCTTTGTTTGTAATGATTTATTTATTTGAGAGATAGAGAGTGCAGGTTGGGGAGGGGCAGAGAGAGAGGGGGACAGAGGATCTGAAGCAGGTTCTGTGCTGACAGCGGAGCCTGACACCTGGCTCGAACCCACAAACTGTGAGATCACGACCTGAGCTGAAGTCGGACGCTTAACCGACTGAGTCACCCAGGCGCCCCTGTTATTTTCATTCTGTTAGCCATTCTGGTAGATGTATCTTGATATCTCATTGTGATTTTTAGTTTTTATTTTCCTGAGGACTAATGACGGCAAGCATCTTTTTTGTATGTTCCTTAGCTGGTTTGTATGTCTTCTGTGATGTCTGTTGAAGTATTTTGCTACTTTTTTTATTGTGCTGTTGTTTCCTTATTACTGAGTACAAAAGTTTTTTGTATATTCTGAATATTAGTCTTTTTTTCAGTTATATGTTTGAGAAATACTTTTTTTATTCTGTTATTTGCCTTTTCATTTTTATAATAAGTGTCTTTCAGTTAGAATTTTAAAGTTTTGATGGAACATAAATGACCATTTGCCCCTTTGATTGGTATGTTGCTTTTTTTTTTTTTTTTTTTTTTTTTTTGATGTATCAAAGAAATCCTAGTCTATCCCAAGGTCGGAAAGACTTTCTCTTTTGTTTTCTTATAGAAGTTTTATGCTTTTAGTTTTTATATTTCAGTTAATTGTTGTGTTAGTTATCTGTTTCTTCTGACATACTTTATTGGAAATACTTTCCTTTCCTTTCCATTTCTGTTGAAATGCCTTGGCAACTTTATCAAAAATCAGTTGATCGTACATGTTTGGTCTATTTTTAGACTCTCTTCCTTTCATTTATAAGCCTATTCTTATGTTAATATCACACTATATAGATAACTGGATATTTGAAATCAGATAAATTAAGTTCTCCAACTTTGTTCTTTTTCCAAATAGTTGTGGCTATCCTAAGTTTTTGCATTAAAAAAAAATTGGTTTTAGGATCAACATCTCAACTTCTTCAAAAAATTTCTAGGGTTTGGTTGAGATTGCTTTGAACCTATAGATCAATTCAGAGAGAATTGACACCTTAACAATAGCAAATCTTCCAATCAGCGCACATTGTAATCTCTCCTTTTATTAAGTCTTTAATTTGGGGGGGCAATAACTTGAAGTTTTCTTCTGGTATACAAATCTTGCACATATTTTGTTAAATTTATCTCCTGAAATGTTTCATGGTTTTGGATGCTATTATAAATGGTAGTTTTAAGAGATTTTCATTCCTTTTTTTTTTTCAGGTTTTTTTTTTGAGAGACAGAGAGAGAAAGTGAGCATTAGTGGGAGAGGGAGAGAGAGAAACCCAAGAAGGCTCTGCACTGCTGTCAGCGCAGAGCCTGATGTGGGACTCTATCTCAGGAACTGTGAGACCATGACCTGAGCTGAAATCAAGAGTCGGAGACTTAATAGACTGAGCCACCCAGGTGCCACAAGAGACTTTCATTTCTAATTGTTAGCTCATGTACAGGTTTTGTTTTTGTTTTGCCTGTATATTGAACTTATCCTCAACTTAGGTAGTCACATTAGTTTTAATAATCTTTTTCCCCATGATCTTGTCATCTGTGAATATAGTTTTACTTACTGATTTCCAGTATGTATACTTTTTATTTATTTTTTCCCACCTTATTGTTGAGAACTTCCACTATAATACTGAATAGCAGTGGTGAGAGTAGATCTTGCCTTGTTCTTTAATTTAGGGATAAAATGTTTAGTCATTCACCATTAATTGTCATGTTAACTGTAGGTTTTTCATAGATCACTTTATTTGCTTAAGAAAATAACCTTCTTTTTTTAATGTATATTTATTTATTTTGAGAGAGAGAGAGAGAGAGAGAGAGAGAGAGAGAGAGAGGAAAAGGAGCAGAGAGAAAGGAGAGAGAGGATCCTAAGCAAGCTCCACACTGTCAGCACAGAGCCCAATGCAGGGCTCCATCTCACAACTTTGAGATCATGACCAGAGCTGAAATGAAGAGTCAGACACTGAACCACCCAGGCACCCTGGAAGTTCCCTTCTTGTTTCCTAAATTGTTAATATTTTTATCCATGAGTGTTTGTTGAATTTTGTCAAATGGTTTTTCTATATTTATTGAGATAGTCTTAAGTTATTTTTCTTTTGTTCTATTAATATATATACATTTTAATGTTATATAAAAGAAGAGAGAAGGTAAGGAGGTTCTTTATTTAATTTTTTTAAGTTGATTTATTTATTTTGAAAGACAGAGAGTGTAAGTGGGAGGGGTAGAGAGAGAGGGAGAAAAAGGGAACCCCAAGTAGGTTCTGCACTGTCAGCACAGAGCCCAGTGTGGGGTTCAAACTCATGAATTGCAAGATCATGACCTGGGCTGAAACCAAGAGTTGGATGCTCAAGTGACTGAACCACCCAAGAGCCCCTTCTGCTAATATTTTAAATCGTTGAGGCGCCTGGGTGGCTCAGTCAGCTAAGCGTCCAACTTCGGCTCAGGTCATGATCTCATGGTTCATGAGTTTGAGCCCCACGTCAGGCTCTGTGCTGACAGCTCAGACCCTGGAGCCTGCTTCAGATTCTGTGCCTCCCTCTCTCTGCCCCTCCCTCACTTGTGCTTTGTCTTTCTATCTCTCAAAAATAAATAAACATTAAATTGTATTTGGCGAATTTTGGTTGTTAAAACAAACTTCCGTTACCATGTTGAACCCCACTTGGTCCTGATGGATTGTTAAAAACTTAAGTATATATGTATGTATGAATGTATGTATGTATGTATGTATGTATGTATGTATGTATATATATATGTATGTATGTATGTATGTATGTATCTATCTATCTATCTATCCATCTATCTATCTTCCTGAGTTTGATTTGCTAATACTTTCCAAGAACTTTTACATCTGTGATCATGAGGGAAATTGTTCAGTTTTCTTGTCTGGTATTATCTTTGCCTGGTTTTGTGATGGGATCAAAGCTGATCTCATTAAGTGTATTGGGTGTGTACCTTCCTCTATTTTCTGAAAGAGTTTGTATTGGATTTAATTATTTCTTAAACTTTTGATAGAATTCATACAGGCCTCATGTTCTCTTTTTGAGAAGATTTTTAATAAATAATTTAGCCTTTTTGGGGGCATCTTGGTGGCTCAGTCAGTTGAGCATCCAACTTTGGTTCAGTTCACGATCTTGCTGTTTGTGAGTTTGAGCTGCTGCAGTCAGCCTGTCAGCATAGATCTCACTTCAGCTCCTCTGTCCCCTCTCTCTGCCTCTCCTCCACTTGAGCTTTCCCCAAAATATATAAATATTAAACAAAAAAAAGAATTTAACTTTTTAAAAATTAGAATCATTTCATTATTTGGCATTTTATTTAAATGTAGAGTATATGCTTTCATTTCTATTAAATCAAATATTCATACAACATTTTGTTTTGTTTTACAGTAAATTTTTAAATATTTATTTATTTATTTTTATTTAGATTCAAGTTAGTTAACATATAGTGTAGTATTGATTTCAGGAGGAGAATTTAGTGATTCATCACTTACATATAATACCTAATGCTTAGCCCAACAAGTGCCCTCCTTAATGCCTATCACCTATTTAGCCTATCCTCCCATCCACCTCCCTCCATCAACCCTGTTCTCTAGATTTAAGTGTCTCTTATGGTTTGCCTCCCTCTCTGTTTTTATCTTATTTTATTTTTCCTTCCCTTCCCCTATGTTTTGTTTCTTAATTGCCACATATAAGTGAAATCATATGTAGAACTTGTCTTTCTCTGATTGATGTATTTCACTTAGCATAATACACTCTAGTTCCATTCACATTATTGCAAATGGCAAGTTTTCATTCTTTTTGATCTCTGAGTAATATTCCATTGTATACATATACCACACCTTCTTTATCCATTCATCAGTCGTCAGATGGATGTTTGAGCTCTTTCCATAATTTGGCTATTGTTGATAGTGCTGCTATAAACATTGGGGTGCATGTGCCCCTTTGAATCAGCATTTTTGTATCCTTTGGATAAATACCTAATAGTGCAATTACTGGGTTGTAGGGCAGTCCTATTTTTAATTTTTTGAGGAACCTCCATACTATTTTCCAGAGTGACTGTACCAGTTTGCATTCCCACCAATAGTGCAAAAGAGTTTCCCTTTTTTTGCATCTTCACTAATATCTGTTGTTTCCTGAGTTGTTAATTTTTTTAGCCATTATGACAGGTCTCATTGTGGTTTTGATTTGTATTTCCCTGATGATGAGTGGTAATTGAGCATATTTTCATTTGTCTGTTAGCCATGTGTGTATCTTCTTTGGAAAAGTGTCTATTCATGTTCTCTCCCCTTTTCTTCACTGGATTATTTGTGTTTTGGGTGTTGAGTTTGATAGGTTCTTTATAGATTTTGGACACTAACCCTTTGTCATTTCCAAATCTTCTTCCACTCTACCTTTTAGTTTTATTGTGATTGTTTCTTTCACTGTGCAGAAGCTTTTTATCTTGATGAGGTCCCAGTAGTTCATTTTTGCTTTTGTTTCCCTTGCCTCAGGAGACATATCTAGTAAGACTTTGCTGTGGCCGAGGTCAAAGAGGTTGCTGCCTGTTTTCTTTTCTAGGATTTTGATGGTTTCCTGTCTTACATTTATGTCTTTTATCCATTTTGAATTCATTTTTGTGTATGGTGTAAGAAAATGGTCCAATTTCATTCTTCTGCATGTTGCAGTCCAGTTTTCCCAACGCCATTTGTTGAAGAGACTGTCTTTTTCCCGTTGGATATTCTTTCCTGCTTTGGTAAAGATTAGTTGATCATATGATTGTGGGTCCACTTCTGGCTTCTCTCTTCTGTTCCATTGATCTATATGTCTGTATTTGGGCCATTACTATACCATTTTGAGGTTTACAGCTTTGTAATACAGCTTGAAGTCTGAGTTGCGATGCCTCCAGCTTTGGTTTTCTTTTTCAACATTACTTTGGCTATTCAGGGTCTTTTGTGGTTCCCTACACATTTTAGAATTGTTTGTTCTAGCTCTGTGAAGAATGCTGGTGTTATTTTGATAGGGATGGCATTAAATGTTTAGATTGCTTTGGGTAGTATAGACATTTTAACAATATTTGTTCTTCTAATCCATGAGCATGAAATGTTTTTCTATTTTTTTGTCTTCTTCAGTTTCATTCATAAGCTTTCCGTAGTTTTCAGTGTACAGATTTTTTACCTCTTTATTCCTAGGTATCTTATGGTTTTTGGTGCAATTTTAAATGAGATCAATTACCTGATTTCTGCTTCTGCTGCTTCATTATTGGTGTATAGTAATGCAACACATTTCCATATGTTGATTTTATATCCTGTGACTTTGCTGAATTCATGTATTAGTTCTAGCAATTTTTTGGTGGAGTCTTTTGGGTTTTCCATGTAGAATACCATGTTGTCTGCAGAGAGTGAAAGTTTGACTTCTTCCTTGCCAATTTGGATGACTTATTTTTTTGTTGTCTGATTGCTGAGGCTAGACATCGCTGTCGTGTTCCTGATGTTGGGGGAAAGCTCTCAGCTTTTACCCATTGAAGATGATGTTAGCTGTGGGTCATTTGTATATGGCCTTTATGATTGTTGAGGTATGTTCCTTGTATACCTACTTTCTTGAGGGTTTTTATGAAGAAAGGATTCTGTATTTTGTCAAATGCTTTTTCTGCATGTATCGAGATGATCATGTGGTTCTTACCCTTTCTTTTATTAATGTGGTGTATCACATCGATTGACTTGAGGGTATTGAACTACTCCTGCAGCCCAGGAATAAATCCCATTTGATCATGGTGAATAATTCTTTGAATGTATTTTTGGTTTCATTTTGCTAGTAACTTCTTGAGAATTTTTGCATCCATGTTCATCAGGGATATTGGCCTTTAATTCTCCTTTTTAGTGAGGTCTTTGTCTGGTTTTGGAATCAAGGTAATGCTGGCCTCATAGAATGAGTTTGGAATTTTTCCTTTCATTTCTATTTTTTGGAATAGTTTTAAAAGATTTTGTATTAATTCTTCTTTTAATGTTTGGTAGAATTCCCTTGGGAAGCTATACAGCCCTGGACCCTTGTTTGTTGGGAGATTTTTTATTATGGATTCAGTTTCTTTACTGGCTATGGGTCTGTTCAAATTTTCTATTTATTCCTGTTTCAATTTTGGTAGTTTATATGTTTCTAGGAATTAAAAAAAATTTTTTTTAATTTAATTTCTTATTTTTTTAAATTTACATCCAAATTAGTTAGCATAGAGTGCAACAATGATTTCAGGAGTAGATTCCTTAGTGCCCCTTACCCATTTAGCCCACCCACCTCCCACAACCCCTCCAGTAACCCTCAGTTTGTTCTCCATATTTATGAGTTTCTTCTGTTTTGTCCCCCTCCTTGTTTTTATATTATTTTTGCTTCCCTTCCCTTATGTTCATCTGTTTTGTCTCTTAAAGTCCTCATATGAGTGAAGTCATATAGTTTTTGTCTTTCTCTGACTGACTAATTTCACTTAGCATAATACATTCTAGTTCCATCCACATAGTTGCAAATGACAAGATTTCGTTCTTTTTGATTGCCGAGTAATACTCCATTGTATATATATACCACATCTTCTTTATTCATTCATTAATCGATGGACATTTGGGCTCTTTCCGTACTTTGGCTATTGTTGATAGTGCTGCTATAAACATGGGGGTGCATGTGTCCCTTTGAAACAGCACACCTGTATCCTGTGAATACATGCCTAGTAGTGCAATTGCTGGGTCGTAGGGTAGTTCTGTTTTTAGTTTTTTGAGGAACCTGCATACTGTTTCCCAGAGTGGCTGCACCAGCTTGCATTCCCATATGTTTCTAGGAATTTATCCATTTCTTTCAGATTGCCCAATTTGTTGGCATATAATTTGCTCATAATGTTCTCTTATAATTGTTGCTATGTCTGTGGTATTGGTTGCAACCTCTCCTCTTTCATTTGTGATTTTATTTATTGGGGTCCTTTCCTTTTTCTTTTTCATAAGTCTAACTTGGGGTTTGTTGATTTTGTTAATTCTTTCAAAGATTCAGCTCCTAGTTTCATTGATCTGTTCTACTATGTTTTTGATTTCAATATCATTGGTTTCTGCTCTGATCTTTATTGTTTCCCTTCTTCTGCTGGTTTTGGGTTTTATTTGCTGTTCTTTTTCCAGCTCCTTAAGGCGTCAGGTTAGGTTGTGTATTTGAGACAGTTCTTCATTCTTCAGGAAGGCCTGGATTGCTATATACTTCCCTCTTATGACCACCTTTGCCGCATCCCAGAGGTTTTGGACTGTTGTGTTTTCATTTTCATTGGCTTCCATGTACTTTTTAAATTTCCTCCTTAATTTATTGGTTAACCTATTCATTCTTTAGTAGGACGTTCTTTAACCTCCAAGTATTTGTGGTCTTTCCAGATTTTTTCTTGTGGTTAATTTCAAGTTTCATAGTGTTGTGGTTTAAAAATAGGCATAGTATGATCTCAAACTTTTTGTATTTGAGGGCTGATTTGTCCCAGTATGTGATCTAGTCTGGAGACTGTTCCATGTGCACTCTAGAAGAATATTCTGCTGCTTTAGAATGAAATGTTCTGAAAATATCTGTTAAGTCTATATGGTCCAGTGTGTCATTCAAAGCCATTGTTTTCTTGTTGATTTTCTGCTTAGATGATTTGTCCATTGTTGTAAGTGGGTGTTAAAGTTCCATATTATTATTGTATTTTTATCAATGAGTTTGTTTATGTTTGTTATTAATTGATTTATATACTTGGGTGCCTTCAAGTTGGGGGCATAAGTATTTCCAATTGTTAGATCTTCCTGATGGATAGACCTCTTAGTTATGATATAATGCCTTAAGAATTTAGCTCTTTAGATCCTTTCAGAGTTTTGTGTCCTGAGTCAGTTTTGGTATTTCATGTTTTATAAAGTATTGATTTTTTCTAAGTTATCAAGTTCAGTGACAAAATTTCTTTTTTATATTGCTTTATTATTTTTCATTATTGTAAGATCTGTAATGATGTCTCCTCTTTCACTACTGAAATTTATAACATGTATTTTTTCTCTTTTCTTGATCAGTCTAGCTAGCAGTTAATCAATTCTATCAACTTTTTCAAATATACAGATTTTGCTTTTATTGATTTTCTCCATTTTTGTCTGTTTTTCCTTTTATTGATTTTTATTCTAAATTTATTATTTTCTTCCTTCTATTTACTTTGGATATCCTTTGCTGTTACTTTTCTAGCTTATTAAGGTAGAAGTTAAGATAATTGATTTTGGATTTTTTTTCTCTTCTGATATTAGAGAAGTTAATTTATTATGGATATTTTTCTCTTCTGATATTAGCATTTAGACTTAAAAATTTCCCTCTAAGCACTGCTTTAGCTGTATCCTGCATGTTTTAAAAATGTTTTATTTTGAAATAATTATAGACTCATAGGAAGTTGCAAAAATAATATAAAGAATCCTGTGTATCCTTCACCCACTTACCCCCAAGGTGACATCTTATATAACTGTAGGTCAATATCAAACTTAGGGAATTGACATTGATATATTGATATATTGACGTTGATATACTGTTTACTAGACCACAGGCATTCAGCTTTCACCGTATTTTTTTTAATTAATTTGTTTTCATGTTTATTGATTTTTGAGAGACAGAGAGAGACAGAGTGTGAGTGGGGGAAGAGCAGAAAGAGAGGGAGACACAGAATCTGAAGCAGGCTCCAGGCTCTGAGCTGGCAGCACAGAGCCCAGTGCAGGGCTCGAACTCACGAACTGTGAGATCATGACCTGAACCGAAGTCGGATGCTTAACTAACTGAGCCACCCAGGCATCCCAGCTTTTACCATATTTTTAACCTGCATATCTGTGTGTGTGTGTGTGTGTGTGTGTGTGTGTGTGTACAGTTCTATGCAGTTTTATTCCCTGAATAGATTTTGTGTAATTAATACCACAGTCAAGACACAGAACTGTTCCCTCACCATAAGAGAATTCCCTGTACTTCCTCTTTGTATTCACAGTCATTCTCCATCCCACTCCCTGTCCCTGACCCTTGGGAACTACTAATCTGTTCTTTACCTGCATAGTTTTGTCATTTTGAGAATGTTATATAAGTGGAAATTCACATAATATTCAGTGTTTGGGGATTAGCTCCTCCCTAGCCCCAAGTATAATGTTCTTGCAAGTATTTCCAGATTGTTGCAGGCATCAATAGTTTATTCCCCTGTATTGTTGAGTAGTATTACATTGTATGGATTTATCAGAGTTTGTTCAACCACTTACCCGTTGAAGGGCATTTGAATTATTTCCAATATTGCTGTTAAGAGTAAAGCTGCTAGGAACATTCGTGTGTGTGTGTGTGTGTGTGTGTGTGTGTGTGTGTGTATGTAAACGTAACATTTCATTTTCTGGGACAACTGCTCATGAGTATAATTTCTGGGTCATGTGATGGTTGCAAGTTTAATTAGAAGCTGCCAAGCAGTTTTTCCAGATTTTACATTGCCACTGGAAATTTATGAATATCCGACATTTTTACTGTCTTGTATGTTCATTTTCAGTCAGTTAAAAATATTTTCTAAAATTCCTTACAGTATCTTCTTTGTCTCTGGGTCTTTTAGAAATATGACATTTTACTTACAGATATTTAGAGTTTTTCTAGATACTTCTTTTGCTGATTTCTAATTTAATTTTTTGTTGTTAGAAAATATATTTTGTATTATTTTTAAACTTTTACTTGTTCACTTGAAATTAGTTTGTATTCTTCAGTTATTGGCTGGGTGTTCTAAAAGTTTTAATTAGGGGTGCCTGGGTGGCTAACTTGGTTAAGTGTCTGGTTGTTGGTTTTAACTTAGGTCATGATCTCACAGTTCGAGCCCCACATTGGGTTCTACACTGGCAGTGTTGTACCTGCTTGAGATTCTCTCTCTCTCTCTCTCTCTCTCTCTCTCTCTCTCCCCCGCCTCTCTCTCCCTCTCTCCCTCCCCCGCCCTCCCTTTCTCTCTTTGCCTCTCCCCTGCTTATGTACACTCTTTCTCACACTCAAAATAAATAAATAAACTTTAAAAATAAAAGTTTTAGTTAGGAAATTGATTGGTGGTATTAAGTCTTCTTTTGTCGATTTCATGTCTATTTGCTTTATTTTGTTCAGAGAGAGGTGTGTTGTCTTATTTCTATATTTAATTCTGTCAGGTATTGTGTACATTCACATGTAGGATTACTGTGTCTTAATAGATTGACATTTTTATCACTATAAGATGTCCTTCTTTGTCTCTGGTTAGTGTTTTGTATCTAGTATATCTTTTTCTATTCTTTTTCTTTTAAGGTATTCGTGTCTTTATTTAAACTGGGTTTTATTAGAGACAGCATATTGTTAGGGATTGTTTTTCACGCTGTCTTTGCCTTTTTACTGGAATGTTTTGGCCATTTACATTGATTGTAATGTAATTATTATATGATAATTTTTATATCATTGGGTTTAAATCTACTATCTTGCTATTAAAATTTTATCTGTTTATTCCTCTCTTTTTTCTATTAGAAAAGAAAGTATTTGTATTTTTCATATTCCACCTTATCTCCAACACTGACAATTCCTATCTGTTTTAATTTTTGTTTCTATTGTTTTGTTATTTTTTTTTTGGTGGTTAATTACCTGGTATCATTTTAATTCCTTCTGAAGAAATTCCTCTGACATCTCTTGTTGCTTAAGTTTGCTCGTGACAAATTCTTTCAGTTTTTGTGTATCTGAAAATGACCTCATTTCTCCTTAATTTGGAAGAATATTTTTTGGACATAAAATTTTAGGTTAACAGTCTTTTTTTCAGCACTTAAAATTTTTTCATCCATTGTGTTTTGGGTATATAATTTATGATAAGACATTTGTGCTAATTCTTCTATTTCTTCCTCTTCAATTACTCTTTGATATCTCAGTATGATTTTCATTGTGTTTCTCTTTCTTAAATTTCATTAAGTGTTTTCAATCTGTGGGTGTATTGGTTTTATTAAATTTGGAATATTATCTGGTATTTTGTGACATTTCTTCATATATATATATATATATATATATATATATTTGTGTGTGTACTTTCCTCTTCACTTCTGGAACTTCTGTTTATGTTACACTACTTGATATGCCACAGGTAACTGGGGCTCTTTCTTCCTAGTCTTTTTTATCTCTGTGTTTCACTTTGGTTATTTTCTATCTCTGTGTTGCCAATACCATTTCTTCTGCCTAATTAGCTGTTAATCTCATTTATTGAAATTTTCATTTCCAACCTATATGTATTTATTTCACCTCCATAAGTTCTATCTGGTTCTTTTTAAATCTTCTGTTTATCTCCTGCTGTGTTCATGTAGCCTTTGAAATACTTGTACATATGCATAATAGTTGTCTTAAAATCCTTATTTGGACAGTTCATCATCTCTGCCTTTCAGAGTCTGTTTCTCTTGACTGTTCTTTCTCTTGTTTTTGGTCACCATTTTTGTTTATTTGCTTGTTTGTTTCTTTGTAGGTCCAGTAACATTAATTGGATGGTAGACATCATAAATATTACAGTAAGTGTCTGGATTTTGACTTTTTTTAAAAATAAGAATGTTAGACTTTGTTCTTTCAGACAGATGGGTTACTTGTGGATTGCCTTGATATTTGTTAAGGTTTAATTTTAAGTTTTTTTTGGGTTGACTGTAGAGTATGTTTTACTCTAGGGCTAATTTAGCTCCATTATTGAGGGGCAGCCCTACTGCTGTTTCTATTTGTTGCTCTGGTAGTTCAGCTGGGGCTTTCAACTGAGGCTGGTCAAAACTGTAAATGTCTCTCAATGCTTTATTAAGCAATTAAAAATGTTTATTTTATAATTCTCTGGTCAGTTTTTCCCCCTCATGTCATTGACTTTCTTGTGTTGCTTAGAATTTGGCAACAGATGGAGGGGACCTCCGTGCAGATTTGTGGAGCTCTTTTTATGAGTGGCTCTTCTCTTCAGAGCCTTTCTGCATATCTCCTCTTCACAATCTCCAACTGCCTCAGCCTCCCTGAGCTCTGATGTGTTTCCCTGGCTCAGTATGCTGTGATGTTCTGCTTGAGTTCCCCCCCTGCCATGCAGTCTCGAAAGTCCTTTTTTTTTTTTTTATGTGTATTTATTTATTTTGAGACAGAGAGTGGGAGAGAGAGCAGAGGAGGGGCAGAAAGAGAGAGAAAGAATCCTAAGCAGGCTCCACACTGTCAGCACAGAGCCTGACTTGGGGCTTGATCCCACAAACTGTGAGATCATGACCTGAGCCAAAATCAAGAGCTGGATGCTTAACTGACTGAGCCACCCAGGTGTCCCAGTGGAAGGTACTTTTATTACGACAGTCAAGGAAATTACATGGCTTTGACACTCTTATGCAGCCTGTTGTCTGAAATCAGTTGTTTCATATGTATTTTTTTTTTTTTCCAGTTCTCTGGTTGTTTACAGCAAGAGGATAAGCCCTATCCTGGTTACTTCATCATGGGCATAAGCAACATTCTCGTTCCTTTTTATAAAAAGTTTTTCTTATTTTTTAGAATTGTAAAATACCTATGATATAAGGTTCACCATTTTAACTATTTTTAAGTGTATAGCTCAGTGGCGTCAAGCATACGTGTACGGTTGTGCAACCATGACCACCATCCATCTCTAGAGCTCTTTTCGTCTTGGAAAACTGAACGTCTGTTCCCATTAAATAATAACTGGCCATTTCCCCCTGCTGCCAATGTGTAGAAACCACCATCCTGCTTTCTCTCTGAGTGTGACTGCTCCAGGCACTTCATACAAATGGACTTGTATAGGATTTTTCCTTTTGTGACTGGTTTATTTCACTTCTTTTTCTTTTTCTTTTTTAATTGAATTTTAGTTTTAATTTTATTTTTTTAGGCCACTTTATTGATGAATGATTGACATACAAAAAGCTATACATATTTAATGTACACAAATTGGCGAGTTTAAGATGCGGCTGTTTTTTTGTTTTGTTTTATTTTTTTAATTTACATCCAAGTTAGTTAGCATCTAGTGCAACAATGATTTCAGGAGTAGATTCCTTAATGCCCCCTACCCACTTAGCCCATACCCCGTCCCACAAACCGTTTAGCAACCCTCTGTTTGTTCTCCATATTTAAGAGTCTCTTATGTTTTGTCCCCCTCCCTGTTTTTATATTATTTTTACTTCTGTTATGTTTCATCTGTTTTGTATCTTAAAGTCCTCATATGAGTGAAGTCATATGATATTTGTCTTTCTGACTGACTTCGTTTAGCATAATACCCTCCAGTTCCATCCATGTAGTTGCAAATCACAAGATTTCATTCTTTTTGATTGCTGAGTAATACTCCATTGTATGTATATACCACATCCTCTATATCCTTTAATCCATTGATGGACATTTGGGCTCTTTGCATACTTTGGCTATTGTTGGTAGTGCTGTTATAATCATTGGGGTGCATGTGTCCCTTCAAAACAGCACACCTGTATCCCTTGGATAAATACCTAGTAGTGTAATTGCTGGGTTGTAGGGTAGTTCTATTTTTAATTTTTTGAGGAACCTCCATACTGTTTTCCAGAGTGGCTGCACCAGTTTGCATTCCCACCAACCGTGCAAAAGAGTTCCTCTTTCTCTGCATCCTCGCCAACATCTGTTGTTGCCTGAGTTGTTAATGTTAGCCATTCTCACAGGTGTGTGGTGGTATCTCATGGTGGTTTTGGTTTGTATTTCCCTGATGATGTCACTTCCTTTAATTTTTAAAGAAAGTATATCATTTTGGGTTTTGATTGTAATGTTAAGATGATGGTATGCAATACTCTGAATGTTGAAGCCCAAAAACAACTGATGCTGGCAGAGTGGGAGGGAGATGTTGGTGTGTGTGTGTGTGTGTGTGTGTGTGTGTGTTTAATTTATTATTTTTTTTGTGGAGGGATAGACTTTTGTTTTTATTTCATAGCTTGACATGCACTTAACTGCATGTAAGATTTTTTATAAATGTTAAGGATGAAGAATATAGCACTGCCCACTCGTATTCTTTTGGCTAAAAGGACACTGTATGTTCACTGAACTCAGTGGTTGTCCATTTCTCTTATGACTTAAACTTAGGTCTTTCTCTGCAAGTGACACCATCAGAACCGATCAAGTTTCATTAATTCTTCTATCTTAATTACACATACTTCTGCAGGACCTTATTTTCAAAAAGCTTTTATGCAAAGAGCTTTGCTGATTCTCATGATAGCCCTCTTTAAGACATAGCATAACTTCCTTGGAGAATTCTGTCCTGATTTCCCATCCAGTATAGAATTTACTATTCCATTATAGTATTCTATGTACTTGTCTATGATCTCTTATGAAAATCCAGTGTTCCTACAAGTTCTGTTCCCTAGATCTCCTTAGTTTGCTGTATCTAACCCAGACTAGAGATTCATTTAAGGAAGAAAAGGCACCATTATCCTCAATTATAGGTGAAGTTAGTGACTCACCTAAGTCTCAGGCCTACATTTATTGTCAGCAATTCCTTCCCATTCGTTCTTGAACCCACTGCATCTGGGTTTTTTCCCCATTATTTCACAAAAACAGCGTCATCAGAATCACCAAAGACCTCTTTGACTTTGTCAAATCCAGTGGTCAAGTTTCAGTCTTCCTCTTGCTTGACTTTTTAGCAGCATCTGAATCCAGGTTTTTGCTCCTTTCTCCTTAAAACACTTTTCTTTATGGGGCATCTGGGTGGCTCCGTCGGTTAAATGTCCGACCTTGGCTCAGGTCACGATCTCACAGTTTGTGGGTTCCAGCCCCGTATCGGGCTCTGTGCTCGCTGCCTGCTCAGAGCCTGGAACCTGTTTCAGATTCTGTGTCTCCCTCTCTCTCTGCCCCTCCCCCACTTGTGTTCTGGCTCTCTCGCTCCCTCTCTCTCTCTCTCTCTCTCTCAAAAATAAATAAACATTAAAAAAAGACAGAAAGAAAAACACTTTTCTTTACTTGGCTTCTAGGACACACTTCTAACTTTTCTCCTAGCTCTTGATTGCTTCTTCTCAATATGTTTTTGCTGGCTCCTTTCCAAATCCCAGTCCTCATTGGAGAGCCCAGAGGTTACTGTTCTCTTTCTACCTCATTCCCTCACTGATCTCACCTGGTTTCATGGCTTTAAATACCACCTATACCCTGATGACTTTAAGTACATCTTTCCAGCCTGAACCCCAGTCCCTAAACTCCAGGCTCATATTCATCTCCATACCTAACACTGCTGTTTATCTGTATCATGGGCATTTCTAACTTCACACTTGAAAAACAACTCAGTCATCATTCTTTCTCCCTACCTGGCTCCTTCCTCAGCCTTCTCTATATCCATTGGTGGCAACTCCATTTTCCCACTCATCAGGCTAAAGCCCTGGGAATCATCTTTGACTCCTTGGTTTCTCTCATGCCCGACGTCTGCAAATTTTGTCTGCACTTTCTTGACAATATATTCAGGATTTAACTACTTCTTACCACCTGTACTGCTATCAGCCTGGCCCCTAGCCACCTTGATCTTTCACCTGGATAATTTCATTAGTCTTTAACGGGTCTCTTTGCTTCAGTTTTTGTCTAGTTACAGGTGATTATCCCCACAGTGGCCAGAATGATCTTTCTCAAAGTGTAGATCGACTTCCCTTTCTGGGAGGATGGAGTTGATGTGCTTCCCCTGTTTTTCCCACTAAGTGAAACTAAAGACCTTGGACGTTATGTATAAAACAAATGCAGAGTCTGACAAAGGATGAGAAGGAAGACCAGCTAGGGGCCTCAGAACACAAGGAATGACATGACAGTGATTTCTCTGAGTGTTCTTTTAAACACCCTAGCCTCAAACTTGAGAAGCTGGTAACCCATAAATACCACAAGTGTAGAAAACGGAAACAAACCAACAAAGAAACAAACAAAAAAAAATGCTGCAGAAGTCTGCTTTCTCCAGCCAAAGGGCCAGGAAAGAGACAACACAGCAAAAGAGAAAACATTTAGACAGTAACTGCTCTACTCCAGACAAACAGCACAAAACTTTTAAGCCATTATTTCTTTAAGTACTTTTTCAGCTCTGCCCATTTCCTCTTCTGGGACGCTGATGACATGATTATTGTATTTTTCAGAAGATAGAAGAGAACAACTTACCAATTCATTTTATAAAGTTATTATGGCCTGGATATTAAAATCAGAAAAAAGACATTAAAAAGATAGACTGTCTGTTATGAATATAGATGCAAAAATCCTTAGCAAAATATTAGCAAACAGAATTCAGCAATACATACAAAGAATTGTATAATTTTAGAGATGAAAGCCTGGCTCAATATTTGAAAATCGGTTAGTGTAATATACTGTAATTAACAGGCTAAAGAAGAAAAAGTAAATGATCATATCACTCAATTTAATGAAGCATTTGACAAAATCCAACATCTGATTAAAGACTCAGAAAACTAAGAATAGAGAGTTAATTAACTTGATAAACAGCATCTACAAAAATCTACAGCTAACATCATACTTAAAACGAAAGATTAAATGATTTCCCCCTAAGATTACTAACAAGACAAGGTTACCTGTTCTTATTCTACATAGTGCTAGGAGTTCTAGACTATGCAGTAAGACAAGACAAGAAATAAAAGGCTTACAGATCAGAAAAGAAAAAATAAAATTGTCCCTATCTGCAGATGGCATGATTACATAGAAAATCCCAAGGAATTTACAAAACAAAAATAAAACAAACTAGAATTAGTGAGTTTAGCAGTGTTGCATCATACAAGATAAACACACAAAAATCAGCTTTATTTTTGTGTGTTATTATTAATGAACACGTGGACACCAAAGTTAAAAATACAATTCCTGAAAAATAAACACACAGGTATGAATCTAACAAAACATTTATAGAACTTTTATACTGTAAACTACAAAACCCTGATGAAAGAAATCAAATTAGATCTAAATAAATGGAGAGACGTAGCGTGTTCATGGATTAGAAAATGCAACATAGTTAAGATGTCAATTCTCCCCAAACTGTTGTACAGGTTTAATGTAATTTCTGTTAAAATCACAGCAATTTTTTTTGTAGATATATACAAGCTGATTATAAAATACATATGGAAAATAAAGGAACTAGAATAGCTAAAATGGTTTTGAAAAGGAAGAGTAAAGGGAGAGAGATCAGTCTGCATAATTTCCAGATTTTATAGCCACAGTAATCAAAACTATGTGGTATTGTCAGAAAGATAGACACTGCGATCAATGGAACAGTACAGAGAACCCAGTGTGGAAGATAGTGTAGAGAATCACACCAATATGCCCAAATGGTTTTTGAGAAATTATTTTCTGAAACGATTTTGAGAATTTCAAAAGCAATTCAATGGAGAAAGGATAGGTTTTCCAACAAATGGTGTTGGAGGGATCAAACATTCATAGGTAAAAAATGAAACAATCACTAAGTCTTACATCTTATACAAAAATGAACTTAAAATGTATCACAAACTCAGATATAAAATGTAAAACTATAAAACAGGAAAAATAGGACCATGTTTGCATTTTTGGGCAAAGGTTAGGCAAAGAGTGCCTAGACTCCAAACGTCATCTATAAGAGAAGGAAGAAGTTGGACTTCATCAAAATTAAAAACTTTTCCTACAAAAGAAAAAAGAGGATGAAAAGACAAGCTACAGACTGGGAGAAATACTTGCAAAGATCACATATCTGAGAAAAGACTGGTGATGGGATATATAAAAAACTATCAAAATTCAGCAGTAAAAAAAAAGGAAAACGATTCAACTTGAAAGTGCACAAAAGACATGAAGAGGACTTTCACCAAAGAGGACATACAGGTGGCGGACAGGCACGTGGAAAGATACTCAACATCATTAGCCGTTCAGGAAGTACAAATTAAAACCACAATGAGATACTACTACGCACACATCAGAATGGCTACGATAAAACAAAAATAGTGATGATAGCAAATCGTGGTGAGGATATGGAGGAACTGGATCTCTCACAACATGGCTGGTGGGAATGTAAAATGGTACAGGCACTCTGGAAGACAGTTTGCCAGTTTCTATAAAATTAAACTTGTAACTACCGTACAATCCAGCAATAAGAACTCCTGGGCATTTATCCCAGAGCAGTGGAAACTATGTTCACACAAAAGCTATTCTCAAACGTTCACAGTAGGCTTATTTAAAATAGTGAAAATCTGGAAACGACCCATATGTTCTTCGGCGGGTGAACAGTCAAACAAACTGTGGCACGTCCCTTCCATGGAGTGCTCCTCAGTGATGAAAAGGACTGAACTGTGCGCACGGAATGACCTGGAGGAATCTCCAGAGAATGAGGGGGAGTGAAAAAAGCCAGTCCTGAAAGGCTGCATACTGTATGATTCCGTTTATATAATATTCTTGAAATGAGAAGATTATAGAAATGGAGAACAGATTGGTGGTAGCCAGGGGTTTGGGAAGAGATGGGGTGGGAGGTTGTGGCTGTAAACGAGAAATGTGAGGGATCCTTGTGGGGATGGAAGTGTCGTGTTCCACATCTTGACTGAATCAATATCAGTATCTTCGTTGTGATAATGTTCGATAATTTTGTAAGATGTCACCATTGGGGGAACTAGGGTACGGGTCCCTGGGTTTCCTCTGTGTTATTTGTACAACCACAACTACATGTGAATCTACGTTTAGCTCAAAATCAGAAGTTTAATTAACAAATATAGGTCAAATCATGCCATCCCTCTGTTCCAAACTATCCAGAGTCTCCCTGTGCCCCTCCTAGTACAAGGGGAAGTGCTTCCGAGCCTCACGTGATCTGGTCTCTGCGGGCGCTGGGGCTCACTCCCTGCCATTTGCCCAGCTGACTTTGTTTAACCACATCGGCATTCTTGCTGTTCCTCACACGTCAAAGCCATAGTCAAAACTGAAACTCATTTTACTCCCCCTTTTATTTTGGTGTCCAGGAAACTCACGTTTTGAGACCAGCAAGTTTTAAATTCAAATTTATGGACACCTTCCAAGTGCCAGGCCCTGTTCTAGGTGCTCAGGCACTGCCAGTGAACAGAACAGGTAGACACCTGCCCCGAGGAGCCTTACATCTTGTCAGGGGGAGACAGACATGGTGAACGGGAGCTGTAATAAGGGAGCAGGTTGTGATAGAGGGTAGGGCAGGGGAGGGGAGTTGGGGAATGGTGGCCGAGGAGGGCTGGGCTGCCCTCCCTGAAGCAGCAATGTCTAGGGGTAGACTTGAGGCAGGTGAGGAAGTTAGATGAGTGGATATTTGGGGAAGAATGTCTGAGAGGCAGGGGCATGACAGCAGATGCCAAGGACAGACAGAGCGGCTGGGTGGTGGAGCAGAGCGGAGGGCGAGGAGACGATGGATGATGGCCAAGAGCCGAGGGCAGTGCAGGGGGGGAGGGCAGGGAGGGTGAGCGGGTCTTGGTGGGCCTTGTAGGCTAGTGGGAGAATTTGGCTCCTACTCTGTGGGAAATAGG
This sequence comes from Herpailurus yagouaroundi, assembly GCF_014898765.1. Classification (NCBI taxonomy): domain Eukaryota; kingdom Metazoa; phylum Chordata; class Mammalia; order Carnivora; family Felidae; genus Herpailurus; species Herpailurus yagouaroundi. Next base: position 1,093,854 of record NW_024412403.1, on the reverse strand, counting down.
GAGCCGTTGTAGGGTTTTGGGCCGAGCGGTGACATGAATGGACTTAGGCTCTGACAGGATGACTCTGCCTGCTCTTTCAGGGGGCAAGGGCAGAAGAGGGAGCCCACTGGGAGGTCAGTCCCTTGACCTTGGAAGGGTGATGGTGGTGTGCATCGGGGCGGTGGGGTGTGAAGTGGTTGGATGCTGGATATGGTTGATGGTAGAGCTCACAGGCCTTGCTCACAAGCAGAGACATGTGACATGAGGAGGATAGCCTGGAAGGGTGCCATCTGGTGACCAGGGATGGGGAAGCCGTCAGGGGTCTCAGGTTGGGAGGGTGGGAGGCTGGAGGTTCTTGCTTGGACATGTCACATTGGAGATAGGAACAGGACATCGCGTGAAGGTCGGGGTTTGGAACTGGTGTGCATTTAGATGGGTGGATGGGGTTTCTGCAGGGGGCACAGAGGGACGGGGACCTGGACTGAGGCTGATGTCAAGAGGTCAAGGAGAAGACCCTGCTTCCATCAGAGCACCTGAGAAGAACAGCTGGTCTTGTGGCAGAGAACCGAAGGAGTCCCGGGCGGATAGGGTGACGTGTGTCAGATGCAGGGAATGCCCGAGAAGACGCTGGCAGCAGGCCTGGGCGACATGGAGTGGCCGGTGGCTGGCAGGAGGGCAGGCGGGGCCCCCATCGGAGCGAGAGTGGTCCTGTTTCCCCGCAGAAAGGGAGGAGGGCACGAGATGGTGGATGCCCTCGCTCATGACCGTGGTGGTTGGCCAGCCTGCTCCCGACCCGGGCTGCGGGGGCCCTCCTGTCCTCGCCCGCCCACACTTCCGGCAGAGGCGCCCGGAGGGGCTCTGAGGGAGAGCTGTCTGCAGACGAGGCCGTAACCAGATAGGGGAAGGAGGCAGGCACGGAGACATAAAACACTGTCTGAATGAAGGGCAATCGTATTTGAAGTAATCTGAAGATTGACAGGAAATTCATAACGGGAATATGGAGCTCCATTTACAACAGCAGGAGATTGCCTTGTCCATAGCTTCCTGACCTCTGGGAGAGCAGGAGTTGCTGCTGGCAGAGTTCCCAAACATGAAAATGTAAAATGGAATTGAATAATCTCTCCTAAATCAATTTTGTGAGCCACGTGACCTACCGAGGGCTGTGATACAGTGCAGGTATAGGACACAGCGCTCCATCTGCCGAATACGTTATGACAGTGGATGCTGGAGATGACCAAATACCACTTGCTCTCGGTTCCTGGGCGCCTGGGAGCGCCCTGGAGTAGCCCGCGCAGAAGCGGTCATCGGGAAGCGGGCCTCTTGCCGGTTGGTGAGCTGACCTCATCTGTCAGTGGGGCCGCCTGGCCCGGGTGCGGAGGGGCGCTCTGGCCGGGCGGGGAGGCCTCCGCCCGCACTCGTGTTAGTACCAGGCGCTGCTGTCCGTGAGGCGTGGTTCTGGACTTTGCTTCCTGCCGTCCTTTCCGTGGCCAGCCCGGTGCCGTGGTTGACCACAGGAACGAGCAAGGACGCTGCTGCTGGCACTTAGTCCCGGGATTGTCTTCGGCTGGAGGCTCACCTGGGCCAGGGCCGTGGGCATCCTGGTGCTTTCCGTTAGCGGCACAGGGAGACCAGGCACAGTGGGAGTCAGACCGGGGCGCAGTGAGCCGTAGCAGGCAGGGCCCCTCGCCAGCCAAGGTGCCCCCGACACTTGTGTTGTCCATCCAGAGCATGCTCGGCTGGACGGTTCCCTCCACCCACCCCCGTGCACACGGAGAAAAGACTTCTCGGTGTTCCTTAGGGAGCTTGGCAGTTAGTGGCTGCGTTTTTATTAGATTCTTAGGATGACTGAGCACATGTTTCCACCAGGTTTCACGCTTTTAAGGCATCTCGGGGCTTTCTTGGCTGTGTTTGGCAGAAAAAAGGCCTCCAAGGGTGGACCTGCACCGGGGACACCTGGAGCCTATGGTTGCCACAAGCCAGCAGTCTGGACGTGTTTTCTGGAAAGGTCCATATGGCAAATATTGTAGGTGTGTGGGCTACACGTGGCCTCTGCCGTATGTTCTTTTTTTTCCCCCTCAACCTTATAAAATCCCCAAACCAGTCTTAGCTCATAGGCGGTACAGAAAGGGCAGCGGGCTGTGGTTTCCTGACCCTGCATTGGCCCGGCAGGCAGAAAATGTGGGCTTGGTCTTAGCCTCACTGATTTGGTCCACTGAGGAGCGGGAGAGGCACAGAGAATGTTCGGTGTTGGGACTGACTGTGGCTTTTGCACGTGTGCATTTGTCCGCCTGCCTGAAAGCCTCTGCCGCCGCTCCGGACAGCCCCTCTCTGAGTGGTCTGCACATCTCGTGAGCAAATCGACCTCATTACTTCGAGACAGTTGTAAGCAATTTCAGCACATTCTTTCTCCTGGAACAGAGCTTCTGCACCCTGACTGCACGAGAGGCACCTGGGGGCTTCTGCGGTCCGGCCCGTCACCTCTAAGAGATGGTTCATCCTTCTGTTGGGCGCCGCCTGGGGGCCTTATCAGTCAAGTTTCGTAGTAGCCGGAGTCTAACATGGTGTGGGAGAAGAGCTCACTGTTGCCACTGGGGTGGGCTTTTCCTTTCTGTCCCCATGCTGGCCCCTCCTCTTGCCCCCCCTTTTCTCCAGCCCCCTGCAGTAAATGCTCTAGAATGAGGGGAGTTTTGGCTTGATCAGCAAGTGCTGGTTCAGTTAGCACAAACCCCAAGTAGCATGGGCGGGCCTTTCATTTCAGCAGCTTAGATTAAGAAGCTGAGGCCCAGAGGAGGGCGGCAGCGCTGGTGACCCTGAACTCAGGGGTGAGCTCGCCGGCTTCCAGAAATTGTCAGAAAACACCAGTGAGTTCCTGTTTTCTTTCTTCTTCAGTGTGATGCCGTTCTAGTTCCCAGTGGGGCTTACAACTAGAAATTGGATGTTTGTTTGTAAAAACGCAGTCGTTATCTCTGCAAACTTTGATCCAACAGAGGAGAAAGCGCTTAGAGGGGTTTGGCAAAAAGATGACAGAAAATCTCGTGGTTATAAGACTTGTCAGCACACTTATTTTTTTCCTTTTTTACAACTTTTATTTCTAGGCCCCTGAAGCCAATCTCTGTTTACTCTTCCTGCTGACTGAATGTGTATACGTGTTATTAATAGCCAGAGTGGGAAAGAAGGCGTGCTTTCTGCTCTGAAATATTCCCTCCTCGAAACCTCGAAATTGAAATACTTTTTCATCTCTAGGGATCTAGGCCAGTGCTTCTCAAACTTCAATGTGCACATGAACCACTGGGATTTTAAAAATCCGGATTCTGATCCAGTAGGTATGAGGCTTATGAATCTGCATTCCCAGTGAGCTCTTCTGGCCCCATTTTGAGAGGCTCTGGGCCACTGCACGTGATCCTCCTGTGAGGCATATTAGATGGGTCCCAGAGGGCACTTGGCAAAGAGGATCGTGCTATTAGGAGCATGGAATCTAAGTGATGGTGGCGATAGTCCTGCTTCACCCTGTGCTTCCTGCCTGCTGTTGGGCTCCTAGAGGGGATTAGAGAGCGGGGCTGTCACTGGTGCGTGCAGACAGGTGGGGTGCCAGAGGAGCGGTCCCCTGCGGCGTCTGCTAGGCCGCAGTGCTGCACACGCACGCGTGGCTGCTCACGCAGCCCTGGGAGGGCGGCTGCCGCGGGTGAGGGGGACCCGGAGATACAGGAGTCAAGAGGCTTGCCCGAGGTCGTTCCCCTGGTGAGCGTGTCAGGATTCAGCCCCGGCTTCTCCGACTGCTGAGCCTGACGCTGCTTCACCACTGAGTGGCACCCGTGGTGGCTCCGTGTGGAGGGAGCATACTCAGTAGGACCACAGCGTTGCTCTTCCTGCCCGGGAGGAAGTGGCAGCACACCAGGTGTCCCCCAAGGGGCCTGGCGGCCTTGTGGGAGGATGCCCTCCTGCTGTCAGGTTAGGGGACTTCTAAGAACCCCATCTGATTCTCTTGGGAGACTTTGGGAGCCCTGCACACTAAAGGCCATGTTGATCAAGAAGCCAGGGAGGGACCAACACTGTTTTTCTGCTTCAGGTTTGGGAACTGTGGAACTGTTGGAAGCTGAATGAGGATTTTCCTAATATTTGGTAAATGAAGGGAAAAGGATCACTTTCAAAAACAGTCTTATCTCAGTAACCTTAATGAAGATAGAAAAATAAAATCAGTGTCTCATTTGAGTGGAAAAAGAAAAACCAGCAGTTCTAGCTCATGTGAGTGCGGGGGCTTTAATATGGTAAAGGGTTAATCCTTTCAAAGGTTCAGAAATACTTTTAGGGAATTAATGTCCAGGATCTAATGGCATATTGATGATTGTGATGCATGTGGTTCTGTAAAAGCTTTTAGACCCTGGCTCTGTTTCAAGGGCATAGATTCAGAATGACTCCTGATCTTTCTCCACGTAGGAAGAATCCTCTGCTCTCTCGGGAGCATTGGCACTGTTCACAAAAATGTCTGCTTGACCAGTGAGCTCTGCTCACAGCCGGGCGAGGCCTCACTGCAGGCCACTTTGTTGTATACCTGGCTGTGTGCAGAGAGGCCAAGGGGCCTGGGGCAGAACCCGGCCTGGCAGGGTAAGCCGGTCCCCGCCTTGGTACCTGGCAGGGGGTACTTCAAACACTGCCTCTACTGCTTGCTTGCTGTGAAGTTTCTGGACCTCAGCGTCCACATCTGGAAGGTGGAAACAATAGTCCTGTCTTGGGAAGTTGGTGTGAGGGAGAGTGGCAGTGTGCACGACGTCTAGCCTGGTGGCAGTGGTCAGCACAGGAGGCTGCTGCTAAGGCAGTGGCCAGCAAGGCAGAAGAGACGTTCACCGTGGCCAGAAATGATAGCCCGCCTTCTAGAATATTCAGTTCCCTACGCCGAATATTCAACATAAGAATCAGAAATGCGGTTAAAGCAAAGCTGGCACCGTTCAGCTTCCGTTACAGCTAAGCCGATCACACTCTTTAGTCAGAGAGAAAACACTTAGCGCCTGAGATATACCGCAGGTTATGCGGTGGCCCAAATGATAAAATCTTGAGTGTCTCCTGTGAGCTTGGACCTTCTGGCAGAAGCACCTTCTCTGTGACTCTGCAATGTCAGTGTCCGAAGTGACACGACAATCTTTCTGAATTTGACGACGCTGTGAGAAATTTACTGTTTTCCCACCAGGGCCAGACAAATGACAACTTGGTGACCTTGGTCTTTTTTTCACCTTTAATTGCTGGCTCTCTTCAAAAATAAGCTGCTTATTTTAGAACAGTTTTAGATTTGCAGGATTAATATAAGAGTAATACAGGGGCGCCTGGGTGGCGCAGTCGGTTAAGCGTCTGACTTCAGCCAGGTCACGATCTCGCGGTCCGGGAGTTCGAGCCCCGCGTCGGGCTCTGGGCTGATGGCTCGGAGCCTGGAGCCTGTTTCCGATTCTGTGTCTCCCTGTCTCTCTGCCCCTCCCCCGTTCATGCTCTGTCTCTCTCTGTCCCAAAAATAAATAAACGTTGGGAAAAAAAAAAAAAAAGAGTAATACAGAGAATCTCTGTATACCCCACACCCAGTTTAACACTATACAGTACATTTGTCATAATTAATGGACCAATGTTGATATGTTATTAAGTGAAGTTCCTACTTTAGATTTCTTTCGTTTTCTCTTTCTCTTTTTTAAAGTTTATTTATTTTGCGAGGGAGAGAAAGAGAGAGAGAAGCAAAGAGAGAGGGAGAGAGAGAGTCCCAAGCAGGCTCTGCACTCTCAGTGTAGAGCCCGATGCGGGGCTTGAACCCACAAACCGTGAGATCATGACCTGAGCCGAAATCGAGAGTCAGATGCTTAACCGACTGAGCCACCGGGTGCCCCTCTTTAGTCTCTCTCTAATGTCCTTTTTCTTTCCTGCAATCCCATCCAGAACACATAACATTTGGTTGTCGTACCTCTTCAAGCTCTTCCTGGCTGTGATAGTTTTTTAGACTTCCCTTGTTTTTGATGACCTTGATAGTTCTGAGGACTACTTTAGGGACTTTGTAGAATGTCCCTCTATTGAAATTTATCTGATATTTTCCTCATGATTAGACTGGGGGTGTAGGTTTTGGGAGGAAGACCACAGAGGTGACGTGCATTTTCATCCCATGTCAAGAGTATATACTATCACCTTGACTTATCACTGATATGATGGTGCTCACGTGGCTGATGTGTCCAGTCTACACCTGCTCTTCCCTTTCCCACACTCTTCTTCAGGAGAAGGTTACTATGTACAGTGCATGCTTGAGTCGGTGGGGGTGGGGGGGACATACGCTCCCTCCCTGGTCGCAGAGTAGCTACAGAAACGATTTAGAACTGTCTTCTCAGGAGATTCGTTTGCTCTGTCCCATTTACTTATATTTTCAGTCATTTGTTCATATCAGAATGGGTCATGGATGTTCATTCTATACTCTAGTTTACATTCCTGTGCTGCTGTATTTGCTCTGTCGATCAGACTGTTCCAGCTTAGGCCCGTGGGAGTCCTTTTAGTTGGCTCTGGGGTCTTTCGGGTGGGCCTCATCTTTGTGTGTGTTTGTGTTTGTTTTGCTCTGTTCTGTGTTTTAAGTACCTCTTTTCTTTCTGGTACTAGAAGACACTCTGGGCTCCTATTGTATATATCCCAACACCGGCCCTAGAATCAGGAGCCTGGTTCCTTTGGTTGGAGAATATGGTATAAGAAACCATCATCTGGGGCGCTCTTGCTGGCAGAGCAGAAATATATGTGTATATGTTACCCTGTGTAGGTACACATTTCTGTAAGTACCTCCATTTGTAACCGTCTGTGTCTGCGGCAAGCTAAACACGAGTTCACACTGACATTCCCAGCTCCAGTCCATCACTGGGTGGGTCATTCCAGCGTCCTCCTCTTGCTTATGCATAACCTCCTCCAAGAGTGAGACCCCCGCCTGCCGCCTCCTGCCATCCGCTCCCTTCACTGTTCAGTCCCCGCGTGCGGGTGGGCAGTGTCAGAATTAACTCGCACCCCTGGGAATCCGTGTTATCGATCATTTCGTTCAGTTCCTCTGCCTTCAGTCTTGCAGACTCCACTCACCTGCAGAATGACTTAGGTCGGCACCTTACCCCACCCCCTTCGGGGAGCCTGTTCCCTACATTTGTGATGCAGTTAGCTTCCTCCACTGCCTTCCATATGCCTTCCTGGGATTCCCCTGGCATCCTGAATGACTTTTTTTTTTTTTTCAAATTGCATACATTAAGGTTAACTTTTTGTGCTGTAAAGTTTTATGGTTTTTGACAAATGCTTACTTACAGTCCCCGCTACACTGTAATACAGAATGGTTTCACTGCCCTGAAAATCCCCTGGGCTCTGCCTATTCAGCCCCTTGCCCAAGCCCCAGATAACCACTGATCTGTTTTATATCCCTACAGTTTTGCCTTTTCCAGAATGGCATATAGTTAGAGTCATATAGCATGTAGCTTTTTCAGACTGGCTTCTGTCACTTAGCAATTTGTATTTAGGATTTGTTGTGTGTGTGTGTATGTGTGTGTGTGTGTGTGTGTGTGTGTGTGTGTGTGTGTGTATGTGGCTTGATAGGGCATTTCTTTTTACTGCTGAATAATATTCCATTGTATGAATGTACCATGGTTTCTTTATCCATTCACCCGTTGAAGGATGTCTTGGTTGCTCCCAGTTTTTGGCAATTGTGAATCAAGCTGCTGTAAGCGTTCGTGTGCAGGTTTTTGTTTGGTCAGAAGTTTTCAGTTCATTTGGGCAACTGCCAAGAAGCACCATTGCTGGATCACGTGTAAGACCGTGTGTGGTTTTGTAAGGAGCTGCCAGACTGTCTCCCAGAGCAGCCTCGCTATTTTTCATTCTCTCTAGAAGTGAACGAGAGCGAGTTCCTGCTGTTGCACACCCTTGTCAGCATTTAGTATTGTCAGTTTGTTAAATTTTAACAATTCTAATAGATGTGTCATTGTATCTCATTTTAATTTGCAATTCCCTGAAAACCTAAATTTGCACTTTTGCCGTGTTTTCATTTGGTGAGTCAGTTTGGAAGACTGACTCTCCCGATCGTTTCAAGGAAACTTTTTCTTTTCCAAACGATCGGTGTCCAAGTTTTCCGCTGACAGTATAAACATCGGCTTAGTTTGTAACTGTTCTCAAGATCTACATTTGTACGCTGATTACAAGGATACATTTTTAGCTGGCGCTGCTTCTGTGCGTTGCCAGCTTGGCAGTGCCATGCTGCCGCCCTCTCAGCCGCGTGTCCCCTCCTGGCAGCACGTCGCAGTTTGGAGATAAACGTATTGTCTAGACTTTAGGAACTTCCTCCAGAAGTAATACAATTCCAGATCTCCATATGCCACCCCGGCTCTGAAGCGTTCCTTGGCATTCATTCCGTTATCTTTCCGATAACACGCGAGCGAGGGAGCCCGTCAGCCGCGCCGCCGGCCCGCACCCCGCCTCCTAGTTCGGCTTATCGCTTCTCCCTTGGCTTTGTTCAGCTTCTGTTCCAGCCGCCCGGCCGAGCCCCCGACCTTGTTCCTGCCGGGCCCGCCGCTCCGCAGACGGCGCCTCCAGGCCTGCCCCGCGCCCTGTCTGCTCGCGCGCTCTCCTTGCCTCACCTGGGAGGAGCCGGTGTCTTCCCGAGCTGTAGCTCACCTTGGCAGACAGACACCGCTCCCGGCCGCTCCCCGGCTTTGCGGCTCTCGGGCCGCGTCTGCTCTTGCTGACACAGCGCGGGCTCCCGGAGGCTGTGCCGCCCCCTGCTGCCTCCGTGCCGTGCCTTCCGTGGCGGGCCCAGCCCGAGTGGCGGGGGCCGGGAGCACGGTGCAGGCGGGACCCCCCTCGGCATGCCGCCAGTCTGGATGTATCAAGAGGGTCCTTTGCTGAGGGTCTGTGTGATCTCAGCTTCCGGGCTCTTAGAGACGCCGCCGCCCGTGAGAAGGACAGTAGAGACGTGCGGCCATGTGATGCCATCTTGACCTGTCAGCAGAAAAACGTCTAGGGGCTCAGCCCGGCCGTCCTCCCGCGTGCACAAAGGCACCTGTACCCATTTAGTCACGTGCACGTTGCTCTCCTCCTGATCTGGCTCTTTATCGGCTTCGGGGTCTCTTCCCGAAACCTTCCTGAAGGGGGAGCCCACGAGACCCTCGTGGCCCTGCCCCTGGTTTCTGGTTCTTTTTTGTTTGCGCGCTGGTTTTGTTTGCTTGTGTCCTCCTTGTTAGCTTGGCTTGGAAGGGGCCTGTCGCCAGGGCAGCCACGAGTGGGACGCGTGCGGAACCGCTTGCTCACACTAGTCGTGTTCGTACTTTGTCTCGGGGTAGGGGGGAGGGAGTGTAACGGGTGTATGTTTCTGCCCTTTTGCTTTCTTGCCCCTAAAGGGCTGGCTGTCTCCACCCGTCCGGACGTCCTACCTTCCCTGTTGTGTCTCTGCTCACTTCAGCGTGGCTTCTTGCACCTCCACGCCCCTCCTCTGGGGTGGGGGGGGGGGTGTCTCACCCTTTCTCTGTTCTGATGGCTCCCTCCCTGGGCCTGTACCATCAACTCTGGACTCAGGTGTCTTGTTGTCTATTTGACATCTCCGCTTGCAAGGCGAATAAGCATTTCAGACTTACGTGTCCACAAACCGAGCTCTTGAGCTTCCCACCGTGGCTCCATGTTCTGGTTGTCTAAGCCAGAAGCCTTGGAGCCTCCCTGATTTCCACTTCTTACCTCAAACCCCACATTCAGTGCTCCGGGAAGTCCTATGATTTGGGGCACCCAGCAAGTTGATGAGGACATCGGGTCTGAAGATTGGATCTAAAGAGTACAATACAAAACCCACCCAAATGCTTCCGAGAACATTATCTGGGAGAGAGTTTGATGGTTTATGTGAAGTAAATAGATTAGGCAATTAACACCAGCAAAACTGGTGCGGCTCCATCAATATCAGATGAGTGTGTGTGGCGACAAAGGCTTTGCGATGTAAAATGTTGCTTCTGTATGATGATAAAAGAAAACAATCATAAAGAATTTATACATATGCAATAACTAAACCTCAGAATATATAGAAAAATTGGACGATTTACAAGGAGAAATTGATAATTCTGCAACCGTATGAGCTATTTTAATATTCCTTTCTCAGGAATTGATGAGTCAGCTACAAACAAACAACAGTGTACAAAATTTGAACAAGCTCTAGTTCTTGGTCATATAATAAAACAACAAACAATTAGAGAATACATTCTCTCTCTCTCTCCCCCTTTTTTTAATGTTTGTTTATTTTTGAGAGAGAGAGAGAGCAGGAGTGGGGAAGGGTCAGAGAGAGAGGGAGACCCAGAATCAGAAGCAGGCTCCAGGCTCTGAGCTGTCAGCACAGAGCCCAATGTGGGGCTCAAACCCATGAACTGTGAGATCATAATCTGAGCCCAAGTTGGCCACTTAACCTCCTGAGCCACCCAGGCACCCCCTAGAATACATACTCTCTTGAGGCACATGAGACATTTTTTGGTCACAAAGTAAATCTCAAGTTCTTTCAGACCGTCTTCTCTGACCCAATGAAATTAAGTCAGAAATCAATAATAGAAGCACAAAAAGGAAAGTTTATGTATCTGACATTTATTTTTTTTTTTAATTTTTTTTTCAATGTTTATTTATTTTTGGGACAGAGAGAGACAGAGCATGAACGGGGGAGGGGCAGAGAGAGAGAGGGAGACACAGAATCGGAAACAGGCTCCAGGCTCTGAGCCATCAGCCCAGAGCCTGACGCGGGGCTCGAACTCACGGACCGGGAGATCGTGACCTGGCTGAAGTAGGACGCCCAACCGACTGCGCCACCCAGGCGCCCCTATGTATCTGACATTTAAAACATACACACAAAAATTTCAAATTAAAGAGGAAGTCACAATGGAAATCTCCAGAATTGACTGGTGGTAACAATGTAAATTAAGGTCTGTAGAATGTGACAGTGCTTGGAGGGAAAATTATATCCTTAGAGTTATGTATTTGGAAAGAACAAAAGTTCAAAATTGTTCAAATAAGTGCCCAAGTTAAGAAGTTGAGACAGCAAGGGACACCTGGGTGACTCAGTCGGTTAAGCATCCTACTCTTAATTTCAGCTCAGGTTATGATCCCAGGGTCGTGGGATCGAGCCCGGAGTCGGGTGTGTGCTGATCCTACTCTTAATTTCAGCTCAGGTCATGATCCCAGGGTCGTGGGATCAAGCCCGGAGTCGGGCCTGTGCTGACGGCGTGGAGCCTGCTTGGGATTCTCTCTGTCTCTCTCTTTCTCTCTCTCTCTGCCCACCCCCACTCACATGCGCACTCTTTCTTTCTCAAAATAAATAAATAAACTTTTTAAAAAAGTCAAGAGAGCAAAAGAAAATAAAAGGAAGGAAGTGATAAAGGTAAGAATAGAAACTTGTGAAATGGGAAACAAAGAAAAATAGAAGTAGTAAAATAAAACACTGCCTCTTTGTAAAGGCAAACAAGATTTTTAAACTTTCGGTAAGATTGATCAAAAAATAAAAAGAGAAGGCAGGAATCACCTATGTTAGCTACATCTTGTTAACGATGGGAGTGACCAGCATTTAAAGATGGCATTTGTTAACGGAGTGCCAAACAAGTTCTGACAGGGGTTCTCATGGGTTTTGAAAAGTTGATCTTAAAATACAGATAGAAGAATAAAGAACCAAAAAGATAAGTAATTTTGAAAAAACAATACCAGGAGCCTTGCCCTTTCAGATGCCAAAGCTTATTATAAAGGTGTAATATTCAGGATTTGTGTTCTTGGACAGATAGGTCCATGCAGTAGACCTAGGGAGCATACTCACACCCATACGCCCTCCCCACACTGCCACATCCTATACTCACCCTCTCTTTCCTCCCACATCATACCCCCTACCCACCCACACCAGCCCACCTTCTATCCTCACAACCACACCCCCCTCCTAGCCCCCCACACCCTATTCCCATACCCTCTCACATGCTCTAACACCCTCCACCTCCACCACACACCCCACATCTCCCACTCTCACACCACTTACTCCCCCGTACTCACACCCCCATACCCTATATCCCTACCCTTTCACACTCCCCCACATCCCACTCCCCACATCACACCTCCTCGCACCCAGCTACCACCTGTCTATACCCCCCCATACCCCTCCAGACTCATAGCCTCCCACATCCCATACCCATACCCTCTCATATGCCCTAACACCCCAACCTACCCTACACACCCCACATCTCCCACACCTACACCCCACTCCCCATACCCCTCACGCCCACACATACATCCCACAACCACATCCCCCTGTCCCCCCACACCCACACTCAAATCCCCACATCCCACACACCCCATACATCCCACATACCCTGTGCATCCCCACCCCCCCATCCCACACCCATACTCATACACAGGAATTCGTGATACTAGAGGTTGTATTATAAGTCAGTGGGGGAAAGGATGGACCTTTTAGTCAATATTGCTGGGATAATCTTCTACCCTGTGGTAAAGACAAAATTAGGTCCCCAGCAAACGCTTCCTGTATGAGACTGAATTCTAGATGGAATAAAATCCTGAGTGTGAAAAGCAAAACTAACACTTATAGATGAAAAGACAGAAGTCTTTCTGTGACATCTGGGTGCAGATGAATTTCTTAAACCGGGCACAAAAAGCACTAACGATAAGGAAAAGGGCTGGTTTATTTGACTACATTATATAAAAAAATCATCTGTATGGTAGATTTTTATGGTACTAAAAGACAGAAGGAAACACTTGAAAGTCATATAACATGAAAAGGATTAATGTCAGAGATCTAGAAAGAATAAGCACACAATGGACAAAGGCTGTAAGAAGGCAATTCAAAATGAGGAAACCAGAAACGTTTTCATAAACCTGTGTGAAAACTGGTTTTTCTATTAACTCATGAAATATGAAGTACAACAGTGAGAGACCATTTCATAGTCCTCAAGTTGGCAAGCATGAGGTCAGTTAAATACTGGTAAGGTATGGGGAAACTGGGAACTTGGTTTCACCTTGCTCTTGGGAGTACTGGCTGGTATAACTGCTTGGACATGAACTGGTTACATAAGTAAGTTGAAAATGTGCACCTAATATGACCCACCAATGCCATTTTCAGGTATTTGTGCTAGAAGATGCTCACAGGTGCCGAGGATACGGTCCTACTGGGTTTGTACTAGTAAAACAGTGGAAACTACCTAACTGGTCTCAGTAAGGGGACCCAGGCGTCTGTTTTATTCCTGTAGTCAAAAAGTATTCAGCATTAAAATGAATTAGATCTACATGTATCAAGATGCATAAATCTCAGTGAGTGTTGACTGTGAAAAACCAAGTTAGCAAGTAGGGGTGCATTATGGTACTGCTTTTGGATATTTACATGGCCAGTGAAGGTATAAACACCTGAATTAAGTAAATATGGTTTAGATTATGTCCTTACCAACCTATAGGGAAGGAGGGGTTATCAGTTTGGTCTGATGCATTAGTGGTATCCACAGGCATTTTGAATAGAGATCTGAAGCAAATAAAGCAAAATGTTGACTATTTCTTCTTCATGGTTTTACATGGATACCTATTATATTTACTGTTTTGATTTGAGATATAATTAGCATACCATAAAATTCACCCCATTAAAGTGTATAATTGAGGGGTGCCTGGGTGGCGCAGTCGGTTAAGCGTCCGACTTCAGCCAGGTCAAGATCTCACGGTCCGTGAGTTCGAGCCCCGCGTCGGGCTCTGGGCTGATGGCTCAGAGCCTGGAGCCTGTTTCCCATTCTGTGTCTCCCTCTCTCTCTGCCCCTCCCCCGTTCATGCTCTGTCTCTCTCTGTCCCCAAAATAAATAAACGTTGGAAAAAAAAAATTTAAAGTGTATAATTGAATGGTTTGGTATGTTTTTGGTGTATTCGCAGAGCTTTGCAGCCATCACTGCTATCTAACGTCAGAACATTTTCTGCAACCTAAAAAGAATCCCTGTGCCCATTCGCATTTCTCCCCGTATTCCCCTTTCCCCAGTCCCTGAATACCATTAATTTACTTTTTGTCTCTATCGATTTGCCCACTGGGAACATCTCAGGTACATGGAATCATACAGTATGTGGCATTTTGTGTCTGGCTTCTTTCACTTTGCATAATGTTTTCGAGGTTCATCTATGTTTTAGCATATATTACTACTTTATTTCTTTTTATGGATGAATTTTCATTGTACGGATACACAGCATTTTGTTCATCCCTTTATCCATTGATGAACATTTGAGTTGCTTCCACTTTTTAGTTATTACGAATAATGTAATTATGAACATTCATGTGCAAGGTTTTGTATTTTCAGTTCCCATGGGTATGGAGGAGTTTGAATTGCTGGGTCACGTGGCAATAACATGTTTACCTTTTTAAGAAACTGACCTTGTTTTCCAAGATGGCCTTCCCATTTTACATTCCCACCAGCAATCTACGAGGATTCCAGTATTTGCACATCCACACTAACACTTATTATTGTCAGTCTTTTTGATTATAGCCAGTGGGCATGAAGTGGCATCTCACTATGATTCTGATCTGCATTTCCCTGATGACTAGTGATGGTTAGAATTTTTTCTTGTGTTTATTGGGCTGTTTATATACATTCTCTGGGGGCAGGTATATTCAAATCCTTTGTCCACTGTTTAATAGAATTATTTGTCTTTGTATTGTTGAGTTGTAAGGATTCTTGATATATTCTGGATATTATTCCCTTATCCGATTTACAGAAATTTTCTCCCATTTTGTGGTTGTCTTTTCACTTTTTTGGTAATGTCTATTGAAGCACAAAATTTTGTAATTTTGACGAAGTCCTCTTTATTTTTCATTTTGTCACTTCTATTTTTGGTGTGACATGGAAGAAACCATTGTCTAACCAAAGGTTCACATTTATTTTAAGAGCTTTATGGTTTTAATTCTTGCATTTAAATCTCTGATCTACTTTGAATTAATTTTTGTAGATAGTGTGAAGTAGGGGTCCAAAGTTGGTCTTTTGCATGTGGATGTCCAGTTGTCCCAGCACCATTTGTTAAGACACAGTCTTTCTCCGTTGGTCTTGTCCCTCCCAGTCAGAAACCATTGACTGTATATGTAAGGGTTTATTTGTGGATTTGTAATTCTATTCCATGGAAATGTTTATATCATCTATAGTATATCCTCTGCATCTGTGACTATATTCAAATTTTCTATTTCTTCTTAGTTTCTATAGTTTGTATTTATTTCCAGGCATTTGTTCATTTCATCTTGTTAATCGAATTTGTTGATGTAAAATTGTTCATAGTGTTTCCTTATAATCCTTTTTATTTCTGTAAGTTGGGCAGTAACATTTCTTCTTTCATTCCTAATTTTAGTAATTAAGTCTTCTGTTTTTCTCAGTCAGTCTAGATGAAGACATGTCGATTTTGTCGATCTTTTCAAAGAACCCACTCGTGGTTTGTTTTTCCATTCTGGATTTCACTTGTTTTTGCTTTAGGCTTTATTTCCTTCCCCTGCTGACTTTGGGTTTAGTTTTCTTTTGTTTTTCTAGTTTCTTGGTGGAAGTTGAGGTTATTGAGTTGGGATCTTTCTTCATTTTTGAAAGCAAAGTATTCACAGCTTTGGAGGAGCTCCTGCCCAGTCCTGCCCCTTCTGGGGCTGTGCCAGCTGCTCTGCTGGGCTGGTGAGAGGGGCTGGGGGTGGGCCAAGTTAAAATGCCCTGAGCTTGCTGCTCTTACCAAGATCCAGTTGATTTTCTTGCATAAATAAATCATCCTTGGATGCTGCAGGCCTCTGGTCAATTTCCAGAGTTCTTAAGTTCATCATGAACGTGCTGTCATCGTTCTGTTCTCCTTGCAGTTACGGAGGAGTGAGCTGTCAGTGGTTATTATTCCGCCGCTCCCAATGATGTCATCTACCTGCCGTGTTTTATGATGGAGAGATTACAAAAAATGAATGTGATTGCAGCAGGATATTTAATAGAAATTGGTTAATCACTTCTAAATGTCACGAGGAAAGAAAATGTGTAGAGGTAGCCAGCATGTTTTAGAAAAGCACAGAGGTGCATGGCAACTTACCCTATTTGATATCACAACTTTGTATAAAAGCTAAAGAAATCACAGCAGTTAGTATCGCCGCTAAGAGACAAACAGCTTAGCAGAACCAAGTAGAGACTCCAGAGCCCAGCTCGTGAACAGGGGATTCGTGTGTGAGGATATTCCTGGCTGGCAGTAAACCCCGCCTACTGAACTCACGGAACCACTCATATTTGTGGGAATGCTCAGCTGAATCTAGCTAGCCGTCCAGTTTCTCCCTCTGAGGTCAGGTTGATTTTGCCTCAGGGTTAGGGAAGTGTCGTCAGCCGTGTGAGAGAAGGCTGTGGGAGAAGCGTGGGCTTCACGGGGGTTGTGGGGAGACTCGCTGACAGCTGTTGGGTGCTCACAGCCTAGTGAGGGACGCCATTCTCAGGGTGGCCCAAGGGGCCATCGCTGGGAGAAGGAAGGGACGACAGCGGAGGGGGCCCCGTGGGGTTCGGAGGCCCTGTCCCCGGCAGCCGGTCCAGTCACGACACCAAACCTGGAGAGTAGAGAATGCCTGATTTCAAAACTTCTGTAGAGCACAGTCACCACATACTGAATTCAGAGGCCCGTGGAAGGAAGTGGAAACATGGGCTAGCCAATGGCTAGTAGAGAGGGCCTCCAGACCGCTAACCAGAAGGAGAGCTGGTGCAAGAATGGTGAGGGCTTTAACATCTATAAGGCTTTTGTACCTGAAGAGAAACACTTGGTGTTACGTGTTTTTTACTTAAGACTTAATATGTTAAATGTATAGTCATTTTAAAAATAATCTAAGCAGTGTTAGAAATTTTTAAATACATTAACAGTAAAACAAAAAAAGCTTGCTGAAATACAGTGATCACAAAATATATTATTACATGTAAGCCTCAAAAACTAAGCGTCCCATTGTTGTAACTAATTTCCCATCGCGTGCCCCTTGCGGGGTCACAGTGACTTCACAGGGGCACGGCGGGGGGCGGTGCTCCAGACCAGCGGGACCGGTTTGCTGGGAGACTGGGAGACTTGGTCGCTTGTCTAAGATGATTTGGATCTTGAGTTCACCCTGAGCTCCAGTTTCAGATTAGAATCTAATAACGATTCTCCCTTGTGCGGACGCCCACGGGCTGGCTGGGCTCCCTGTTGCCCAGTGCCACCCCCCATGTGTGGGGGCGTCTCTGAATTGTAGGTCCTCTGCCTTCTTCTGCCTCAAGTCATGTCACTTTGGTTTTTGTTTGTTTGTTGGGGGAAAGGAGTGTCAGAGGCTAAAATCTCAGCTCCGGGGCTCCACTTCTCTCGAGTGACCTGGAGACGAACCTGAATTTCTTCCTTTCTACAATATATTTACCTAAATTTGTTGAGCCTTTGACCAGAAATTAATATGCATTCCTCTTTTTTGTTATCCTCATGTGTTTTATTGATTCACACTCAATGACTTCGTTGCTGAATTTTGAGCAGGCAGTTTATGAAAGGAAAAGAAATACCAACAAACGTGGAAGGCTGCCAACCCTAGTTGCTAATGAATAAACACATGTGCGTCATCCTTTGACCATCTCGTTGGCATGTATTTTAGGAAAGTTTATGATACAGAGTTTTGGCGAAGAATCCCAGAGACTAGACTCTCAGAGGGTGACTGGAGAGGGGAGGGGGTCTGGGGGTTCTTCATCCTTGAGTGTCAGGGGCTCTGAAATTCTCAGGCAGTGTGGCTGAAAATTCTCTCAAGAATTCGTCTTCAAGAAACAGTCATGGGGGATATTCGTTATAGCCTTAATTTAAATAATTAAATTAATTGGAAGCAGCCTGAAGGCCCAATAATAGAGGATTTAGTAAATCAGTTATTGTTCTTCTACAACACAGAGGATTTTGGCAGCAAGTAGCATTTATAGGAATGACTCATGACGTGAAAAAATGCGCTTAGCATATGAAGTCAAAGTACACGTAAAAACAGTATATACGACATGAAATATAGGGCTGTGTGTGGTATACGTGCACACCTGTGCCTGTGTGTGTGCTCAGGTGTGTGTGTATTGTAAAGGCCTCCAGGAGATACAACCAAAAGCTTATGGTGTCTGTTTCTGAGATCTGGAATCACTGCTGGTATCTATGTTCACGCATTTCTGAACTTTCTAAGTTTTCTAAATGAATATATATCACTTTTATAATAATAGGGGAAACATATATGCTTTTTTTAGTTAGAGAAGAATTATGGGAAAATTAGTCTGATCTTTGATATACAGAAGCATTTTCTAAGCATAAAAGCAATGCAGGTAATTTCAAATGGTAGGTAAGTTTCATTTTTGTGGACAAATTTCTAAGGGTATCAATAAACATTAAAAGGCTAAAAGCAAGCTGTTATGAATGTTTTCCACAGATATTACAGACACAGCTGTATTACATTGTTCTGAAAACATGTAATCTATTTCATTTATTTAAAAAGTATATAGGTAAATGTTACAATGAGAAATTTCTAGAAGAAAATACAGTTTACTGCTATTGGTGTTTTTGGGTGGGAGTTGGAGATGCTTTTATTTATTTTATTTATTTTATTTGTATTTATTTATTTATTTATTTATTTATTTATTTATTTATTTTTTAATAGGAAATTTATTGTCAAATTGGTTTCCATACGACACCCAGTGCTCATCCCAACAGGTGCCCTCCTCAATGCCCATCACCCACTTTCCCCTCCCTCCCACCTCCCATCAACCCTCAGTTTATTTTCAGTCTTTAAGAGTCTCTTATGGTTTGCTTCCTTCCCTCTCTGTAACTTTCTTTTCCCCCTTCTCTTCCCCCATGGTCTTCTGTTAAGTTTCTCAAGATCCACATAAGAGTGAAAACATATGGTATCTGTCTTTCTCTGTATGACTTATTTCACTTAGCATAACACTCTCCACTTCCATCCACGTTGCTACAAAAGGCCGTATTCCATTCTTTCTCATTGCCACGTAGTATTCCATTGTGTATATAGACCACAATTTCTTTATCCCTTCATCAGTTGATGGACGTTTAGGCTCTTTCCATAATTTGGCTGTTGTTGAAAGTGCTGCTATAAACATTGGGGTACAAGTGCATCAGCACTCCTGTATCCCTTGGGTAAATTCCTAGCAGTGCTATTGCTGGGTCATAGGGTAGATCTATTTTTAATTTTTTGAGGAACCTCCACACTTTTCCAGAGAGGCTGCAACAGTTGGCATTCCCACCAACAGTGCAAGAGGGTTCCCATTTCTCCACATTCTCTCCAGCATCTATAGTCTCCTGATTTGTTCGTTTTAGCTACTCTGACTGGCTTGAGGTAGTATCTCAGTGTGGTTTTGATTTGTATTTCCCTGATGAGGAGCGACACTGAGCATCTTTTCATGTGCCTGTTGGCCATCTGGATGTCTTCTTTAGAGAAGTGTCTATTCATGTCTTCTGCCCTTTTCTTCACTGGATTATTTGTTTTTTGGGTGTGGAGTTTGGTGAGTTCTTTATATATTTTGGATAGTAGCCCTTTCACAATTGCACCAAGAATCATAAAATACCTAGGAATAAACCTAACCAAAGATGTAAAAGATCTGTATGCTGAAAACTATAGAAAGCTTATGAAGGAAATTGAAGAGGATACAAAGAAATGGAAAAACATTCCGTGCTCATGGATTGGAACAATAAATATTGTCAAAATGTCAATACTACCCAAAGCAATCTACACATTCAATGCAATCCCAATCAAAATTGCACAGCATTCTTCTCAAAGCTAGAACAAGCAATCGAAAAATTTGTATGGAACCACAAAAGACCCCGAATAGCCAAAGTAATATTGAAGAAGAAGACCAAAGTGGGAGGCATCACAATCCCAGACTTTAGCCTCTACTACAAAGCTGTAATCATCAAAACAGCATGGTATTGGCACAAAAACAGACACATAGACCAATGGAATAGAATAGAGACTCCAGAATTAGACCCACAAAAGTATGGCCAACTAATCTTTGACAAAGCAGGAAAGAATACCCGATGAAAAAAAGACAGTCTCTTTAACAAATGGTGCTGGGAGAACTGGACATCAACATGCTGAATGAAACTAGACCACTTTCTTACACCATTCACAAAAATAAACTCAAAATAGATGAAGGACCTGAATGTGAGACAGGAAACCATCAAAACCCTAGAGGAGAAAGCAGGAAAAAAACCTCTCTGACCTCAGCTGCAGCAATTTCTTACTTGACACATCTCCAAAGACAAGGGAATTAAAAGCAAAAATGAACTGTTGGGACCTCATCAAGATAAAAAGCTTCTGCACTGCAAAGGAAACAGTCAACAAAACTAAAAGGCACCTGCGGAATGGGAAAAGGTATTTGCAAATGACATATTGGAGGTGTTTTAAATACATTTCTTGCACCTTTCTGCACTTTCCAAACTTTCTGCACAAGAAGCAGCCACATGTCGTGCTATCACGGGATGCACACTTGCTGTCGGGAAGAGCAGAGTCTGTGCGCTTGGCCGGTGTCTTTGCTGGGCTTGTCCTTGCACGGCAGCATCTCTCATCGAGGGTCCCAGGACAGGGGCGTGCAGAGCTCACTCTCTATCCTGGATTGCAACTCTTGTGGTTGGGAGTTGTCTAGAAAGTCTACTGGATGTATTATAGGCGATTTCAGTATCTGGTGAGAGCCCAGACAGATTTCCCGCTTCCGATTCTGGTAATGAGAGCCACTCAATCAGAAAGCCAAGGAAGTAAAAGTAACAGTTTATAATTTTAATTGAATAACCCCATATACTAACTGAGATTGAAACAAAAATTCTTTTTTTTTTAATTAAAAAAAAAATTTTTTTTTTAACGTTTATTTATTTTTTTGAGACAGAAGAGAGACAGAGCATGAACGGGGGGTAGTCAGAGAGAGGGAGACACAGAATCTGAAACAGGCTCCAGGCTCTGAGCTGTCAGCACAGAGCCCGACGCAGGGCTCGAACTCACGGACTGTAAGATCATGACCTGAGCCGAAGTCGGCCGCTTAACCGACTGAGCCACCCAGGCGCCCCGAAACAAAAATTCTTTTATATATTATTGCAAGTTCATAGTGAACAGAGTTCATCGACATAATTTGAAATGATTGAAACATGCGTGTGCATATCGGTATTTGCACCCACGGAGTATGATCTATTAAATGGGAAAATGAAACAAAAACTACCCCTTCCCCAGGCAGGGGTGGGTGCTGGGAGACAAGTCTGAACTTCTAAGAGGTGGAAGCTCGTAGTCTTGGTGTGCGGCAGGATGAAAGGGCCTGCTGTCCCAGGCCAGGAGGCGAGGCAGGCCCACCATACAGGGGCTCTTGGGGTCTCGGCTCCTCGGCCTTACTGACCACATCACCACCGTGCGTTGACCCCCAGATGCTATTTTTTGAGGTGGAGGAGTAAAGAAGTTCAACGCCCTGGCTACCTCCTTCTCTTCTCTGCTGAGACCATCACCAAGAGTATAATTACTTAGAAAGGCTAATTGCATTGGTGGATTCTGTGATGGGCATGAAGCTGAATCATCCTTGCCCGTCCTCCCCCCTACAGAAACTCTTTTAAACCCTCATTAGCCCTGGTTCTTGTCGGCACTGCAGAACTTGGAGTTCCTTCTGCTGTGGGGGCCGGGTTCATGCGATACTCTCCCCCCCAGATCTGGAGCGATTTGGAGTCAAGGTTGCCCTCCTCCCGAAGTTGGATCTTTGCTATGGCCCATTATGGGCGTTTGCTCTTCTTCCTTTATTGAGGTCCGTCAGTGTGTGAGCTCCTGTTTGGCAAATGTGGAACCTATGAGTGGCTTTCTGGGAGCTGCATTTCCAAGTGCGTCCTGCTGCACACCCACCAGCGTTGTCCCAGGTCACCGTTAAGTGGCCTTTGGAAGTGGTGGCTCAAACATTCCACATGGTGGTCCACGGCCCCTGCCCGTGTTCTGCTGGTCTCTGCTCACCCATCCTCCTCCGACGGGGGTGCCTCCCTGTCAGAAGGAGTGGCTCTACGGGGAGCCCGTGGGGTCCCGGTGAGGTGGGACAGCAAGTAATCTCCCTGCCTTCCTGGCCATGGGCTGGGCCATTCCGTCACATGAATATTAAAACTCTGGTGTAAAATGTCAGCGGTGTCCATGTGAGTGTGAAGATGACTGAGGGTTTGGGACAAGTGGACATGTGTGGGTGTCTGTGGGAGAGGGAACAGGCAAACGGCAGGGGTCCTCGGGTTGGGATGGGGGCCTCAGTGGGATCCAGAGCATCCTCCCGCCCGGAGTTGTCTGCCGGGTGTTCTCAGGCTGGCACGTGGAGGCAGCTTGGGTCTGAGGAGGCTGTGCGAGAGCCACCTTTAGGAAGGGAGGGCTTCCATTCTTGGTAGATGCTCTGGTTGGAATGCTAAGGCTCTGTGAAACTCCTCTGCACCTAACAGTAGGAACATTAGAAATAGTGGCTCAAAGAAGCACATTACTAATATTTGTATCTAAGGCCGAATCCACAAGAGGAGTAAAATTTTGCCTCCTTTCTAGTCAGTGTTTAAAATGTGTTTCTAATGCCAAAATTCTGGCGTGGCTGCGTGAGGCTGCATGTGTGATGCCGGCTGTCCCGTGTAGACCAGGGATGCTGGAGAGGGCCCGCTCTCTGCGCTGTGGCTCATGTGGCCCAGGCGTGGTCAGTGGCGGCCGCGCATGTGAGTGTTGCAGTGCCTTGAACTCTGAATGAGGGCTGACGTCTGGTCAGACACACTCTGACTGTGGTTTTTCCTGAGTCACTGAATCGCAGGCCTCTCAATTGCAGTCGACAAGACAAAAATGTCTTCCCTCTTTTTTTCTCGCTATCCGGAAAGTTTTATTTTATTCTGTGCTTTTTCATGTAGAGGAACGCACGTCCTGGGCCTCCCGACACACTTAGAGTTCTGCCTGTTGGCCTTCGGAGTCTTGCCCTCAGGGAGGGGAGTCCCAACCTGCGGCAGGTCCCAGCACCGTGCAGCTGCCTGTCTGTCCTTATGTCACTTCACATGTGCACCTGTCTGTCCAACATGTACAGGGACCCTGCCTCCACGTGCTCTTCCTGTAACCTGGTTCCTGACACGACGGGGCTCTCTTCTAGTGGGGGTGAGGGACAAGAATCAAGAGAAATAAATTAAAAATACAGTGGTGCCTGCAGGTGGGTCAGAGCAGGAAGACCACGAAGGAGTGGGGGAGCGCCTGCCAGGTGGTCTAGGAGGCCTTTTAGAGGAGGCGGTGGTCAAGCTGGTGGCATGACTGAGCTCACGCTCAGTGAGTCACAGTGTGACTGCAGCAGGGGCCGGGTGGTGGGAGGGCAACGTGGGAGGGCAGCAGGGGCGCTGAGCAAGGGGTGGGTGAAGATGTGCTGGGGAGAATAGTGGCAGCTGTTGTCCGCGCCCCGCGCCCCCCCCCCCCCCCCGCCTGCCCCGGAGATGAGTTGTTGCCCTCCACCACCCCCGCCCCGGCCCCGGAGATGAGTTCGGGTGTTACTCCTCGCACAGTGGGGCCTCTGAAGCTCCCTCTGGCTGAAGGCCTGCAGGGAAGGCAGGCTTGGTTGGGAGGCTGCAGCCTGCAGGAGGGCAGTTGGTGGGCCTGGGGGCTGTTGGGGTAGGTCAGAGGCCGAGCTCAGGCAGAGCTGATGCACTTGCTGGAGAATGGATCAGGAGGCTGGTGCAGAGGACTGGAGTGAGCACCTGAGGTGAGATGACCTTGGGATCGTCAGGGATCGGTCTTGGACTTAGAGCTAGACATCCTGGTTGCTTGTTCAGGTGGGCAGTCGATGCAGGAGCCCAGGGGAGAGGGCAGGACAGGGAAATGGATTTAGGGAATCCACTCGAGGGAGTGTGGTCAGTAGAGAAGAGCAGAGCTCCCCTGGGTCCAACCCCAGGAAGCCCGAAGCTGGAGCGCCTGTTGGGGTTGGTGCTCTGGCCCCAGGCCCTCCCTGTGTGCCCACCCTGCCCATACCCCCAGTGCCCTGCAAGCTGCCAGGAGCATGTGACCCAGACCCGACTGCCTGTCCCTGCCCAGCAGGTGGTGCAACCATTTTTGACATTTAGGTCTCCCTCTTGGGAGTTTGTGTGTTTTCACTTTCTTCTCCCGTGGCATTCAGGATTTGGAGGGAAATGTCTCCATGTGACCTGCACACGCCACTCCTGTGCCAGGTGCTGGCCTGTCTGCATGGCACACTCTCCCCTTCGCCTGCTGGACCATCTTTCCGTGTGCCGGATGTGCCATCTGTGTTTTCTTTGAAGTATTTGATCAGATAGGTAGGCCATTTGGAAATTATGTTGTTTGTTTTCTTGAGAGCTTGTTTGGAGGTTCTAGCAGGGGAACGCAGCTACTCGTATACCCTTGACCGAAGAACGATCCTCCTCTATCGGGGAAGGTGGTCCTCTTCGACCGAGCGCGCAGCTTCGGGAGGGACGCACTTGGAGCGGTGAGGGAGGAAGGGGGCCCCCACCTAGCCAGCCAGGTCAGCCGAATCAACCCTGGTGATCAGTGGGGTGACAGATGTTGCAGCCAGATCGCCCTCACATCCTATGTTGTTTGTTTTCTTACTGAGTTTTGAGAATTGCATGTATTCTGGGTGTAGTCCTTTGTGGGGTACGTGTTCTGCAGGTACTTTCTCCCAGTCTATAGCTTCACTTTCATTTTTATAAGTGTCTTTTGAAGATCAAAATTTTTAATTTTGATGACATCCAGTTTATCCATTTTTTACTTTTATACATCATGTCTTTTGTATCATACTTAAGAATTCTTTGTGAAACCAGGGGTCTGTAAGATTTTTTGCTATTCTTTCTTTCACAAGTTTTATAGTTGTGATCTAGTTTAAATAATTTTATACAGAATGGGAAGAAAATGTCGAGATCTTTTTTTTTTTTTTTTTTTTTTGTATATGGTATCTAGTTGTTTTAGCATCTTTTGTTAAAAAGTTTTTCCTTTCCCCATTCAATCACCTTGGAACCTTTGTCACAAATCAATTGGGCATGTATGTGTGTGTGTGTTTTCAAGGGTACCTGGGATTTGTTTTAATCAGGAATGGTAAGAAAGGCCGTCATGGAAATGACTGTCATGAGGAGGAAGTTTATACCCACAGGTCCCGAGAAACAGGAGGCAGGCTACTCGGGACCCACGAGGAGCCCCAGGGTCAGTGAGCGGGCAGAGGAGGTGAGGGGAAAATGGGCAGGAGTTTTCTTATGGTTTCCGTGGGAGGGCCAGGTGAGGCGGGGTCAGCCTTCAGAAGTTTGGCTAGCTCGAGTAATTTCAGCAGGCCCTAGGGCGTAGGGGCTGTCCCTGGTTGTGTGGTCCCTGGCCCCAGGGTATAGCTTTATGATAAATCTTGAAATAAGGCAGTATATTTCCATACACATTTTAGAAGCCACTTAGCCTATTCTGATTTCAATTGAGATTGTATTGATGGTAGATCACCGTTGTGCGATTGAGATCTGGTTGGATAGATGCACTAAGAGGGGACATCCCGAGCTTTGTTTCTGATCTGGGGGGCGTCCTGCCCCCTTGCACCCTAACGTGTGATGCTAGCTGTGTGGTGTGACCGCAGCTCCTCCGTCAGGTGCACCAAGTGCTCTTACAGTCTGGGTTTGCTGAGAATTCTTCTCATGAGTGATCATGAATTTTGCCAAATGCTTTTTCTGCGTCTATTGAGACAGTCACGTAGTTTTCCTTTTTATGTCTGTTTCTATAGTCCATCCATATAAACCAAAATCTGTGAAACTGACTTTTAAAAACGTATTAAACCAATTGCGTTTCTGGGTTGAAATCCATTTTGCTAGATTATGTGATTTGATATGCTAAAATTTAAGAATTTTTGCAACTATATTTATGAGAAATATTTTGTGTTTACTTTTAGTGTATTTTTCTGGTTTTGGTATCAAGTTAATACTTGCCTCATTGAATGAGTTGGGAAGTGTTGTCTCACATTCACCCTTCAGAATGAGTTAGTAAGGAATTTGTATTACTTCTTCCTCGAATACTTGGTAGAATTCACCACGGAAGCCATCTGGATGGGCTCATTTTTTGGTTGAAGGTTTTTAACTTGAATTCAATTTCTTGAATACATGTAGGTTATCTGTTACCTTCTCGAGTGAGTTTGGATAGCTTGATTCTTCTAAAAATTTGTTCCATCTATATTATTAAATTTATCGCCATGCAATAGATCCTAACATTCCCTTATTATATTCTGTGGTTTTTTTACTTATTGGCATGAAATTCACATAACATGCAATTAATCATTTTAAAGTGTACAATTCAGTGCATTCACAGTGTTGTGCAACTACCACCCGGTTTCAGACTTCTCCAAAACTTTTTTCTCATCCCTAAGAAATGTTCCACACTGATTAAGTAATCACTTCCCATTTCCTCTCTCCCCATCCATGAATCTGCTCTCTATCTCTATGGATTTACCTGCTCTGGGTATTTCATATAAACGGAATCATACAATATACGACCATTTCTTTCATTTAGCATAATGTTTTCAAGGTTCATCTGAGTTGTAGTGTGTATCATTACTTCATTTTTTTCAATGGCTGTCGAATATCCTGTTGTGTGGATATGTTACAAGTTGCTAATCAGTTCACGCATTGATGGACGCTTGATTGTTTCATATTTTGTGTCCTTCCTTCAGGGATCACTGTCCTGTGCTGCCTGTTGTCTCATGTCTCAAAACCCACAAACGCTTTGTCTCATGTCTTTTGTCTGTGTTTTCGTTGTCTGGCTGGAGAGTCGATTTGGTCTGTCTTCTTCTGCCTGGGCTGGAAGTGGACGCCTTCTGTCTGGGGTTTGTAATGTTCCTCCGGTCTTTAGTCATCCCTGCGTGGGCCTCGGGCTGCCCGTAAGAGCCTCTGGCGGAGCCACTTACCTCCACACTACGTCTTCGCACAGGCAGGGCGCCTTGTCCTGTCGTCCTTGTGAAGTGCTCTTCGGACTTGGAGCTGAGACTACATGGTGTTCCCGCCTGGGGTTCCCGCCTACACCCCACCACGGTCCTCTCCTTACCCCTCATGGGTCCAAGGGATTGGGAATCTACACTTTCTATCAGCTTTACGACCATGGGTCAGGGATTGGGGTCTAGGGCTCTGAGCATTTATTGGTATCTTAAGTTCCAAACTCAGTTTAGAATCTGACCTCTTTTATGGAATTTTTTTCTCTGGGAACTTTTAATAAGTTCCTTTGGTTTGGTAAAATTTGGCCTCTAAGGTGATAGATTATTCTTTGGGTTATTTTCTGTCTCTGATTTCCAATTATAAAAATGTTTTTAACCCGTTTACAGGGCTGTCTACAGAGAGAGATCCTCACATGGTTTCATGTAAGTAGTGCTTCTTACAATGCCTTTACACAGGTTATGTCTTTAAACTCAGTGATTCTTGCTACGTCAGTTGATTTTTAAAGTCTCGCTTGCGTATGAAGCCATGTGTCTTGCTGTCCTTCCTTGTGGCCAGGTTTCCTGTCACACAGGGGACCTGTGACAGGTCAAAGTACACCAACAGCGTCAGTGATTTGCATGATTTCTTTCTGGCTTTTGTAGAACCAAGATTTTAAAAGAAGCCGTTTTCTCCTTTTCTGCTAAACCCCTTTCACCAACTTAACCAAACTGTCCAGCAGGGGGCCTCAGGGCCGGTGGTGAGTGTGCGGTGCGGGACACATGCCTTGGTCCCACGCTCCACCAGTGCGGCCCAGCCGGGCAGGGACAAGTGTGTGCTGTGGCCACGGTGGTGTGTCCACGCTGTGTGGGCATCTCTTTGTGGCCTTGACTCCAGTTTTGCAAAACTTACCTTGAAATGATTCCTTTCAGATCCTTAAGATGTCTTTTTCTAAAGCTTATAAATGTTGTTTTCTATTAGTTTTCAGCAGGGAATTTGGTTTTTAGCAGTCTCATATGGAATCCTGATGTCATGACAGTAGCTAATATTTATGAAGTGCTTGGTTTGTGCCAGCTTTGCTGATTTGGATTCTTCCCGTCTAATTCCTCACTCCATCCTCACAGTGCCCTGTGGAGTAGTGCCCTCTGCTCACTTTCCAGGACTCAGCGATGTGACACCACTGTGTTGTCGGTGGTGAGACCAAGATTTGACCCTAGGCCGCTGACCTCATGAGCCTGAGTCCCTGCACGATGGTAGGATGAGCAGGAGGTGACTTGTTGATGTGATGCGGGCTCTGAGTTCAATGTCTGCCCTTTCTGGTGGTCTTGATGGTCTTTCTGGTGGTCTTGATGGCAGACCCAAGTAGCCACCCTGGAGTCCTGTGCTCAGCTGGTCAGAGAGCCAGACAGGCATAGCCCACCAAGCTTACAGAGCCTGTGGCCTGCAGCAGGGACCGTGATTCATCAACAGCCCCCCCAGAAGAGACGGTGGTGGTGGTGATAGAGGCAGTGGAGGTGGTGGTGGTGATGACGGTGGTGGTGGTGGGGAGGAGTCAGGAAACACATGTGCGTGAGTATCTAGGGCTAGGGCTAGAGGGTAACCGGAGTCCTAACTGATGTTAGAAGAGGAAAGTCCTTAATTAACAAATTGCTTGAACAAAGACCTTGTTTGCTCTTTCATTCATTCAGCAAATATTTGCAAAATGTGCCAGGCGCTCTTCTGAAATCCTAGCTTCCTTTAGCTCATATCTACGTGGGGTTTACAAAAAGAAATGTAGGAAGTAAACACGCCACGGTGTGTCAGGTGGTGACATCTGCCGTGGAGGACGTGAGGAGGAGCGGGAGTGTTTGGATAGGCCCACCTGGCAAGGGGCATCTGGGCAGAGCCTCGAAGGAGGGGCAGGAGTCAGCACCGCGGGTGCTGGAGCACGGAGGGCTCCGGGCCAAGGCGAGGGACGTGCTCGGGGTGCTCATGGAGCGTCGGAGAGGCCGGCGAGGCTGGAGCAGAGCGAGTGAGGGGGCAGGAGATGAGGTCAGAGAGCAACAGGGTGCACCTCAGGGGCCTGGTGGGTCACCTTGAGGCCAGTTGTCCCTCTGCAGGGTGTAGGGGCCGGGAGTCAGGTAGTCTTTTTTTCTTTGGGTGTTGGATTGGTAAATTAACGCCATTTTACCGCCCTCTTTTTAGAGGACGTCCAAATCCCTGCTGGCTTGGGACCATCTTTATAATTGTGCAAATCTGGATCTGATTTTCACAGACATCCCCAAGGGAAGGGCCGCTGGAATTCAGGCATATAAACAACGCCTTGTATGCGCTGGGACTGTTTCGCCTGGATTTGGTGTTGTCCAAATTTGTCCTCCTGGCGAATGGGGAACCTGGCCTGCAGTTCTGGAAATAAACCGGCAGGCTGGGGTGGGGTGGGCTGGCCCAGAGTTACCCACCCCGTCTCGTGCGCACAGCATCTCGGGCTCCCCGCTGGAGAAGGCCCGGGCAGCTGGGCTGAGAGGCCCAGACAAGCGGGGCAGCGGGGCCATCAGGACTGGGATTCCGGGGGTTCCCAGAGGCCTGCTTAAGTGAAGGCGGTGAGCTTTCCACAGGGCACCCGTGGCCTCTCCCGCAGGTGCGGAGGGAGCACTGAGCTGGTGGGAGCAGAAACGCCTCTGACTCCAGGGAGATCCTGGATCTCCTGATCAGGATCAGGATCAGGATCAGGATCAGGATCCTGACTCCAGGACCCCGGCCGGGTCCTGTGGCGCCTTCCCGCGGGGTTCCCGGGTGGTATGACGAGCCAGAACAGAGCTTCTCTGCAGTGCGTTTCCCAGGGGAGGTGGCAGCTTTGGAAGGACTTGGTTTTCCATTTGCACGTCTCTGAGAACTTTCCACACTTCCTTAGAGTGAGGGGAAGGACAGTCTTCACAGCGAAGCCGCTTCTGTGTGATGCCTGGGCTTTGCCGCGGCCGGGATCCCTGAAACCCCACTTTGTTTTGCACAGCCACTGAGTGACAGAGCCCGCTCCCCGCCAACTCAGAACTGGGCACTTAAGGAAATTAAGAAGCAATGAGAACAAAACAGTTGAAATTTTTATTTACTTTGAGGTCTTTTATTTTCTGTAATACCGACTTGGTTATTTGATTTATATAGGTTTTTCTTCTGTGCTGCCTTAAGATAACAATTCTCGCTATAGAATGAGAGGATTTGGCAAATATGAGAAAGAACTGGAAGGCTTACCTGCAGCAAGTACAGACAGGAGGACTGCAGATGAGCCCCCGACCGGGACACCTCCGTCAGGGGCCTCCTGCCCCGCCACGTCCTTCTTGGTGCCCCTTGTCGTCACCCCACAGACACCACTGCTTCCTTCCTGTCTCGGGTGTGCTGCGGGGAGGCGACTTAGCCCTGTGCGCTGGCCGAGGGACTGGGGTGGCCTCCGCGCCCTCGTGTCTCTTGTGTCGGAGGCAGTTCTTGTGCACCCACCTGGCCTTTCTTCTCAGCTTCCTCACTTCATCAGATTTCAGTCTCGGCTGACGGCCGGGCCTCACAGTTCGAGAAAACAGGCGCTTTGCTTTCCCTCCCGAAGCTGCAGTCCCGCCGTCCTGCCCTGCGCCTGGTCTCTCTGCCCTCTGGCTGCTCAGGGCTCTGCTCCTGCCTCAGTTAGGCTGCCTGTCTCCTGGGTCTCAGTTCCTTGTCCCTGGCAGCCACTTCTAGTAGCATCAACATGACTCGGTAACTCTCATCTTAAAATAAAAAAAAACCTCCTCCCTTGATTTTCAGCCAAAATGGCAGATTGGATTCACAGTGACCTGTGCTGCTTTTTAAGAACCACTAAAGTGACAGGTAAGATATTTTTAAAAGGAAGAGGCCACCAAGAGATTGAGAGGAGATGACAGAATCGGGGAACTTAGACAGCAGATGGACAAACAGAGGGACATAGCAGATCTGAAAACAGAAAGCTCGGGGGTGATCACACTTGTGCTGGGGGGCCCGGCGGGGAGATGGATTGCATGGCAGACAGCCCCCCCAAGTCTCAAGAATGACATTGCCATGTACTCTGAAAATGAGGAGGGCAGTAAAGATGGGGCTGAAATAGGAAATTGGTGGAAAGCTGGTTTAGGAAGCAAGCCAAACCAGGCCGGTTCTCGGCCCTCCTCCCCCACCCTGACTTGTCCCCTGGAGGGTGAACTGGGAGCCAGAGGGCGATGGAGGGGGCTGGTCCGCAGGGACGTGGGGCTGCGCTCCAGTGGGTCAGGGAGCACCGTGAGCCCAGCCTCCACCTTGCCGGCCCCTGGAACACTGAGAACCTGGGATGGCTTTGGGATGCTGGTGAGTGGAGCAGCCGCTCCGGTGGTGGAGCAAGAAGCGAGTGGCTTGCTTGGAGGTGGTCTGCGGCTGTGCTGGAGTGATCAGGAGGGGCTCATCCCCGGCTGAGCGGGTGGAGGCAGACCAGCAATGCAGACACAGAAAACTAAGCCAGTGAACGAGGCCCTCAGTCGCTCCAGGAAGCACACACCTCATGCAGAGGTCTGAGGGGTACAGGAGGCTCTGGAGCCTCCTGGGGTGGAGGGGGCCGAGGGCCAGGGAGGGGGATTGTCGAGTTTCCCAGTAGGAAGTTAGTAGAGGGCACGGAGGAGTAATGATCCGTTGGTGGAGATAAATACCAAAGAGGGTAAGAACCCAGAAAGATTGCCCACAGGGCCCGGGGCACAGGGACGGCAAGGGTCCTGTGCTCGTCGTCAGCTTTGTGGATTCTGTGGTTTTTAAAACTCTGTACATTTATAATGTGGCGCAAAGTAAAAATGAAACGGTTACATAGCAAATACCGTTATAAAAGCGTTACGAAGGCTGCCCCCCTCCCGTCTCTGCTCCTGCCAGGGCCCAGCTCCACTGCATGGCCATCTGGTCCTCCCCAGTGGGGCTTCATCCTCACCACCTGGCCAGCGTTCGCGGCCTCTGCCTCCCCGAATCCGGTAAAAATGTTTCTCCTTGGGAGCTGGAGCTCCGCAGCTCTAGACCTGTAGAGTGGCCCCTCCCGGTGGTGTGTCCTTTCTCAGGCTCCCCCGGCCCCCACTGTCCTGGTCCCGCGTGCTAGTCGAGTGTCGTCTCCTCTGTGTGCGAGCCCCTCTGTCACCTCCCTGTCCCAGTGCTCCGAGAGGGCCCTGCTGATGGTCGGTGCCCAGGGCTCCTGGGGACGAGACACTGCTGCAGACATTTGGTCCCTTTCATGCTGAACTTTGCCTCGGGGATTAAGATACACACACACTTCTGGGCCCTGCTTTTATTTTTTATCTTTATTATTTTCTTTCCCTGGGCCCACTTTTAAACTGAATGCCATCCTGCACGTTGTTCTGTGTAATCAAGTTTAAGAAAGAACATTTAAAAAAATTTTTTTAATGTTTGTTTTTATTTTTGAGAGAGACAGAGACAGAGCACAAGTGGGGGCAGGGCAGAGAGTGAGGGAAACAGTCCGAAGCAGGCTCCGGGCTCTGAGCTGTCAGCACAGAGCCCAATGCAGGGCTTGAACTCATGAACCGTGAGATCATGACTCGGGCAGAAGTCAGATGCTCAACTGACCGAGCCACCCAGGTACCCCTTAAGAACACTATTTGTAAAAGTTTACATAGTTCCCACTCTGTGGATGTACAGGTAATCCTTGATCTCACAGGGGTTAGGGTTGCTGACCGCCCACGCAGTCAAAAATCCACACGTAACTTTGACTCCTCCCGAACTTAACTGCTTACTGGTGACTGGAAGCCTTACTCATAACATAAACAGTCAATTAACACATATTTGTATGTTATATATGTTATGTACTGTATTCTTACAATAAAGTAAGCTAGAGAAAAGAAAATGTTACTAAGAAAATCGTAAGAGAAAATACATTTAGAGTACTATACGGTATTTATCAAAAAAATTCATGCACAGGTGGACCTGTGAGGTTCAAGCCTGTTCTTCAAGGAAAAGGGTCTTCAAGGAAAGGGTCAAGTGTAGGTATCAGTCATCCCCTTTTTGTTTAATATGGTTGGGTGTTCTTCACATCTGTCATGCTGTTGGTAGTAGTGGGGTGAGCACCCTTGTGCGTGAATCAGCTTTCCCTCTTCCTGAGGCAAGATTGCATTATCTGTCCACGTAGGATTCCTAGGTCACGGGAGAGACGCACTTCAAAAGAGGCATAATGTGTCATTGCCACTTGTGTCCTGCTGGCTGGGCCCCACCAGCACACCGTGTCCCCAAGAACACTGGAAGGGCGTGGTGCGATCGGACTCCGCTTCGCCACTGGCTGGTTTAGTCATCCTTCTCCGTAAACGTCCTGCCTTAGTGAAGGTGCCAGTGGGTGCCTCCCCGGGTGGGTCATTCGCCTTTTACTTGGGCACTGGTGTTTTGGGGCAGTTTGACATTTAGAAAACCCCTTCCTGGCCTTCAACGTGTCCTTACATTTTCTTTTCTGTTTTTACTTTTTGCATTGATTTGTGTAATCTGCTTGGGATTTAATTTGACGTATGTTATTAGGTGAAAGTGTAAGTTATTTTCTCTTACAAGTTTGAAAACACTGTTGAGAAATACTTCATTTTCCCAATGATTTGTGCTGCTACTTTTGTCCTAGAAGTATATCTCACATGCAGATATTGTATATATTCGTGTCTTTTTGCATTATCTAATTGATCTGTTAATTCTCACGCTGGTACAACTGTTTTCATTATTCTAGTTTTATGGTATATTTATCCGATAACCCCATTATTAAAAAAATATTTTAGCTATTCTTGGCTACTCACTTGCTAGATGAACTTTAGAATGACTTTCAAGTTAAGAAATTAATCACATTAGGAGGCGCCTGGGTGGCTCAGTCAGTTAAGTGTCCAACTCTTGATTTCAGCTCAGGTCATGATCTCATGGCCTGTGAGTTCTAACCCCACGTCCGGCTCTGTGCTGACAGCACGGAGCCTGCTTAGGATCCTCTCTCTCACCCTCTGCCCCTCCCCGGCTTGCGCTCTCTCTCTCTCTCTCTCTCTCTCTCTCTCTCTAAATAAATGCTTAAAAAACCATATTGGGATTTCTTTTCAAGTAGATCAAAGCTCTAATTTGAATTGAAAACAGTTGCTATTTACAGTATTCACTTCCTAATCTGGGAAGGCATTCTGTTTTTCCATGTGTTCCAAGTCTTCAGTTACTGTATGTAGCTTTCTTGCTGTAGATTTTCTCTTTTGAAATCTTTTCCAACTTATTTATGTTATCTGGTTATTGTAATTGGGATTTTTCTCATTTCACCTCTCTGATATTGAAGAGTGTATGGGGAAGCCCTCGATTCCAGTGTATTTGGACGTGGCCATGTGTCAAAGTGCTTTAGCTGCAATAGGTTTCTCAGCTGGGTTTGGACTTCTTCCTGACTTGGCCCAAAGGCTTTCCCTGCGAGGCGTGCTCGCTGTGGCTCCGGTCAGTGCTCTCTCTCCCGTGTTACAGAAGCTTGCTTCTGATGCTCTTCTGCAAGTTGTTTTTCAGGATCAAAAGTGAAAGTTGCATTTTACTCCATGTGTTCGTTGCTGCTGTTAAGATAGTCTTGTGATTTTTCTCCTTCCATCTCTTAATGTAGAGAATTCCACTGATGAAATTCCAAGCGTTGGCTGTTGGAATAAATCCTGGTAGATCTTACTGATACTTTTTAATACTCTTCCAATTGTAATACCCTCTCAGTATACCGATCATTCATAATTTTGTTCACAACCGAATTTCTCATTTTAATGCATGTTTTCTTTTTCTTTAGGTTTACACTGTTACCTTTCTAGTTTCTCAAATGCATCTTTTGTATATTTAACTTGTTTTCCAATGAATGCACTTAGGCTTTCAGAGTTCTTTCAAGATACTTTGAACTGCGCCCCACTGGTTTTGATATGACCTGTAATCATTCAGATGCCTGTCATTTCCAGGCTTCGTTCTGACATTTTGTAGGTGATTGATATTTCCCACCGTATGTTCTGTTGTTAACTTTCTACTTTGAACGCTTCACATTTAGAGAGTGCGGCCTCTCTGGATCCTTGAGGCCGGGCATGCGGGACGAGAGTCTGCGGGGCCGTGGTTGCCGTGTAGGAGCGGTGACCAGAGCTCGGCCGGGGCTGGTGGTCACGGGGCCAGCAACTCACGGGGGTGGGCTCACTCACACAGAGCGGGAGGGAGAGTGACGCCGAGCGGCCGGGGAGATGGAAACCGGGTGTACGGTGAGAAGAGGGCCTACGGCGTGGGGGCAGAATAACTTCTGTGTGGGACCCGAGGGAGAAATGCCCCAGGGGCTTTTGGGATCCTTGCTCGGAGCTGAGGGGAGGTCGTGGGGCTGGGCCCTGGGCGACAGTTGTGCCTGCGGGGCTGGGTGACCCACGGAGGTCAGGTTGTCTCTCCGTGTAGCCAGGCTGGGGGGTGGGCTGGGCCCCCGAAGCCCCCTGCCCCGGAGGATGTCCCGGCGGGGGCTCCAGGTGGCCTGCCATTCCGTGAGTGGTGTATCTCCTGTCGGGAGGACCTCCGGCTGAAACGGATGCACGTGTGTCCGGTGTGTCCTCAGGGAGGGGCAAGGGCACGATGAAGGCCAGCAACTGAACTTGCGGGGTTGGAAGGCCAGGTCAGGCTGGCTTGTGTCCGGGAGTGGGACCTCGTACCCAGTGGTGCTAAGCAGGAGCCGGCCTACCCGCGGTGGGGTGTGGTGGCCTGGCGCCTGCCGCAGGGGAGGCTGGGCCGGGGGGTCCCCTCAGGCAGCCCTGTGCTCGGTCACAGTTGTGGTCACGCAGGAGAGAGACGGGATTTGGGGGAGCGGCCAGCTGTCAGCCACCGGCACAGATGAGGACTGAGATCCTGGGGTCACCTGTATCATTGATGGGGGGGTGGTCCTAGCAGAAGGGGGTACTTGCTTCAAAGGTGCCTGTGTAGCTGCGTGCCGTTGAGTCTAGGAGGGAGCTAGATTTGGGGGTGCTTCCCACACTCACAGAGAGGGAGCTGCCACAGGCCCATCTCCCACACTAAGGTCCCAGTGTGTGCGGGGGTGGGGGGTAGGGAGGGGCGCCGTCTCGTTATGGAAATGTGGGCCTCACGAGCAGAGGAGAGGGACGCCGTGGAGGCGGTGGCTGCGTGCGGAAGGCTACCTCGCGTCCTCCCAGGGAGAGATGGGCGAGGGTGAGTGATGGGCTGGTAGCTGCGGAGGCCTCCCGCCGGCCTTCCCTTTCTGCCCTTCACATAAGGGCACGGGACGCCTCACTGAAGGGCTCTCATGGGAATCTGCGCCATGATGATGCGTGAGCTGCCCCACCGGGCCCACAAGGACCTCAAAGCACCTGTTTCTTGCTTCTGCCTCCGTCTGGCTTTCCTTTCTGATTTGGTCGAGTGGTTTTTATTCTGTGTCTTTTTCCTCTCGCGTGGATGTAGGAGAGTGCTGTCCTCCTGGAGGCGCGGACGCATTGCAGCCTGGCAGGAAGGGGCCGATTGCGTTTCACAAGATGACTCATTCATTCCTCCCTCTTTGCCACGTTGCCAGGCTGTCTGGCGGCCCCGCATGCAGAGACGGTGATGGATCTGGAGCGCTGTTATCACTGGTCCACGGTGACCAGGGATGGCGTGTGGGAGTGGCGGACCAGCCACCTCTCGGTATACGTTTAGACAAGTGGGAGTCAGCCTTTCTGGATGCTTCCTTAATAAATGTTCCTCGCGTTCAGTACAGACATGGGGCCTTTACTGTCTTTCTTTAGGCACGGTGGGCCAGGTGCGCCCAGGTGTGGTGAGCTGCGCTGCGCCTTCAGCTCGGGCTGAGGGCGGCCTGAGGTTTTCTCCCTGGGGGAATGTCGCGCCTGGTCCCAGGGGCCAAGGATGCTTCTACTTCTCGGGTTAAACAGATTCACTCTGCTTATTTCACGCCTCTGTGTTTTCTTTCTGAAACGCCGGCGGCTTTACGGGTTACACCATTCGATTTAGTGCGCGCTTGCTGCTTGTATCGCGGAGGCCGCCGTGTCTTTGGATGTGAAGGGTGCCCAGCGGTACACTCCAGTGACAGCTGGAAAGGGGCTTTCCGTGTGGGCCGCTGCCTTTTCTGAGTGCTCCGGCTGCTTCGCTCTCGCAGGGCAGAAGAAGGTGACCCTATGGTTTTGTTCTCCCCCTGACTGAGGAAATGGGTTTTTTCTTACACGCTTGTCTCCCGGCTGTGCTTCACAGCAAGCCGGTAGGAGCCTGCGTCTCACCAGCACTGCATCCCCCCGCCCCGTCTTTGCAGAGCCTGGGCCTCGGGCCAGATCTTGTGGGGCTGGCGGCAGCTG
The DNA here is from genome assembly GCF_014898765.1 of Herpailurus yagouaroundi. NCBI lineage: Eukaryota > Metazoa > Chordata > Mammalia > Carnivora > Felidae > Herpailurus > Herpailurus yagouaroundi. Next base: position 1,056,733 of record NW_024412403.1, on the reverse strand, counting down.
GAGAACAGCTGCTACCGGGGCACAGCTCCCAGCTCACCCCTGTGTCAGTTTGGCAGAGCAGGGGCGGAAGTCACGGGAGAACTTTCTGGCAGGAGGCCTCTGGGCCGGTGGAGTCAGGCCGGGGATCCAGAGGCTGCGTTCTGTTTCCAGTTCCTCTCCCAAATCGCCCTGTGACCTTGGCTAGGTCACCGTCCCTGTCTGCACTGCTTCTCCATCCGTGAGACTGCATTTCCTCACCTGTTCCGGCCTGGTCTCGGAGCAGGAGCAGGGGCAGAGAGGCGGCAGGGATGGGAGGCTAAGGCTGGTTAAGTTTCTACCGGAGGGCGAGGCACGCTGCTGTCTTTCCAGGAATACGGGAGTGCACGAAAAGATGGCTTCCATGATCATTGCTTTGTTCCAGGGGGAAGTCGGAAGGTCCTCATTCAGTCCCCGTAAAGCTCCAAGGTCTTCGATTATCCTATTTTATGAGCCAGGAATCTCTAGTCAGCTCCAGAGCACAGGGTCAAGTCTAGAGCTCCTGTTCCAGAACCTCCTCCTAACCTCTTCACTTCATTGCTGTTCAGTTGTGAAAAGTTCAGATTTCAAGTACTCATGACCAAATCGCTTTCAGGAAATTGGACTGTTTCCATTTTCACAAGCGGTTTTGGCGTAGCCACGGTAATACTGCTTCGGCACCACATGTGGTTTCCTTTTTCCAGGTGGAGGAGGGAGGAGAGTACAGTAAGGTTGGGGCGACGTGTCCGTGGATCTGGTGGGGCAGAAAAGCAAAGTCGCTGGGTATTGGACAGCTTGAAGTGAGAGGGAGGGAGCGGGGTGGCTGCCGGTGACTCTGAAAGCCGGTGTAGGAGAGAGCCGTCTGTTGCCACCGGGGGCGATCGGGCGTGCTGCGGGTGAGCAGGAGCTGGCAAAGAGGCAGGTGTGGAGACTGAAGACTGCCTAGGCCCCGGAGTCCTCCCCAGAGCTTGTGTGCAGAGGAGGGGAGAGGCCCCGGTGCTAACGCCAGGAACTTCGCCCCCGGCTCACACGCTCCACCTGTCCGTGGCCCCGCGACGTCTTCCCTGGTCTTCCACGGTGTTCTCCCCGGTGCAGGTGCCAGACCCAGTCTGTGGCAGGCTTGCACTTGTTGCTGTGAGTCCCTGGTCTCTAACTGGTACATTTGTGCAACCTTCCCGTCACTTTTGTGGCATTGACGTGGTGAAGAGCACGGCCCCTTTCAGAAAATAGTTTCTTCCTTGTGGGTTTGTCTGCTAATCGGTCCCCACCGTGAGAGTCCCTTGTGAGCTGGGCCGTGCTTCTCAGGGCCTCGCGTCTGGATGGACAGTCCTTTTGGGGACTGTTTGCTCAGTCACACACTTGCCCCTCCAGCCCAGGACCCCTTCCTTCCTTCTCCCTTGCAACGAAGAAGCAATCTGAGGGAAGGCATTTTATTTTAAGACCAGGCAACACACTGCCCGTCGGGAAAATTTCTCCTGGATTTGGTGTCCGCTGGTGGCTTGTGCCCACACCTGTCTTCACTGTGGTGTTGCAAAGTGACGTCTCCTCTGTGGCACTCCCCACGCGTGCCTGTCAGCCCCGGGCTAGCTGCTGTGGGTGCGTCCCTTCCTCCCTTCTGTTTACTTACCTGTTTACTGTCAGTTCCGCGTGATGGATTTTAGTTCTTTATTTCACTGATGAGGTTCTGGGGTGATGGTGGGGTGGTCCGGAGCTGACGGCCAGAAAAGAATTCTTGAAGACATCTCTGGTGCAAAAAGGTGATTTTTAAAGCAATGGGACAGGACCCGTGGGCAGGAAGAGCTGCCCTGGGGTTATGAACAGTGGCTCATCATATACTATGAAGTTGGGGGGGGGCAGGGTAGAGTCAAATGGGAGGCCTCCAGAGGGACTTTGATGTACTGAAGACCACTCCTAAGATACCTGAGGCCTCGCCATTGTCAGCTGAGGTTGTTTTTCCCTCTAGCAAAGCATTAACATGAAGACAGTAGAGAGTTCCTGGGGAAACATTTTATGCTGCGGGCTTCAAGTGTCAGTCAGGGGCTGCAGGTTATAAGCAAATTTAATTTTCTGCCATTTCCTTCTTGCCTTTGTTCCCCACATCACTGTGGAGGGGTGATGCTGGGGCTACAGGTTTCTGGAGATTAGGCTGTTGATAAGATTGCCTTTTTCTTGTAATTTGCTAAGACCTTGGTAAACTGTTGGAGACTCCTGTCCTGCATGACTGGGATCTCTATCAGCTAACCATTGGTTTTCCCCTTTCCTTTGCCCTTGGGCAGCTGGGAGAGCCTGAGGCGTGTCACACATATCCCGCCGGGGGTGGGTGGGGGCCGGTGGGTGGGGGCCCGGTGCCTAGCTTGCACTTTGTCCTCAGCCCGCCCCCAGCCCGCCCCGCGCTCCCTCACCATCATCTATGCGCTGTTCTAGTTTATAATTCTCCGCAGTTCTCGGTTGATTTGGGGACTCGCGTTATCCCCAGCCAGGCCGCTGCCTGTCCCTGTGGGGTGCCCCTATCATTTCCCTTCCTGTCTCAGTCCTGCCCTAGTCTGCTCTGGCTGATATAACGAAGACCATTGACTGGTGGCTTATCCACAACAGAAATCTGTCTCTCCCATTCTTGAGTGCCAGCCCTGTAGGGCTCCGGTGAAGGCCGACTTTAGGGTCACTGATGGCTCCTTTTCTCTGTGTCTTCACAGGGCCAGAGGGGCAGGGGAACTCTCTGGGGTTGTCTGAGTGAGAGCCCCATCCTGAGGGCTCCACCGTGTGGCCTAACCACCTCCCAAGGCCCCACCTTGAAGGATACGATTTTGGGAGGACACAGACATTCAGTTTGTAACACCCATCTTTCCTCCTTCCCTCCTTTTTCTTTCCTCTCCCCTGTTTTTGAAATTAAAAAAATTAAAAAAAAATTTTAACACTGCTTATGTAACGTTTCAGGCTCGTCTTGTACCTAACCTGCCCAGCCCTATAATCAGCATTTCTTTGAAGGGCTCTAGTTCCTTGTAATGTGGAAATGTTATGGAACAGCGAAATCTCGGTGCTAGGCATGCTTGTTGCTGTTGGGGTATCTTCGCTTCTTTGCTCCTAACCTTTCAGTAGCCGGAGATGGGAAAGATGTGCATACATACGTATATAAACATGCGTAGACACGCATGCACATGTGTTAATGTGCATACTCTTTAGGTGTGGGTGCACGTATGTCATAAATCTGGTTTTGTGTTTGAAATATTACAACCCTTTCTCTTCCTTTGCCCTCCCCTCATCAGGGACAGTGCTGTTCGAAAGTAGGCCTCTCCTGCTCCTGAGGGCCAGGTCTGCACACTCTTCTGCGCTGCACGTGCAGTGACATCATGATGGTCGTTTGATACCACCCGTGGTGAGGGTTCGCACGCGGGCTGGGCAGACACGACAGACCAGGCCTTTCCTCCCACCCCCAAGAGCCATTTGTTAAACATTCGCCAGCGTGCCCTTCTAGGAAAACAAAGTCTCTGTATGCGCACCCGAAACTAGTAAAACACTGTATGTTAAAAAAGGAAGAAAAGAATCCACTCCTTTGGCGAGGCTGTGGTGAAAAGGGCGCGGGAACCCGCCGGTGGGCGGAACAGAAGATGGCGAGGAGCCCCGGGAAGGGGAATGCGGGGAACCAGGGCCAAACTGTAGACACACATATACACGTATATATGTATATGTGTACATATGTGCATCTGTGTGTGTAGTATATGTTGCTACATATGCTTAAAATTTTTTTAATTTGTTAAAAAGTATGATTTGCCGTCTTTACCATTTGTAAGTGTGTAATTCAGTGGCATTCATTACATTCACAGTGTTGTGCAACCAGCTGTATTTACTCTTTTGCACAATCTGTTTTTCATTTAACACTGTTTCCTGGAAGTCATCCTGTGTTGAGTCGTGGGGAGCTTGCTCATTCTTGTTTGTTTGTGCCGTTTGTGTTGCTCCGTCGTGTAGATATCCCATAGTTGTTCAGTCCATCCCCTGTGCTGCTGGGATGGTTAAGTAGTTCACACTATTTTGCATTGCAGACCCTGCTGTGATGAATAACCCCATGCGCTTGTGTTTTCGTATCGTACCTGGTGGGTGAACTTGGGGAAGTGGGATCGTGTCTACAGTTTGGCCCTGGTTCCCGCATTCCCCTTCCCGGGCTCCTCGCCATCTTCTGTTCCGCCCACCGGCGGGTTCCCGCGCCCTTTTCACCACAGCCTCACCCACCGAGTGGATTCTTTTCTTTCTTTCTATTTTAACACACGGTGTTTTGTTAGTTTTGGGTGTGCATATAGAGATTCAACAATTACATCGCCCTGTGCGCGTCGTGGCACAGGGTGGACTGTTACGCATGTGAATTTTTGCCAGAGTGGGGGGAGGGCACAGGTTCAGTGTGTTGTCATTGGCATTTCTCTGCCTTTGAGTGAGGCGGGACATCTTTTCATGGGTTTAAAGACTTTGTTTTTAAATCATTTTCATGTCTTTTGCTTGTTTTTCTTTACAATTTTTTCTTTTGCCTCTCAATCTAAAAAGGTTTTTTGTACATTAGAGATATTTTTTCATTTTTCTGTGATACATGTTGCAAATATTTTCTTCCACTTATTATTTGCCATAAGTATTTTCTCATGGTATTTTTGCCATGCCAAAGATTTGTATATTTTCTAAAGTCACTTTTGTCTTTTATTGCATTTAGATTTTTTAGTCATAGTGAGAAAGCCTTTCTATACTCAGATGAACAAGAAAATACTCATGTTTTATCCTACTATTTGTACAGTCTAGTTTTTTACGAATTTAATTTTTTAAATAACATTTCACTATGTTGATTTTTTTCCCCAGGATATTCAGTTTTCTATTTCACTAACTTCTGTTCTTATTTCCTTCCTTGTTTGGTATTCATTTTGCTGTCTTTTTTTTTCTTAATTTATATTGGATGTTTGCTTACTGATAATCAGCTTTCTTTTCATATACGTAAGCATGTAAAAGTAAGAATTTACTTTTTAGTACAGCTTGTTGCAGTGCACAAATTTAGAAATATAGGATTTTTATTATCCTTATGAAAGTTATCTTTCCACTCTGATTTCTTTTTTTGACTTAAAAGTTACTTGGGAGTGTTTCTCAATCCCAAACACATGGAGTTTAAAACAATATACATCATGCTAAAAAGATACATTTATATCTATATGTACAGTATTTTAAAATCTTTTAATTTCTTGGTTCGTTGCATTGTTGGCAAGGTGGTCTCTATGTTCACGGTCTTTGACGTATGTGGAGGGTGGCTCACGTGTGGTCCGGCATCATGAATGTTCTGCGTTTCAAAGTAGAACACATTCTGCTGATTTGGGGTATAAGCTTTCTGTATGTCCATTAGATGAAGCTTTGGTGATCTTGTTTAAATTCTTTCTAGGGTTAAAAAATAAATAAATAAAAATAAGTAAGTAAGTAAGTAAGTAAATAAATAAATAAATAAATAAATTCTTTCTACGGTTATAGATATTTTTAACTGATGTATTAATCACTGTGATGGTTGTGTTTAAATCTGCCAGTGTGATATTTCTGTTTTGTATAAAATGTTGAGACTTTGTTTTTGGGTGCATGCGAGCCTGGAATAGTATCTTACTAACACATTGAACACTTTTATCTTTGTGCAGTGTCATCTATAAAAAGCTCTGATAATGCCTTTTTTGCCTTAAAGTGAATTTTATGTCTGATGTATTTGCCCAGTCTATATTTCTTTCAGCCTCTCTGTATCTTATGTTTTAGATGTATCTTTCATGGTATCTAATGGTATTTAATGGAGTTTTTGTTTTTCCTCTTTGACAATCTTTGTCGTTTAAAGACTGGAACATTTTGTTTACTTTCATTTACATTAATTGCTTATAGATTTGAACTTCTTCCTACAGTCTTATTTTGCGCTTTCTGTTTAGCTCAACTTTCTTACATTTATTGTTTTTTTCTCTTCACATTTTTTAAATGTTTGTTTTTGTTTTGAGACACACACACACACACACACACACACACAGTGCGAGTGGGGGAGGGGCAGAGAGCGAGGGAGACACAGAATCCAAAGCAGGTTCCAGGCTCCAAGCTGTCAGCACGCGGGGCTCGAACTCATGAACCATGAGATGACCTGAGCTAAACCTGGACGCTTAACCTACTGAGCCACCCAGGTGCCCCTTCTCTTCACATTTGTTTGATTTTGTTCTTCATTAAATGTTCTTCACTACGTAATTTTAGTTTCTCTTATTTTCATATTGTCTTACACATATACTTGATTATCAATGTCTGAAGTTAATGAGTATCTTAACCACAATTCAAACAATATAAGAATCTTACAATACTTTGTCTCTGATTGTCCTCTCTGGACTCAAATGTATTTTCAACGCCGTGCAACCTTACTTACTATTTTATACTGTCATTGCCCTTTTAGATTTATTCATATCCTACCACTTTGTTCTTCATTTCGTCTTGTACCTGAGATGCTGCTGCCTCTAAACGCATCATGGTGAGAACGTTAGTAGAAAACAAATTTTAACTGAAAACTTCTTTATTTTCCTTTTCTGCCAGGTTTTATTTTGAGCGTTCAAAACATATTCAGTCATTCTGAAGTTGTTTTACCCAAGGCTGCTCTCAAAAATGAAAATCAGGAGCACCTGCGTGGCTCAGTTGGTTAAGTGTGCAACTGGCGCTCAGGTCGCGATCTCTCGGTTTGTGAGTTCGAGCTCCGTGGTGGGCTCTGTGCTGACAGCTCGGAGCCTGGAGCCTGCTTCGGATTCTGCGTCTCCCTCTCTCTCTGCTCCTCCCCTGCTCTCAACTTTGTCTCTCTCTCTCTCTCTCAAAAATAAACATAACAAAAAATGAAAATTAATTTTAATGGGAAAAATTGGCATGTGATGTACACTTCTTTAGAAAAAAGCTTTGCTTGGAAGTTCAGGAAGAATGACATATGTTTGTCTTGTTAAACATGTATATAGTACTGTAACAATGAAAAAGGGATCTCATAGGAATAATTGAAGTATTTAGCAAAAAATTAATGGGGAAAGACCAAGAAAACATTTCTGTTATATTCTGGAAATCTAATGTGTTGACTGACTTGTCGTGTAATGCCGGTGGGATTTTGTTTTGTGTTTTGCTTTGTTTCGTTTTGGGCATTAATTTTTTGCTGACTCATTTCTTTCTCTGTGGTTGTGTAGTTTTGTCTTGCTAATCTACCAAAATCTGCCAGTGTCACTATTTATGACCCCTAGAAATTATCTCAAGTTTTCAGCAGCCTGTTTTAAAATTTCCCCTTTTTTTCTTGATACAGCTTACAAATCTTCCTGAGTTTTATATTTGGCATCTTGTGTCTTCTTGCTACACCAGAAAAACTGAGATGGAAATTGGCAAACACACCCTACTTTAGACTTTAGCAGAGTGGCTGGAAACGCCGTACCAGAGTGGCCAGTAATACTTCCCACTTCCAGGCAAATGAAAAGTGTTTTGAAATAACTTTAAAATGACCTTTTACTTTACTCTTAAAAGTATTTAAGAAAGATATTTCTTAAAGGTCTTGATGGAAAGTTATTTTCTTGGACTATGGCGAAGGCTCTATACAGCCGTTTTTGGTTTCCATTGTTGTAGAGAAGCCATCTTTCAATCTAAGTGAGAATATTTTAAGGAATTTTTAAAACTCTGATAACTTTAAAAAATTTTTTTAATGTTTATTTATTTTTGAGAGAGACAGAGAAAGACAGAGAGAGAGTGGGCACACTGAGCGAGCGGGGGAGGGTTAGAGACAGACGGAGAAACAGAATCTGAACAGACTCCAGGCTCTGAGCCGGCAGCGCAGAGCCCGATGAGGGCTCAAACCCATGAACCACGAGACCATGACTTGAGTTGAAGGCAGACGCTCAACCGACTGAGCCACCCAGGCACCCCATAAAACTCTGATAACTTAAGGGGCGCCTGGGTGGCTCAGTCGGTTGAGTGTCTGACTTTGGCTCAGGTCATGGTCTCATGGCTCGTGAGTTCGAGCCCCACATCGGGCTCTGTGCTGTCACCTTAGTGCCTGTTTCAGATCCTCTGTCCCCCACCCCCTCGCCCATCCCCCATTTGTGCTCTCTCTCAAAAATAAATAAATATATAAAAAAAGAAACTCGGGGAACTTTTAAGATGTCTGTCTTCAGTGTTTTACAGTTTCACCATTATAGATCTAGGTGTAAATTTCTTTATGTTCATCCTGCTTGGGATCCTTTTTTTCTTTTTTTTCCACATCAAATTTATTTAAGGTATAATTTATATAGTATGAAATTCACTCTTTCTAGATACAGTTTTAGAGACTCACACTTTTTAGAGATAGTTTTACGAGTTTTGACAAACACATGCTGATATTAAGGATGAACGTAGTCATAATAGGGAATATTTTCAACATTCCCAAATTCTCTCACGCCTCTTCTTCTGCCTTCACCTCAAACCCCAAACACTGGATATGTTTACTGTAACTGCAATTTTCCTTCCTCAGAGCGTCCTATAAATAGAATCACAGTATGTGGCTTTTGGAATCTGGGTTTTTTAACTTGAGATGCAGCCATATTGTTGTTGAGTCATATCTAGTGAGTGTACCACAGTGTGTTTGCTCATTCACCGATTGATGTAAATTCGGAGATCTACAGTTTCAGAAATTATGAATAAACTTGCTGTAAGCGTTCTCATACAGGTCATGATGTGGATGTCCATCCCCACTTTTCACAGGCAAATACCCACAAGTGGGCTGTTCTAAATCGTGAGAAGTGTATGTTTGTTTTTGTAAAAAACTACCAAGTTGGTTCCCAAAGTGACCGCCCCACTTTGCATCCCTTAAGTGTCGTGGGAGAGGACCTGTTGTTCTTGTAGGTCAGCACTTAGTGTCAGTTTTTACATTGTATCCTCTGTAGTGGATGTGTAGTGGTATCTTGTAGTTTTTATTTGAAGTTTCCTGATGAGGAATGATGTTGAATATTTTATGGTTATTTGCCATCTGTGAAGTGGCCTCAAATATTTTGGCCATTAAAATTTTTGTTACCGTTGAGTTGTGAGGGTTTGTTATGGCATCTAGATAGCAGTTATTTATCAAGATACTCGTTTACCAGATATTTTCTTCCCGAGTATGGCTTAAATGTTTATTTTCTTAACTGTGTGTTTCGAAAGAGCAGAGGTATTTAAAATTGATAAAGTAAGATTTGTCAGCTTTCTTCTTTCATGAGTTGTGTTATGTGTCCTAGTTAAGAATTCTGTACTTTCCCCAAAGTTGCAAAAATTCCCTAAAAATTGTATGGTTTTTAGGTTTTACCTTTTGGTCTCTGATCCATTTTTTTTTTTTTTTTTTTTACCCTTCAGATCCATTTTGAGCTATTTTTTTTTTTAATATGGTGCAGGATACAGGTACAGTTTCTTTTTTCCCCAGTGTCTGTACATTTCTTTCAGCCTTATTTGTTAGAAGACTATTATTTTCTCCTTGATTATCTTTGCTACTTTGTAAGTTGGCTACACATGGGTGGATCTATTTGTGGACTCTATTCTGTTTCGTTGCTCTGTGTGCCTACCTTTTGCTGGTACCGCAGGGTTTTGGCTCCTGCAGCTTTAGAAGGAGCCGAGAAATCAGGTGGGATGGATTCTTCAGTGTCTGTCTTCTTTTTAAAAAATTGTTTTCTTACTCTTAATTCTTTGTCTTTCTACATAAATTTTAGAATCGGCTCGTCAATTTCTACAAAAAAGAACTCTACAAAAACACTGGCTGTGTTGGATCTGTATAGATCAATTTGGGGGTAATTGACATTTATTTCATTTTGTGTTTATTGAAGTAAAATTCATATGCACCATTTTAAAGTGTAAAATGTAGTGGTTTTTAATATGTTCACTAGCTTGTGCAACTATCACCACTATCTAATTCCAGAACACTTTCATCATCCTCAGAGGAAACCCCATACCCATTAGCTGTCACTCCTTATTCCTCCCTCTGCCCACCCCTGGCAACCATGAATATACTTTCTGTCTCTATGAATTTGCCTATTCTGGACATTTCATCTAAGTGGAATCATATAATATATTGCTTTTTGTATCTGGCTTCTTCCACTTGGCGTAATATTCTAAAGGTACATTTACATTGTAGCACATAACAGTATTTGACTCCTTTTTTGTGGCTAAATAGTATTCCATTGTGTGGATATGCCACGTTTTGTTTATCCATTTATCAATTGATGAATATTTATGTTGCTTCTACTTTTTGGCTATTAGGAATATTCGTGTATAAGTTTTTTGTACGAATATTTTTTTTAAGTTTATTTATTTATTTTGAGAGAGAGAGAGAGCGCGCTCGAGTAGAAGAGGGGCAGAGAGGGACTGAGAGAGAATCCCAAGCAGGCTCCATGAAGTCACCACAGAGTCCAACGTGGGGCTCAATCTCACGAACTGCGAGATAACGACCTGAGCCGAAATCAAGAGTTGGGTTTCGAGCGACTGAGCCACCCGGGCTCCCCGAATATGTGTTTTAATTTATGTTGGATTTATACCTAGGAGGGGAATTGTGGGATCATATGGTAACTCTGTGTTTAATCTTCTGAGGAAATGCCACATTGTTTTCCAAAGTGGCTATACCATTTTACATTCCCACCAATGTTTGGGTATTCAAATTTTTATCACTGGCTGCTTTCTGGTTTTTTGGTTAGAGCCATTCTAGTGGGTAGGAAGTGGTATTTCACTGTGGTGTTGATGAGCATTTCTCTAATGACTAAGGATGTTAAGTACCTCTTCATTTACTTATTGGCCATTTGTATGGAGAAATATCTATTCAGATTCTTTGTCTGCTTTTTAATTGGGATTATTATTGTTGAGTTGTGAGGAATCTTGTCCTTTTTTATGTTTATTTATTTATTTTTGAGAGAGTGAGATACAGAGCATGAACGGGGGAGGGACAGAGAGAGATAGAGAGACACAGAATCTGAAACAGGCTCTAGGATCTGAGCCGTCAGCACAGAGCCCAGTGTGGGGCTCAAACCCATGAACCACAGGATCACGACCTGAGCCGAAGTCTGACGCTTAACTGACTGAGCCACCCAGGTGCCCCAAGTTGTGAGGAACCTTTATGTATGTTGGATACTAGACCCTTAGGTATATAATTGATATAAATATTCTCCCATCCTTTGTATTGTCTTTTCCCTTCCTTGGTAAGTGTGCTTTGGCACACAGAAGTTTTCACTTTTTATAAACTCCACTTTATGTGTTTTTTCTTTGGTTATTTATCCTTAAGAACTGTTGCCAAATGCAATGTTAATGAAGCTTTCCCCTGTGTTTTCTTCTAAGAGCTTTATAATTTTAGCTCTTATATTTAGGTCTCTGATCCATTTTGAGTTAATTTTTGTATCTGGTGTGAATCTAGGGTCAAAATTCATTCACTAGCATGTTGGTATCACCAGTTGCAGCACCATTTGTTGAAAAAAAACCAACCACCCTATTTTTTCCCCATTGAATGGTCTTAGCATCCCAGTCAAGATTCCTTTGACCATAGATGTATGGGTTTATTTCTGAACTCTCAATTCGAATCTATCATCTATATGTGAGTACTTTTGCCAGTATTACACAGTCTTAAAACCTATAGACTTATAGTAGGTTTTGAAATTGGCAAGTGTGAGTCCTTCAACTTTGTTCTTCTTTCACGATCGTTTGGCTGGATTTTTGTTTGTTTTGTTTTATTTTGCAATTCCATATGAATTTTAGGATCGGCTTGTCCATTTACATAAAAAAGGACAGATAGAAATTTGGCAATGATGGCCTTGTTAAAAAAATGAAGTCTTTCAGTCCAAGAACACAGAATTCCAGTCTAAATGCTCATTTCTTTTACTTCCGTTGTTGTACTTGGGATTTCCAGTATGATGTTGGCTAGAGGTGGTAAGAATGGACATCCTTGCCTTGTTTCTGATCCTGGAAGGAAAGCATTCAGTTTCTCACCATTAAGTATGATGATAGCTATAGATTTTTCAAAATGCCTTTTATTAGGTTAAGGAATTTGCTGAGAATTTTTATCATGAATGCTTGTTGAATTTTGTCAGATGCTTTTCTACATCTATTGGAATAATGGTTTTTCATTTTTAATCTATAAAAATGGTGAATTACATTGGTTGAATTTTGAATGTTGAACTAACATTGCTGGGTTAAGTCCTGCTTAGTTACGCTGTATTATAGAAAGGGGATTTTGTTCAGGAGTTTTGCATGTATATTCATGAGGGATTTTGGTCTGTAGTTTCCTTTCCTTCAAATGGCTTTATGTGGTTTTGCTGTTAAGGTACTTTTTGACCTCATAAAATGGGTGAGGAAGCGTTCCCTCCTTTTTTTATTTTCAGGACGTGTTTGTGTGGAATTGGTATTCTTTCTTAATTGTTAGAATTTTCCATGAAAGCCATTTGAGCATGGAGTCTGTTGGAGAGTTTGAAACCGTGAATTCAATTTCTGTAATTGTTGTGAGACCTTCATTTCTCTGTGTGGGTCCAAGTTACTGTTAGATGCCATAACCCACTGGAGCAGCTTCTTTAACATTTTACGTCATTCATTCCGCAGTTATTACTCCTGCCGCAGTTTACTCTTCTCCAAAACCCCGATTACATTGTGACAGACTTTCTCACCCTACTCTTCTTGTCACCTCTTTGCCATCGGCACCATGCTTCTGTGGCGGCTGCTGTCATCTACAGCAGTTATCCGGAATGCAGCACAGAGACACGAAGAGATGTAAACGGCGAAAAGGGGATAGGAGACTTGGAGACAGGTTGACAAGACATAGCAGAATTCATCGGTGTTCCAGAAGGGAAGGAGAGGGGAGGAGGGTAGAGGTAATATTTAAAGAGCTAACGGTTTTCCAGAATTGATGAAAGCCACCACTGTACAGTTTTAAAAATCCTTACAAATACCAATCAGGTAAGTTGGAGAGAAATCTGTCTGTGTCTAAACATAGCATGGTGAACCTCTAGAATACTAAATACAAAAGATCTTAACAGAGAAAAGGATACCATTCAAGGAAGAAATGTTAAGGCCATCAGATGACTTTTAACTGTACCAACAGAGACAGGAAGACAGTTGGATCTTCTGTGTGATGGGAGAAAAGAAATCATCCGGCACTCTGTACTTAATGAAGAAGTCTTTTAGGAACAAGGGTAAAATAAACACATTTTCGCATAAACTGAAACTGAGATAACTTGATGCCTGTAGGTCTTTATTAAAAGCATTTGTAAAGGATCTGTTTTAGGAAGAAAGATAGTTGCCTCATATGGGAAGGTCTGAGACTTTAGAAGAAATTAAAAACAGAGAAAGCTGTATGTGTGTGAGATAATCCAGATACGCATGCAGTATTTAAAGCTATGGAGCCGACGTCTTCCAGGGTTAACCACAAATACTGGAACTAAAATACATGTCAGTGGGGGAGGGAGTAGAGCTGGGGGTTTTAAGGTCCTTGGGTAGAGTGTGAGGGTGGCAGATTTGGATAAGTTAGGGGCTCGTGATTATGTCTGGGGTAAAAAAGTAAGAAGAAAACATGTATAAACTAGTGGAGGGGAAATCTAAAAGAGAGCAAGAAAGGAGATTTAAAAGAAACCTAGAAATGTAAGAAAAGTAGAAAACACAATATAAAATGGTACCTAATCCAGAGATAACAGAAGTTTCTATGTATATTAATCTAGATGCTTAAGAAAGTTCCATTGAAAGAATTTTCACTCAGAGCCCTGTCATCTCTTAGCATTCCATGTTGCTCTGTGGATTTTCTAAATTGAATGAGACTATTGTCCATTGGTCCTCTGAGTTCATTCCTTCTGGAGCTTAAAGACTCTTCTTTAAAAAAAAATTTTTTTTTTAATGTTTATTTATTTTTGAGAGAGAGAGACAGAGTACAAGTGGGAGAGGGGCAGAGACAGAGAGAGAGAGAGAGAGAGAGAGATACACAGAATCGGAAGCAGGCTCCAGGCTCTGAGCTGTCAGCACAGAGCCCAACACGGGGCTCGAACCCACAAACCGTGAGATCATGACCTGAGCCGAAGTCGGACGCTCAACTGACTGAGCCCCCCAGGTGCCGCTTGAAGATTCTTCTTACTATCTTCATACTATCTTTCTTTTTCCTTTCACTCTGCATTCTGGAAAGTTCCATGGCTCCATCTTGCAACTTTGCTCTTAAGTTGTGTCCATGTACCCTTCAGGTGAATTTAGGTTTTTATTTGACGGTATTTTTCTCTCAAGGTGTCTGCTTGTCTCTAAGTACAGAGTATCGTGTCCATTACCTTGTACATATCGACTGACGCTTATCATTTGCTTTTATGATTTCTCACATGACCATTCGGATATCGTTTGGTGTCTCTCCCGTCACGTCAGTTTTCTTCAAGTATGGCATCTTTGTTGGTGGGTGGGGTTTGTGCTTTGCGAATGCCCATCCCTGGTGACTGTGGTAGGAAGTTGTGACAGCTCGTCCTGCGGGGGGCGGAGGGGGGGTGCCGTCCGTGCCTTGAGGGCTGCAGTGACTTGGCCGGGGAGCCTCACCATCCGTCTGTCGGTCAGCAGCCCTGGAGCAGACCCCACCGCCCAGTGGGAATGTTGCTCCTGACAGCACCTCCCCACTCCTGCCTGCGGGTTGTGCCCGCTTCCTCTCTGGGTGACTTCTCCGTGGAACTCTGTGGAGCTCCTGGCACTCCTGACAAAGGCTCGCATTTTGTGCTCTGGCTTCCCTGCAGTCCTTTCTCCATAGATGTCACCCCATCTGTTCTCTTTCTATATTGTTTTCTATTGCCGTGTAACGTCACATCAACCCACAGCTGAGTGGCTTAAAACAACAAATATGTATTGTCTCACAGTTTTTGTGGGTCAGGAATTTAGGAGTGGCCTAGCTGGGTGGTTCTGAATCTGGGTCTCACAGGCGGCTGCACGTGTTGGCCGGGGCTGCGGGCGCCGCTTCCGCGTTGGCTCCCGTGTGGCTCCAGGCAGGGGGGCCTCCGTTCCCTACCTCGTTGGACTCTCCACGGGGCTCCTTGTGGCCTCCCACACGGCACTTCACTTCCCCGAGGTGCGTGTGGCCCAAGAGAGGGAGCAAGGAGGAAGGCACACGCCCTGTATGTCCTAATCTTGGATGGCACGCAGCGTCCCTCCCACCCTGGCGTACGTACGAGTGCACTGCTAGGCGCCGTCCACTCTCGGGAGGACTGATTGTCTAGTTTCGAGGGAGGAGTGTCGTAGGACCCGCGGGCGCATTGGAACCACTCGCTCTCGTGGAGGAGCTCCTCCTGTGTTGTCGCGGATGGAGCCAGGAAGCAGCCTTGTGGATCCGGCTCCTCGCCATCCTCCTAGACCAGACCAGCCACGAACCTTCAAAGCGTTAGCATCAGCCTGGCTTTTCCGTGTCTTATAGTTCTGTGATTATTTTCATTGTCCTTTTGTCATAGGCTTTTGTCTAGGCAATTTAATTAAAAGGAGAGCAGTGTGTGTCCAACTTCTTTCATGCTTGCTTTCTTGCTTATTGTTGGGTTTGGCACATATTTCCAGGTTTCCAAATTAGGTCACTCTTGGGCAGACTGTGCTGCGGCAGGGCCTAAATCTGCCCTCCCTCTAACAACTGCCTAGCTGGCCAAACATACAGGTAGCAAGAGTGCTTCTGTTATTTACGGTGCGTTTTGAGGAACTGGGGTTTGGTAGTTCCCTCCATTGAGTGAAATCACATTTCCGTTTCTGGTTGAGGTGACGTATTAGATGGCAGTTTATTTATTTGACACGTAGTCAGCTCTCGCTGTGCTCTGATCACAGACCAGGCCCCGTGGGAGGCGCTGGGCACAGGGCTTCCAACTCAGCTCCTGACCTGCAGGGACGAGAAGCAGGCACTTCCGCGTCCGTGCTGTTGTAACCGTGATGTTCGGGGGAGAGCCGTGGAGAGGGCCTTCCGAACGTGGGTTTCCTTACTGGCTTCTTTTCACGTTGGCTCTTTGCTTTCTTCCCCTGCACTCTCTCTGCGTGGAATATTCGAAGGGTGACTGCCTAGAAGGGGGCAGAAGTGCCTGCAGAGACTCCGGCTGAGTGTCTGTCCTAGAAAGGCAACAGAGGGGAGAGGGGCCTCCCTAGCCCGGCGCGTTCCCGACGCAGGAGCAGAGGGCTGTGGGAGGGACAGCCCCACGCACACCTGCCCGGCCTCCTTCCTTGCACCGCTTGACCTCGGGCGCGCCACGCGCTTCACGCGGTCTGCCGTGGGGGGCTAGCGCGGCACGCCGGGGACGCAGCTGTCCGGCACAGCTACCTTTTTCTTGTCCCCCATGGCTCCTTGTAGGACCGTCATTCTTTCCTCCCCTGTTCATTGTGCTCTTGGAGGTCTTAGTCTGGTCGCCGGTTCATTCTGGTCCGGTCCTACCTTACTCAGTATTTGCTCACAGATAGGTAGACTTGCTTTTGTCTGCATTAAGCCACCGACTGCTTTAGCTTAGAATTCTATAACGTGTCCGATGCTCTACGTGGCTTTTGTTGTTGCGATAACTACAGAAAAATGCCTTATTACCGGGAGTGTGAGACTCTAGCTGGTAAGCTTCCGCCCCCTTTTTCTCTTATTGAAATAGTTGTTTCTGTCATGCACGCTTTTGTGGATCCAGTTGTGCTGCGGCACGGCCAGGTGGCTGTCCGCCAGCAACCTTCTGTGTGGCAGGGGTGGGCTGTTCTGACCTTGTCTCTGACTATTTTGGTTCATTTTGTTGCCACCACGAAGCCCCTCTCGGAACCCAGCTGGTGGTGGGGTGGGGGGGGGGGCCGCAGGGTGCTCACGGCACAGCTTCTAACTGATGTGGCTGTGCCCTGGCAGGCAAAGAGCCCTGAGAGAGTTTATGGGAGGAGGCAGGCACGTGGGGGACACGGAGGCAGGCACCTCAAAGGTGTTTTCATGCTTTTAATTTAAACAAAATTATAGAACGCAAAAGTGAGCTTTAACATGTTAGTTTCTGTTTGCCACATTCTGGCGAGGGAGAGAATGGTGTCATCGTTCTGTGCTTGCTAAGTGATAATTACAATGATGCGTGCTTCCTGGGGGCTGGCTGGGGCCGTACCAGGGATGCTGCGCTCCGGAAAGGGAGGAGGTGTGGGGAGCTTGGCCCGCTGACGGGAACGGGGCCCCAGAGGCTTGGAGCTGCCCGGGAAGGATCGGTGGTGGAGGCCCAGGGCGGGCTGGGCAGGGCATCCGTCCCTGCTCTCCATGGGCCCAGCCTTCCCTGCCTGGAGCGCCTCGTCCCCACAGGGAGCCATGTGCCCAGCGCACAGGGAGCTGCCCGGAGAGCCCAGTCCAGGGAACCATGGGGACCCAGGACCAGCAGACCCAGTGCTGACTTGGGCAGCTTCCCAGGGAGGCCACGGATTGGGGCTAGGTTGGGGCCTTCCGCCTGCTTCCTGGCCTGCCTTGTCCCTTGCAGGGGGCAGAGGGGAGGCCTGCTGTGGGTGGCAGCCTGTCCCACCCAGGGGGTGGGGAGAAGCCGACGTGCATGTGCCCTCTCTGTGCATTGCTCCTGTGCAAACTCGTGCTGGGCTCTCTGTGGTCTCGCAGGGGGTGGGCAGTGGTCCGAATAGGGTCCCTGCACCGACCACATGTGACTGGAACGACTTGCGTGGTCTCTCCGAGCCGCGGCCCCGGAGCCGTGGGAGTAATCGGGTGACTCAGGCAGAGGCCTTGCCCGGAACCTGGTCCACAGGGTCCCCACCTTCCGTGTGTGCAGGCTCCTCCCCTCCATCCCCCGGCCCACGGTCCTCACAGGAACAGCTCCTGAAGGAACATGTGAGTCTCTCCTGCACCTCCTTGGGCCTGGCTGGGTTCAAGGGGAGCAGCCCCGTGTGCGGGGCACGTGGGACTCACGGAGCCAACTCTCGTTGGTGCCGTCTCTGCCCCCCGGCCCTGTGAGCTCCTTTTCCCTGGCAGCATTGCCATGCTCCGTGGGCCTGCCCGGGTGCCCTGCGGCACGAGACTGGCCCAGGTCGGGGTGCTCTGCCCAGCTTCCCGGGTGAGACGGGTGTTGAGGGTCTGCAGGGCATCTTCTCTCTGTGGGTGGAGCTCCTGGTAGCCCCTGTCTGGTTACCGATTAATGCTGGACCAGTGCCCTCAGTTGGAATCCCAGCTTCTGCACACGTTTCCTAGGTGACCTTGACCCAGGGGTATCCTCCCAGAGCCTAGACTACCCTTCTGGGAGAGGGAGCCTTTTTGGCACCTCCCACAGGGGCTGGTTGAGGGTTCAGGAGCAGCTGCGTAGAGGTGGAGGAAACTCATCTTCTAGGATTCCTTTTAAAGGAAAACTAAGAGAAACATTTAGCGTGCAAATTTTATGTGAGGTAGCGAGTTGATAAGCATTAGAGATTTAGACAGGTTTCCAGAAGCCAACTGGAAGTGTGTGTGCTTGGGCTCTCGTGCGTGAGCTAAGTCAGGAGCATGTGTGGAGATCAGGTGTGTCCCTCAGACGGTGCTTTCCTGCGTGTACCTGCACACATGCTTGCACGCGTACGTGTGCATACACGAGCACACGTGTGCTTCTCACCTGCCCCCCAGCCCGGACTCAGAATGGCCCTGGCCCTGGAGGTCCTGCCGCCCCCGGGGCCCCCTGTGCCTCTCTTTGTTATTTCGCCAGCTCTCAGCCCAGGTCTGATGCCGGTTTATTTTGCGGGTCTGGGATGGCGCGTGGTGCCGAGTCCACGCTTGGCACAGGGCCGTCGACTTGGAGGTGGTGGCTCCATAGGGGTGGTGAGAGGCGGGGCGCCTGCTCCAGCTGGAGCCATGTGAGCTGGCGCCCAGGCGGGCCGGTGTTTCTGTGCCATGTGACCATGCCAGGGGGGTGGGAGCCAGGCTGGGGCCCAGAAGACCCTGCCAGCGGTGCCGTGCGTCATCCGCAGTGAGGGCCTCGAGCTGTCTCCGCAAGCCGTGAGGGCAGACCCTGGAGTCGTTAGCGCCACGTTTGAATTGTTCACTTGGCTCGTCCGGAGACTTCTCTCCTCGGTCTCAGAAACCAGGTGCTCTTGGCCAGATTCCCCCTCCCCACCCCTTGAATTCATATGTCAAAGCCCCCCCTGACCCGTGACTGTACCTGAAGGTGGTCACGTGAAGTCCTGGGGGTGGTGTTGTGGCCTTATCAGAAGAACAGGAGACACCAGTGCTCTCTCTTCCCCCCAAGTGAGGGCTCGGTGAGAAGGCAGCCCGTCTGCAGGCCTGGACCAGGGCCCTGAACCAACAACTGACCCTGCGGGCCCTCTGGTCTCAAACTTCCAGCCTCCAGAACTTGAGAAATAAATATCGTCACTTTAAGCCACCCGTCCACGGTGTTTTGTGGTGGCAGCCCGAGTAGACCAAGACACCGCGTTTTATGTATGTGATGGCGACATTTCGGGGGAACGACATGCATCTGACCTGTCTGCGTCCAGGCCCAGCCGATGTAAACGCGAGTCACAGTCACATACTGGCTGCTGAAGAGGCGGGAGGGGACACTGACTTCTTGTCGGCCTGAACGGGGTGTGTTGCCAGAGTTCTGCTCAACCCCAGTCTTCTTGCCCTCGGGTCTCATCCTCACTGGCCTGTGCATTATTAGTAGCCGCTTCTTTTGTTTTGTTTTGTTTTGTTTTGTTTTAAACTGAATGGGAAGGCCAGCACATAATTAACAAGAACCACAAAAACAAAAACAAGAATGTCATTACTGTGTGTCAGGCACTGTCTGCCTTCATCCCTCTGTCTCCATTGTCTATCTACCCATCTACACACACACACACACACACACACACACACACACACACACACTGATGTAACACACCCTTTTGATCCTAACAGCAGCTCTGAGGTGGCCACTTTCCCCCTTTTTTATTGAGACGTGACTCACATAATCTGAAAGTAGCCATTTAAAAACGTACAGCTCAGTGGCATGGAGCACACTCACAGTGCTGCACAGATACTATCTCCGTCTAGTCTCTCACCGCTGTCAGCTCCAATAGGACACCTGTCCCTGTGAGGCACTCCTCCACCCCTAAACCCTGGCCACCAGCAGCCTGCGTGCCGTCTTCTAGACTCGCCTGTTTTGGACGTTACACACAAGCGGAATTGTGCGGTGTGTGGCCTTTGTGTCTGGCTTCTCTTATTTAGCATGTTTTGGGGTGTTTCCATAGCACAGCCTAAGTCATAATTCTGTTCCGTTGTGCGGCTGAGTACCGTTCCTCTGTATGCACAGGCCACACTCTGATTATCCGTCTGTTGATGAACCTTAGGGTTCTTCACCTTTTGGCCCTGTGAACAGTGCTGCTGTGAACATGCATATACAAGTTTTTGTGTGAACACCAGTTCCCACTTCTTTTGGGCACATCCCCAGGAGCGGAATTGCTGGGTCATGTGGTAATCATTTCCTGAGGAGCCACAGCTGCACCATGTTACCTTCCCAGGTGGCACTCTTCCACCCACATTTTACAAAACGGAGGGCCTGATGTGTGGGGAAGTGGACTACGCTCGGGGTAGCACAGCCCTCGGAGGACAGAAGTGGGTCCATGCTGGCCCGTCGGGAGGCAGTCGCCAGGCTTACTTGTCGCCCGGCCGGGCACCCTGCGCGCCGGAGCGTCGCGGAGGGGCAGTGGCAGGGGCTCAGAGAAGAGGGGTGTTCGTGCCTTTTCAGGAGCCGCAGTGGGAGCAGTGGTGCAGCACAGAGTCCCAGGGCGTTTGGATGGCCTCTGGCGGCCGTGGTTTTTGCCGGACTGCTTGATAGCGTGCCTGGAGCTTTCAGTCTCTGCCACCACCCAGGTTGCCAGAGCGACACCGGCATCCTTGCCCGCCAAGGTGCACGAGCTTCTATCTTCCAAGCTGCTCTTTGACACTCACCCTGGTGGGATTGTCTTCTCACCTTTTTATGGGGAGACCCCTGGGCCGGGGGGACCCTCTGTGTGTGGTCTGCCCTGGCCCCGACCGCAGCGGCCTTCACTGGCTCTCCTCGGGGCCACCCTCATACTCCCCAGCACAAAACCTTCGACGAGGTGAAGATCTCCACCATTGGAGGTGCTCGCTTTTAGAATATTGTTATTGACTTTGCTTTTACTTACAGTAAATTGCTGAAGGCATTCCAATTACACAGTGAAAATCATTAGCAGAATTCTTGTTACTTAGCATCAGACTGTGGGGATGTAATCGTGGTTTCTTGCGGGTTGCAAAGCAGATGCATTTGAAGGGAGAGTTATTCAAGTTCCCAGTATATTATTATCACATTCTTGGGTGATAGTTTCCTGGCAGTTCAAGTAGACTTAGTATAATATATCTGGAGACTTTTTTGGGGAAGTTGTGGAGATTTAAATTTGTTTAGCAAAAGAAACACCGAAGACTGCTCAAAACACTGCTGTTTGATGTGTCCGTCGCACGAGAAGCTGGTGGTGCTACCTCCTGGAGACCTCATTCCGCTGCCCAGCAGGGGAGCCAGGAGCTGGCAGGGGCCTGGGGAGACCCGGGTGTGGACGCTTGCGCCTCGCGTGTCCCGCTTGTGCCCTTGTTGCCTCCTCTCTGCAGGGACCACAGGTGGCACTGGCACCTTTGCTGTCTGTGCTCCATGTTTATTCTGGGATTTGAATCCAGTGGAATTGTGTCTCCACCGCTGAGAGTGTTGTAGAACCTTCTCCTGTGGCTGGGGGAGCCGCGGTTCTGGTGGCGGTACGGGCCACGGTCAGAAGGTGAAGGTGTGTGCGGGCCCCGACCGGCCCCGTGAGAAGGGCTGGTGGCCGGTCCGCGAGAGCCCCCGCGTGGACTTGTCGCCGCCTACTCAGGCAGCCGGCGCGTTCCCATCACGCGGATGGGTTAGTAACTTCTTGTAGGCTAGCCGCTGGGTCCACTCCTTCTCTGTCCCAGGTTCCCCCTCAGCCCCCAGAGCCCTGCGTGTTTCATGGTTTATCTGGACTTTACTTCGTCGGAAGCTGTTCTAAATTCTCTTATCGCTTTGTTTCTTGATATCCTTATTTCCTTCTTGTTTTAGACTGCTGTCCTACCATTCCTTAATGCCTCGTTCCACGAGTTTTTGTCTTCTTACCTGCCTCTGAAAGCACATGTCAGGCCACTGATGGAACCTGCTTATGCTTCTCTTGTACATATTTCCGAACATGTGTTCTTTGCCCTCCTACTGTATTTTTGTTTTCTTTACGTGGCAGGATTTTTTCATGGCTTCTGTGTTTCTTTCTTTCTGTTTGCTGCCCTCTGAAGAGGTCAGTTCTGTCTTATCTTTGCTCCAAAGTGTGTGCACATATTCTGGGAGGCCCCCATGTCCCTCGCCTGGATCTCGTCTCAGGTCCTTGGATGTTGGGCCGCTTAGAGTTCGGGTGGGCTGCGCCTTGAACGTTGGGCCGGTTCTCTGGGAAGCAGCATCTCATACGGGGTGAGAGGCTCTGTGGCCTCTGGTTGCTACATGGCAACCCATGTGGCTGGGGCCCGCCTTCTCCACCAGCCAGCCGTGCACCGCACCAGTGTCTCCCCACTCCTCGCCTCCGTGACACACTGCCTTTCTGGAAGGACTTCAGAGGGGCCTCCAGACTCCCAGCCATCCGTGCTGTCATGTGGGAGTTTGCAGAAGGGCCTCCCCGTTCGTGGCCGCGAGCGGTTTGTCTTCCTGATCTCTTCGCTCTACTTGTTGGGAGTCTGGGAGATGGAGAAGAATGGGCGTGCCGGGCCAGCAGCCGTGTCTACCAGCTCCCCTGTCCGGCTCGAAGCGCTCGTTCCTCCCTCCGCCGCAGCCAGGGAGGCACGCCGCTGTTGCAGACAGAGGTGCGCCCTCCTCAGGGCACTGCTGCCCTTGTGGCCGTGAACCAGGCTTTGGGTTTTGTGATATTAAGCTTTCCCCTTGACCTTGTGCAGTAGGTGGTGCGTCTTGAGGCTAAGACAATGAGCTCACATCCCACACAGGGTGCCAGGGGTGAGGCGGTCGGTGTGTTCACCAAACTTCTATTTGAAGCACACGGTGGGTGTTCAGTAGGACAGAGAGATTCTGCTTGACCTTAAACTCAATTAGCAGGGTGGTGTGGAGGGTAGTGGTTTTGAGCACTCTCAGAGCAGCAGATTGTCCTGAACACAGGGGGCCAGTGTCACTGGAAGAGTGTGGCCACACACCCGCCGCAGTCGTCGCTGGTCTCCGCACCCCAGCCGGGCGAAGCGGAGCAGTAAGCATTGGGCGAGGCCGCCACACCAGGTCACGTGAAAGGTTGTGGTCAGTCCCCAAGGCTCAAGCCCTACAGAGTGTGGGTGGCGAGTGAGAAGGGGGCTGCGTGCAGTGTGACTGGGACCACGGTAGGGACAGAGGGATCCGGAGTAGAAGATGCAGAGGTTTCAGGGTCGGTCAGGAAGGGCGTGAGGCGGGGTGTCCTCTATTAGCGGAGGTACAGGGGCCGTGTGGGTGGCTCGGTGTCTGAAGTGAGATAGGGGTAGTCAAGCGTGGTGTACCTAGAGGATTCTTAAGGTCCCTATTCAATTTTTGGGTCATGTGCTTATTTGAAATATTTTAGATGACAAATTCCGTTAAAATCACTATATTCATTGCCTCCGGTAAAAGATATTTGAATTTAGTTTTATTTATTTATTTATTTTTGAGAGCGAGAGCAGGGGAGGGGCAGAGAGAGAGGGAGAAAGAGAATCCCAAGCAGACTCCACGCTCAGTGCAGAGCCTGATGTGGGGCTCCATCCCATGAACCGTAAGATCATGACCTGAACCAAAATCAAGAGTTGCATGCTTGGGACACATGGGTGGCTCAGTCAGTTAAGCATCTGACTCTGACCACGATAGAGTTAAATTAAGAATCAGTAGTAGTGGGGCGCCTGGGTGGCGCAGTCGGTTAAGTGTCCGACTTCAGCCAGGTCACAATCTCGCGGTCCGTGAGTTCGAGCCCCGCGTCAGGCTCTGGGCTGATGGCTCAGAGCCTGGAGCCTGTTTCCGATTCTGTGTCTCCCTCTCTCTCTGCCCCTCCCCCCCCCTTGCTCTCCTAACTAATTCATTCACAAAAAAAAAAAAACATTAAAAAAAAAAAATTAAAAAAAAAAAAAAAAAAAGAATCAGTAGTAGAAAGGTATCTGGAAAATCCTCAAATACCTGCAGACTAATGACGTACTTTTAAATAACCCATGGGCCAAGAAAAAAACAAAAGCGAAATGAAAACTATTTTGAAGTGAATGAAAATGAAAACACAACATATCAAAATAGTTGGGATGCAGCTAAAGAAGCACCTTAAGGAAAATTTGAACACTTTATTGGCAAGAAGAAATGTCTCAACTTAGTGACTTCAATTTCCACCTTAAGGAGAAGGAAAACAAGATCAAATTAAAGTAAGTAGAATAAAAGAAATAGTAGCAATCAGTGCAATATAAACTAGACACAGCGATAGAGAAAATGGATGAAAACAAATGGCATTTCTTTAAGAAAATCAATAACATTGATAAACCTTTAGCCAGATATAGGAAAAAATGGATATACTGTGATCAGCCCTATGCCAACACATTCAATAACCTAGATGAAATGTATACACTTTTTGAAAAGAAAGAATCAAGGCTAACTCAAGTAGACATTGATTGTCCCAATAGCGCTATATGTGTTAAAAAATTGAATTTGTAGGAGTGCCTGGGTGGCTCAGTTGGCTAAGCATCCACTTGGGCTCAAGTCATGATCTCATGGTTTGTGGGTTCAAGCCCCGCATTGTGCTCTCTGCTATGAGCAAAGAGCCCTGCTTCGGATCCTCTGTCTACCCCTCTCTCTGTCCCTCCCCTGCTCTCTCAAAAATAAACATGAAAAGAAAAATAAAAATTGAATTTGGATTGAAAACCTCCTTTTCTTGCCCAGGACCCAAAAGGCTTACTAGTGAATTTTACCAAATATGTTAAGAAGAAATAAGGGGCACCTGGGTGGCTCAGTTGGTTAAGTGGTTGACTTTGTCTCAGGTCATGATCTCACAGTCCATGAGTTTGAGCCCCGCATCGGCCTCTGTGCTGACAGCTCAGAGCCTGGAAGCTGCTTCGGATTCTGTGTCTTCCTCTCTCTCTGCCCCTCCCCTACTCATGCTCTGTCTCTCTCACTCTCAAAAATAAATAAACATTAAAAAATTAAAGAAAATAAAGAAGAAATAATGCCAATTCTATGTAAACTCTTCCAGAAAATTAAAAAGGAGGGGACACTTCCTAATTTAGCTTACGAACCCAACATTACCCTAATAACAAAACCAAGCAACAATATTCTAAAAAAGAAAGACAGTAGACAAATATTCCTCATGAAAATACATGAAAACTTAGCAAAGTTTTAGCAAATCGAATACAAAGTATAGAAAAAGTAATTGGGATTTATCCCAGCAATGCAGAGTATCTTGTACATTCTAAAATTAATCAGTATCATTTACCATATGAACAGACTAAAACCAAAACACAGTGTCTTCTGAATGCATAGTAAAAGCAGTTGACAAAATCCAACACCTGTTCCAAATAAAACCTTTTAGGACACTAGGATCGGAAGGGAGCTTCTCAGATAAACAGCATCTGTGACAAAGCCACAGCTAATACCATAGCAATGGTGAAGGACTGAACGCGTTCTCCCTTCAACCGGGAAGAAGGCAAGGAAACATGTTCTCACCTCTTCTAGCAGATATTTTCCAGGAGGTCCTATCAGGTTCAATAAGAAATAAAAGGCATGGAAATTGGAAAGGAAGAAGGAGAACTATATTCTCAGTCAACGTGTTTGTCTATGTAGAGTGTCCTATGGATTCCAAAAAAGGAAGCTAGAACAGGTGAGTTTCGCAAGGTTACAGGATACAAACTACAAGAACCTATTGTATTTCTACTAGCAACAAATAATTAGAAATTGAAAAAAAAATTTTCAGTAGTACAACATTGCTGAGAGGAATTATTGAAGACATAAATAGATGGAGAATGATCCATGCTCACGGGTCAGAAGACTCAATATGGTTAAGATGTTAATTCTCTTCAGATTTATCTGTAAGTTCAATGGACTTCTCGTCAGAATTCCAGCAGTTTGGGTAGAAATTTGACAACTAGCACCACTTGATTGCATGACATGTTACAAGCCACAGTAATCAAGACTGTGCTGTTGGTGTTAAGACAGGCAAGTAGATGAATGGGTCAGAATAGATAGTCCAGAAATAGGCTTACACATATATGGCCAATTAATTTTCAACAACAGTCCCAAGGCAATTCGTTGGAAAAGTGATATGATAGTTTTGTCAAAAAATGGTGCTGGAATAATTGTACATTCACATACAAAAAAGAATAAAAGATCTTTGCTCCATATCTCCTATCATATGTAAAATTAAAGTAAATCAGAAATCTAAGTCTAAAACTCAAAACTACCAAACATCAAGAAGACAGCATGAAACATTCTTTGGTGACCTTGTGTTAGGCAAAGTTTCTTAATTATGACGTACGAAGCATTATGTATAAGATGAAATTTGTAAATGGTACAACATTAAATTTAAAATTTTCAAAATTTTCTGCTCTCCAAAAGACATTGTTAAGAGAATGGAAAGACAAGCAAGCCACAGACTGGGAGAAAACATTTGCAAATCTAAGGTATCCAGAAGGTATGAGGAACTCTTAAAATGCAATACTAAGGAAACAAACAACGTAATTAAAAATGACCAAAAGGGGGCGCCTGGGTGGCTCAGTGGGTTAAGCCTCTGACTCTTGATTTTGGCTCAGGTGGTGATCTCGAGGTCCTGGGATTGAGCCCCCTGTCTGGCTCTGCACTGGTGGGGCAGACCCTGCTTGGGACTTCCTCTCTCTCTTTCTCTCTCTCTCTCTCTCTCTCTTTCCCTCTCCCCCTCCCCACCCCCCACGTGTGCGTGCATGCTCTCACACTCAAAATAAATAAATACACATAAAAAAAATAAAAATAAACATAAAAATGACCAAAAGATTTGAACATCCACTTCACCAAAGAAAATATATGGATGGCACGATGGGTCATACTAAGAGGGGTCTCGTAATGGACTTAATTTTTATTTCCATGATGAACATTGATGTGACTTATTAGCGATTTCCCAAATTCTTGATGTTTTCCGCCACACTCCGCAGAAAATATGGAGGTACTGTCATCCTCCACATCTGGAAAGATGCCAGTTTGTGTGTCTCGTGAGAGAGGCTGCCAAGGTGGCCCCTCCGTCACGCTCTGTTCCGCCAAGCGGCTATTTCCACGTGTCCTGAAAGATCCTCGTGCTGAGCCGTCATTTTGTCCTAATGGTGTTTTGCCCTGCTGTTACTGTTTGTAAATGCACTCAGAGTGCACACAACCAGGAGCCTCTGGAAGGTTTATAAATTGGTGAAGAAACAGTGCAGGAATAAGAACGCGCCCTCCGACGAGTGACCTCCTTGCACTGCTTTCCAGCCGGCACCCTGGATGTCCGTCCTCCTCTGGCGCATAGCGTCGGCCCTCCTCATCACGTTTTGTGCAAAAGCCAATAATGCTTACTCGGGCTTGTTACTTTTCTATGTTTGTTTCCACCGTTTGCTTGTTGTATTTTTCTACCCGTGAAAATTGTTTGGTTATCTTTGGCCGGGATTGAACACATCAGAGTCTTTGCGTTAGTTAGTGGTCTCATCTCCTGTAGCGCAGAAGGGTTTTCCGAACGAAGTGATAGCCTGCCGTCTCGTCACCC
Organism: Herpailurus yagouaroundi; assembly: GCF_014898765.1. NCBI lineage: Eukaryota > Metazoa > Chordata > Mammalia > Carnivora > Felidae > Herpailurus > Herpailurus yagouaroundi. Next base: position 1,029,115 of record NW_024412403.1, on the reverse strand, counting down.
CCAGCGCTCCTCACGCTCGCCAGAACTCGGTGAGGCTCTGCCAGACTTCTACAGGCCAGACAGTCTGGTGAGTGCATATGGACCTGTGTTTTGGCTTTAGTTTGCATACCTTTGATGACTAATGAGGCCGAGCACCTCTTCGTGTGCTTCTTGGTCATCTGGATCTCTTCCTTGTGAAGTGCTTTTCTCCATTTTTACCCATTTTTCTATTTATGTCTACATCATTTATAAAGGAGAGGGAGTGGGCTAGCTCCAGATGTTTCCACGGCAGTTTTTCATGCTAGATAAAAGCGTGGCAAGGTATACCGAATCTTTAGGAAAGAAATTTCTCAGTAATACATTTTCAAACGTGCGAACTTAGGGAAAGTGATTCTCACAAGCCCTTGCTGAGAGACTCCAGATAGGGCAGTGGCCCAGGGAGTGAAAGGACAGAGAGAGACTGGTGGGGACCCCCGATGCGCAGAGCACAGGGAAGGGAGGACACTCTCGAGTACTGCAGACCCTGATAAGGTGGCCCGATGGAGGAGGCGACCGGGGCGCGGCGCGTGCGCTTTGTGCCCTTCCAGGCCCGTTCATCAATACATCGGGATTTAAGAACACTGTTCGGGGACTATCAGTAAAGGAACTAAACATAGCTAGCTAACTGCTCTCGCGGGGGAGGTGGGGGGCGCAGCTCCGCGCCGTCTTGGGTGAATCACCATTTCTGCCTGGTGGACAAAGGCTGTGAGGGAGAGCCTTTCACGCACACACACAGTTCGGTAAACATAAAAAGGAGCTCAGCCTCGCTGAAAACATCGCCCCTTATCCGGTCTTAAACAATTAACCTGATGAGGGAACATTTTTTACCTCTCCATCTGTCGAAGATGGAATGTTTGAGAGTGAATCCCATAGGTACCAGCTAGCGAAAGAGCACTCCTGAATGTGATGGGGTGTAGTTGCCAGAGCCCCGTACGGACAAGATTCGGGTTAAGTTCTCTGACATGCAAAATGTACAGCATTTCACTTCTCATGCTGAGGTACCCTGGAGCATGCGGGTTCAAGACGATTCTGAGATGTGTTGCTGTAAAGAATAAGATGCTGGGTGCGGAACGACACCTGTGCATTTTCCTCCCAGGTGCACGGAGAACTTCCGGATGGGCCACCAAGGAACGTTAGCAGTGACTGTGAGCTCAGAAATAGTAGGAGTCTTATTTTTCATTGTTCACATTTTTACTCTTTATATTTAAATATCTGTAGCTTTGAAGAGTTATGAAAACCACCCAAGACCAAGAAGAATCTACGTGTATTGTCAAGTCTATTCCAAACTCATGGTCTATTCGTATGATTTAGAAGTTTAAGAGCCTGAACCGCGAGCTGAAGTGATTCGCCCCCCACTCCGGAGAGCACAGCAGAGCAGGGAGTGTTCTGGCATCACCGCTGCTCCTCCACGGAAGGGACACAGAATCATAGTCATTAAAATGCCGTAAATAGCAGCGCGTCCTAAATTTGCCCACACCTCTGAAGGAAGTATACCTCCTGCTTCCTCCCCGAGAACGCTCGGGCCCTAGAGAGGCCAGCAGCCCACCGGATGGATTCGGGAGGCCTGCTCCGGACCTGCCCGGTAGGATTCACTGGACGTGCGACCCTGCCAACTGCCTTCCCTCTCTGAGCCTGATTCATCCTCTATAAACATGGTGATAGCAATACCTACTTTCTAGTCTGGCGAACGTTAGATGTGGGAGAGAAAAATGCAGAAGTGCTTGAGAAGTGTTAGTTTCTTGTCCCTTTAAAGATTTTGCATGTTTTTGTTATCCAGCGCTTATTTCTGGAACATAATTCATCAGGTATGATTAGGAAAATGACTGGATCTTCCGGTTTCATCTGACTTTTCTGGAAGTGTTCCTCTGCCGCTTGGCTTCCACTGAGGAGCCCCTGAGATCCAGGCCCCTCGCCAGTGGGTTGGGGGCTGGCGGGCACTGGCATTACTGCCCACGAACCCGGAGCCCCGGGGAAGACCCGCTCGGCAGGTAATGGCCGTGCCTGAGCGGGCCTCCGTCTCGGTTGCTTTGCTCCGTTAAAGTGGACTGTGGGGGGTGCCTGGGTGGCTCAGTCGCTTTGGTGTCCACCTTCGGCTCAGGTCATGATTTCAATGTTCATGGGTTTGAGCCCCGTGTCGGGCTCTGTGCTGACAGTGTGGAGCCTGGAGCCTGCTTCGGATTCCGTGTCTCCCTCTCTCTCTGTCCCTCCCCTGCTCATTCTCTCTCTCTCTCTCTCTCTCTCTCTCTCTCTCTCTCTCTCTCAACAATAAATAAACATTAAAAAATTTTTTTTAAAAAGTAGACAGTGATGCTTGGCTGGGACACCTCAGCGTCACCAGATTTTAGTGCGGGTGTGCGCACGCCTTTCGGATGATAAACTGTGAGTCAAACGCCACACTGAGCAGTCGAAGCTTTGAGGCGTAGCTCGGTACACTCACTGCAAGTAAAGGGTGAAGGTCTTTGAGTCGCCCGGAGCAGAGGCAGGGAGGGGCGGGGGGCACCCTCGAGGAAGTGGGGCACAGTCAGGGCACCCGGTGTCTCTTCAGGGAGCAGCTCCGGGACTTGCCAGATTACCGATGGATGCAGACCAAATCTCAAGTGGACAAGGTGCCCGCAAATCCCAAATGTGAGAATGATGAGGGTTTGGGGTCAAGCAGGATTTCGGGGCATGTGTGATGTCGGCCTTCCTGAGTTGCCTGGTAACGTGACGCTTTTCCCTTGCTTTTTGGTAGATGATGGACAGTGTCCTCACCCTCGGGGAAGCAGGTGGGCTGGCAGGACAGGCGTCCACGGGCCGGGAGAAGGAGACACTCCCAGGTACTCTCTCGTCTATCCCTGCTGGTGACCTGCCTGCCCGGCCCCATCCTGTTCCGGATGATGACTCACCTGTGACCCCTGCCTCCCCCGGCCTGCTCTGCCCACCTGTGCCCTGCCTGCGCCCGACCTCAGTGCCTGTTGGTTGACCCATCTCAGCCCAGATCTTGACCCTCCCTTCTCTCACTCGGACTCGGGGCCTCGTCCTCACTTCTGGTTGCTCCCTTTGCTTGACCGTTTCTTTTGAGGTCCCTAACCTTGAATGGCACCCTGACTCCCGTTAACCTCACTTGGCCACCGGCGTGTGGAGAGGGCCTCCTGACGGGGATGCACGCCACCTGCTGGTGCTCCCGGCCTCTCAGACGCAGACCTGCTTCTCAATCTGTTCACTTCCCTTAACAGGGTAATTTGTAGTGAAACGAGAAAGGGCATCTCACTCCTTCGGTAACGCGGTCTGGAGTCTGTGGTGACGGTCACTCTTCGCCTGCAGAGAATGTTTGCCCTTTCTCTGGCCACCAGCGGTTCTCTTCAGGTCAGAAACACAGGGGTGATGAGAGCTTCAGATCAGAATTGATGTGAGGGATGATTCTAAAGGAGGATGGAAGAATCGAATTGCTCCCACAGGTTCAACAGAGTCACTCAGCAGATAGGACAAATGCGCGCTCTGTGCGAGGCCCTGGTCCGGGCCAGAGCATCAGCAGACACTCCCCAGGGAAGGCCATCACAGGTAGACCGCACGCCTAAGGTATCAGAAGCTGATGAGCTCCGCAGATAAGGAGAAGAGAGGGCAGGTGTGAGCCAGTGTGTGTGTGTGTGTGTGTGTGTGTGTGTGTGTGCGCGCGTGCGCTAGTGCATACACGTGCATGTGATTGAGGGTTATCGTGTGTACACACATGTGCCGAATCGGGCATCAGTGTGTGTGCATAAACAGATGTGCACAGTAGGGAGTCTGTATGTGCATGCACACAAGGTTGCAGTTTGTGTGTGTGTGTGTGTGTGTGTGTGTACACAGGTGTGTGCATTTTGGGTGAGGGAGTGTGTGTGTGTGCATACTTGTGTGTGATCGATGGTTATTGTGCATACATGCGTGTGCCCAGTTGGAAGTTATTGTGTGTCTGAGTACATAAGTGTGCACAACCGGGGATATCGGTGACCAGTAGAGGCACGAGAGTTGGCCTCATTGAGAAAGTGACCCTTTAGTCAAGGTGTGAGAGTGATGGGTGGGGACGAGGGAAAGGCTGGGGCCAGTGTGGCTGTGGTGAGCAGGGGCAGATGTGAAGCCAGATGGCCTGAGAGATCGTAAGAGCCTTCACTCTGAGTGGGCGAGGATGGGCCTGAGCAGAATTAGGGTCCTGCGGGGCCATTCTGGCTGCTGGGTGGAGGAGAGGCACTCAGGAGACCCACGGTGGGAAACGGGTATGTTAGGAGGTGGCCGCTGCCTGAGCCCTGGGCAGCTGGTCTCAGGAGGCAGTGAGGTATGTTTGGAAGGTAGAGCCAGGAGGGCTCCTGGTGGAGAAAGTGACCGGTGACCGGTGATAGGGAGGCAGGAGTGACCACAAGGTGTGAGGCCGGCTTGGAAGGATGGCAAAGGCTGAAAGGAGCTGTCCTGTTGCTTGCCATTGGGCAAGTTTGGGGCAACGTCGACATTCAGGCGACACCTAAGCACACAGTGGCTGGACTAGCCAGGAGGAAGCAGAGGAGCAAGGACAGGGTCTGGGCGTCCTGTCCCCGACTGGCTGGGATGGACTGCAGGGATCTGAGCCAAGGGACTGAGAGGACAGCCACGTGGGGAGCCAGAGCCGATGCCACGCCTGCCTTAGGCTGCCACCGGGTGGGAGGGCTGGCATTCATGTAGGTCACCGGTGGCTTGTACGTTGTTGACGGGCAGGTGGGGACAAATGCCAAAGTGGGCGCAGATAAGAGGGAGGAGGAGCAGTGAGGGTGGTTTTGAGAGCGCGCGGGAAGAGGGGCCGGGAGGAGCCGTGTTGGCAGAGGCAGATGCGGGGCTTTCTGTGCAGGAAGAGCCTTCTGCAGAGCTGTGGGGGGGGGGGGGGCAGGGCAGCGGGCCCCAGGGATAGAGGGCCCGCCTCCACGGAGGAGCAGGCCAGCCTCGGGAGGGGAGGGGTTTGTCCCCATGAACTGCCAGTATTCACCTACAAGAAGAGATACTACATATGGTTCGGCTTAAGATCCACGCAGGAATGTTGGGGGATTTGGGAGCGTGGCCGGACAAGGGAGACAAGGTGTGACGATGCTGTTCGTGCGGCCTGTGTGTGCTCTGAGGTGCGAGCTCAGTTTGTGTTGTCCTCCGGGGACTTGTGCTGCTCTGTTACAGGAGCGCTCGCCAGAGCTGTACTTGACAGTGTTGTGGCTTTTGCCAAGCAAGGGCAAGGAAGCCAGTGAGGCCGGAGGGAGCCACTGAACGCAAAGAGCAGGGCTGGTGACTTCATGGGCATGACCCCGGAAAGGGCAGGACCGAGAGTCCAGAGGGAGGAGCGGGGACAATAGAAACAGCGGGTAGCGTGGCTGACTGACTTTTCAAATCGGTGGCCATTGTAAATCTCCATCAAAGTGGAACACAACGAAGACATTTGTTAAACATACGACTACTTTTTCAAGTTAGGGAACGGTACGTGTTTCCATGGTAACTGCCAACCGTGGAACCACACAGAGAGTGTCCTGTGGTGACACAGGGTAATTACAGACAACAGGGAAATTGCAGGGTAAGTCTTAAGTAAATACAAAGCAACTGCGTGGTTAGGTCCTGCTCCTGAAAGTGAGAAGGCAGCTCATCTCTGGCCCCATCCGCTCCTGAGCCCCACCTCAGACGCCAGCAGCCCGGCCGGGCACGCTCTTCGGCCACGGCGTTGCTTCGCTCCAGGCGCGCGGGGGCGAGTCCTGCGTGTCCCCTCCTCTCTGTCCCCAGGCCCACTCAGCCTGTACCTCTGAGGGCCACCCTGCCCAGGGCCAGGCTGGGAAGCTGACCGAGGACACACACACGGCTCCAGACCGTGGCTGCTGAGAATAATTTTATCAACTAGGTCTTTACAAAGAGTGTCTCTAGACTTTGGGTAGTTGATCAACTGGCTCTGAAAAGAAAACCTAAGTAGGAGTTGTTTTGTTTTTGTTTTGAAGACAGTACGGATCAGTACATAGACCAGATTGGAACAGGATGGTTACCTGAGAGCATTCATCTGTTGTCATCCCGTGCCAGAGTCCGCAAAAGGGCAGACATCTTAAGACAGCAACGGCATGGAACGGCATGGAAATTCAGGACACGCGAGGAGACAGGGACAACTGCGGTCAAAAGATCAGACGTTTGGATCATTAAGAGATAGAACTTGATAATGCTTTTGGAATAAAACATCCCAGAAGACAAGCGGAGAGGCCTGATGCAGGGAAGAATGAGGATTTAGACGCTCAGCTCAGGATCAGCGGACGCCAGGAGTGGCAGAGGAGCAGGGTCGGGCGACCCCTCCAGACCCTGCAGTGTGTGCGGCAAGGTCAGGGGTGTGTGCACCTGACTCCCACCGCAAGTGTGTGTTCGGGTCCAGGGCAGTCAAGCGGTGTGTCCAGCCAGCCACCAACTCCAGAGAGGGACAGGGAGCCGCTCCGGAAAACAAGATGTTGGTACGTGTGGTACGAAAAGTCCGCCCCTTCAACACCAGAGACAGACCAGAGTAAACGGAACTGGTGACTGTGACAGGCAGATCAAGACTCTTGAAGGAGAACTGTGGGCATAGCCAAGACTTCGTGCGTCTGAGGGGATCCAGTAGCAGAATCACTGAACAGGACAAGAGAAGATGCACAAGGGGGGAGTGAGTGACACAAAGAGAAGAAAATAGTGCTCCTTCAAAGAAAACCACCAAAGAGTTTTGGAAACTAAAAGTCAGTCAAAATAGAATAATCAGGATGACTTGAAGAACAGAAATGAAGGAAGAATGAGTGATTGGCCAAATATACCAAGGATTATTCCAGAATGCAGACCTAAAAGACCAGAGCTATTCCAGAACACAGATCCTTAGGTACTGAGAACTATTCTAGAATGAAGATGTAGAGGACCCTGAGCTATTCCAAAATGCAGATCCATAGGAGTAAGAGCTATTCAGGAACACAGATCTGGAGAATTGAGCACTATTCAGGAACACAGATCTGGAGGACTGAGAGCTATTCTAGAACAAG
>NW_024412403.1:867792-1022092 GCF_014898765.1 Herpailurus yagouaroundi | reverse complement strand
TCTGGAGGACTGAGAGCTATTCTAGAACAAGGATCTGGAGGACCAAGGGCTATTCAGGAACACAGATCTGGAGGATTGAGTGCTCTTCTGGAACACAGATTTAGGGGCCCGAGAGCTATTCTGGAACACAGATCTGGAGAATTGAGCACTATTCTGGAACACAGGTCTGGGGGGCTGAGTGCTGTTCTGGAACGCAGATCTGGAGGACCCTGAGCTATCTGGAATGCAGACCTTAAGGACTTGAGAGCTGGAACGTGAAAGAACAAGGTGAGACTGAAGTGAGTGTGAGAAGCTCCATTTTCTGGTTCATAGAAGTCTGGAAAGTAGAGACAGAGAAAGTCGAGGAAGGGTAATGGGAAAAGAACCCTTCTCGGAACTAGAATGCATCAGACACTAAGTGATGAGCAGAGGTGAGAAACCGTACTGCCTGGATGTATTCAGGCAGATTTCCAAGATACCACCAAGTAAAACACCCCAAAGTGGTCAGCAAAGGGAAAGTCTGGTTTTCAGTTGGCATCAAATTTGTCAATGATCAATTTATAGTCTAGAATTAATTAGGTCAGTATCTTCAACGTACTTGGGAACAGTGATTCTAAACCTGGAATTTCATTTTATTTTATTTTTAATTTTTTAAGTGTTTATTTAGTTAGAGAGAGAGAGAGAGAGAGACAGAGCGTGAGTGGGGGAGGGGCAGAGAGAGGGGGAGACACAGAATCAGAAGCAGGCTCCAGGCTCAGAGCTGTCGGCACAGAGCCCGAGGTGGGGCTCGAACCCACGAACCGTGGAATCATGACCGGAGCTGAAGTCGGCGCTTAACCGACTGAACCACCCAAGAGCCTCTAAACCTAGAATTGTAGACATACCCAGACTAAATTCAAATAGAAGGACAAAGGAAAGGTATTTTCAGGTAGTCAAGGACTCGAAGGTTACCAGACTCCCTGCTAAGACTTTGACAAAGTGGAAAAAAGACAAGCATCTATAATGACGATTATCCAGTGTGACGTTTAGCTAGCTCTAAATAATTTTTGATGTATATTTGTATGCAAATTAGAATAATAGTTGAAAATGATCTCATGTGTGTGTACTTATACGGTGATAAGGAGGAGAAAAGTGCAAGTGTCCTCACCTCCAGGTCTTTCAGGGGAATATGTGGGCCCTGCCAGAGCCCACGCTTACATGAATGTGTGTCGAAGGTATCTCAATGTACTTGCAGCCACCAGTCAAGGCATAGATTGGGCATCTTCAAATCTTGTAGAGGAAAAACTCTGGAACAAAGAAGACCTGATTTAGTTTCCGAAAGGTAGAACAGAAAAGAAAAATTAGAAGTACAAATCATAGAAAATATACAAGGCAAGGGGCGCCTGGGTGGCTCAGTCGGTTAAACATCCGACTTCGGCTCAGCTCGTGATCTCATGGCTACTGAGTTTAAGCCCTGTGTCAGGCTCTGTACTGACAGCTCAGAGCCTGGAGTCCCCTTTGGATTCTGTATCTCCCTCTCTCTCCGTCCCTCCCCTGTTCACACTCTGTCTCTCACTCAAAAACAAACATTAGAAAAATAATAAAAATAATAAAATTCCTTTAAAATATATATATGGCAAGACATTATGTAGACGTTAGCTCATATATATGTTGAATTTCTCTATTAAAAGGCACAACTCAGATTGTCTTAAAAATGACACAGAAACAGAAAATTTATTAATGGGAAGGGTACTAAGCAAATGCTGATCACAGGAAAGCAGGCCTAGCAACATTGTTGCCAAGAAAAAGATAAAACACGTTAAATGGGATAAAGAGAAATCTTACCATTTGCAACGACGTGGATGGAGCTAGAGTGTATTATGCAAAGTGAAATAAGTCCGTCAAAGAAGGACAAATATCATATAATTTCACTCATATGTGGAATTTAAGAAACTAAATGAACATAGGGGAAAGGAAGAAAAAATAAAATAAGATAAAAAGAGAGAGGGAAGCAAACCATAAGAGACTATTAATGATAGAGAACAAACAGGGTTGAAGGAGGGAGGCAGGTGGGGGGATGGGCAAAATGGGGGATGAGCGCTGGGTGTTGTATGTAAGTGATGAATCGCTGAATTCTACTCCTGAAGCCAATACTACACTATATGTTAACTAACTTGGATTTAAATAATAAAAAGTAAATGTTAGAGAAAGAATTATGAGATAATTAAGACCAAATAGGAGAAATTAATGAAGGTGAAGGGAGCGATAACTGCAGTAGAACATGAAAACGTGCTGGTTGGTGCCGTCATTCTGGAGAAAGACCACGAGACCCTGAAGCTGTGTTAGCAACTTGGATCAAGGCAGGGAAAAGGCAAAACCTTAAAACCGGGGCAACCAGAAAGTAGATGTCACCGCATTTGCGAAAGTTATGAAAACTTTCAGAGTCTGCTATCTAAACTCTGTGTGAAGAGATTGGAAAATCTAGATAAAATGAATAATTTTCTAGAAAAATGGAATTCACAAAATTGCCTCAACATGATGTAGAAAGTCTGAACAACCTGTCACTGTGGAAGTGACCAAGGCGGCGCTCAGAGACCCCTGCTCGTGTGCCCCTGGAACGGCCCTACACATCCTGACGTATACAGGAAACACAATTTTTGAGGCACGTAAGTTGTCTTATAGTACAGAAGAAAAGTAAGGAAGTTCCCCTCGTCATTTTATGAGATCAGCAGGTTGCGATATGAAAATAGGGCAAGTGATCTTAAAATCATTTGTAGGTAACTTCCTTCTGAAGACAGATGCGCCATAAACCGTCCGCGGCTCAGCCCCGACGACGCGTTTAGTGCTAAGTAAGCCCCGTGTGATTTCAGAAGAGCGCGTTGAGCGGTGACTGCGGGCCGCCCCTCCGCTCTGCGTGGGCATCCGCCTTCGCCCCACGGTGCTCGTTTTCCTGTCCGTTTCTGAAGGTTGTCTGTCTGCTGTCTTCCTCTGTTGTTCATTCAATCTGGCGTGTCGTCTAATTTCATCTAGGTTTTTTGAAATAAGGTTTCATTCCGGATGCTTTCCTGAGTTCTGTGACCTAATTTTTGAGTTTTTCCGAGTGATTTTTCCTCTCTCCCCCCATCTTAAGTCTTTGCATCAACAGAGATGCTGGGTTATTTTGTTGTTGTTAGCATGTCTCTATGGTATATGTTTATTGCCAGGAGGGGTGTGATTTTATTTCTCACTTTATCATTACAAAATTTTTGTGTGGGATTTGACTTCACCTGAAGTTCATTTTCCTAAACTTCTGAGAAGGGAGGCATGATTTGTGATAGCATTTCCAGTTTCACGGCTCTAGAATGCCCTCTTCTGTTATTTTTATGAAGTGTTAACACACACAGGCTTAATGCCTGAAGCCGGAGTGTGTCTGGCCGCAGGGCCTGGTGAGCGGGTGGTCAGGGATTCGGGCGACAGCATCGTATCGATGTTAAATGCTCTGGGTTTGGTCTCCGGACTGTGGCTAGCCGATGTCCTTGTTTTTAGGAAACACACACTAACGTATTCGGAGTCAAGGAGCATGCTTGCAATCGCTCTCGGGTGGTGTGGATTATTGAGGACAATGAACGAATAATGAATGAGTGAGGACGTGGGGAGCAACCACAACAACCAAAGGATGTATAAAAGTTCTTGGGAATAGTTTAGAAAACTTTTCTCGAAGTTTGGAATTCTATCGTGATAAAAAGTTGTCCAACAAAGAAGTACAGTGAATTCTTCGGTGGAGAACATGATGGCCCTTCTCCTTGGGACAGATCTCCCCCCGGCACCTGGGGAGTGGGGCCAGATGGGGGACCCACAAGCAGGCCGGGGCAGAGGGCCGGTGCCCAGATCACCGTGAGAGCCACCTGCGGCCGGGGCACTGGAACTAGGCTTTCTCTGTTTTTGTTTCCCATTGTTACCTTCCGGCTGTCGTTCCAATTAAAATAAATACATGCCTGAGAACATAATAAAAAATGTAATGAGAGGAGGACAAGCAGCCTCTTGGAGTCTCGTCGGGTTTCTGAGCCCAGGGGGCCTGGCCCGGTGTCTGGCGGAAGGTCGGCCGCCTGGGCGGCGCCTCAATGTGGCCGGAGTCCCCCCTCTCCACCGTCCGCTGGAAACCAGCCACAGCACCGGTGTGCTTCTCCGTGGACTTCCGGTTCACGCCCCCGAGTGGCTTGGTTGAGGCAGCACCGACGACCGTGTGGCGACGAGGCCCGAGGGCAGGGGGCACGGAGAGAGGGGGTCGAGCTGAGCTCTGGACAGCCCGGGGCCTGACACACCACACTACGGCTTCTCGTTTGGAGCTTTCTGCTTCCACCCCGAGCACAGCCAGCCCCTGGCAGGGGCCACCCCGTGACCACCCAGAGCGGGACACAGGAGTTGGCCTGTGGGCTCTGAGCCCCGTGGGCCGCGTCCTGGCGGCGACCTTGGACCAGCTGAAGGAGAGACGTGGCCGTGGCAGAAGAGGAGTCGTGCAGTCTGCAGACCCTGGAAGTCGTCACCTCGGCTGGCCGAGGATGGAGCGGTCCACGTGCGTGTTTTGCGCTCACGAGACTCTGAGACCGGACTCAGGCCTGGCCGCACCGACACAGGCGCTTCTCGAGACGTGGGCTTGACGGTGACCTCGAGGCCCCTCCGCGCCACGCCTCTGCCCCACCTGCACGGCCAGACCTTCCTTGCTCTCTGCCGCCCGTCGTGGTCACCGGCGGCTGCCGCGCGGTGCCCCTGCTGTGCGCGCGCCCGTGTCCCCTGACATGGACCTGCCCCAGGCCACTGCCCGGGAGGGAGTCCCTTCTTTCAGGCCACACTGTCCCTCTGCTATCGGCTCTCCCTACGGTTCCCCTATCCCGGCCCTTGGGGCTGACAGCTGACTTTCCCTCCATCCCCACCCGGGATCTCCTTCTGGGAGATGGGGCAGCTGAACACAGAAGCCCCTGGACCTGGCTCGTTCTTGTTGTCGTGCCTGCTCACCCGAGCCTGAACCTGGACGTTCTCATCTGCCCGCGGCACTGCCTTCCTTACCCCCTCGTGTCTTTGTCACGCCTGCGCCTCGGGACTCTCGTCCTGGATCTAACTGCTGCTGGAGGCCGCCTCGTGGACTGACGCATCTGTGGCATCCAGCCTCGTGTGGACCCTCAGTGCTGCCCCAGGCCCCTGGCCCGGCCTCCCTGGCCCCTCCGTCCCCACAGCACTGGCTGCAGTGGCCTCCTGCTGTGGAAGGGGCGAAGGTGACCGCGGGGGAGGGAATCAGCCCAGGCAGGGTTGCAGACACCCCGCGTCCTCACTGCATGTGCTTTCTCCGCGAGGACGGGGACCCCCCTCCACCCCCGGCGACGGTCGCCTCTAGCTTTGTGCTGGTGGCGATCGCTTTGTTTACTCTCACTTCACGTCACACCTTTTCTCACGGGACCGATCCCAGCACGCTGCCCGTGCTCCACTCCGCTCGTAGGCTGCTTGCACGTTTTCTGCTTTTGACTTTGTTTTCTCTGCAAGGATTCTGGACGGTGTGTGCCATTCGCAGCCCATCACTGCCTGTGCTGACTGCTTACGTCGCAAATGTTTGGCTCGTGCCGGCAGCACAAGGTGACCTAATCCCGTGGGGAAACGGCAAAGCGGTATGTGAACGTGCAGACCCTCATGTCCCAAAGTTTGAAATCATCTTACTCCAAAAAGTAACCTTGTTTGTGACTCTCAGGGCGCGCTTCCCTCCTGTGCCCAGCAGTGACGTCTACTGGGCTGGTCAGTTGCCCCGCGGTGCCGGCCGTCCCTCTGGGAGCTCCCTGGGAACTCCCCCTCCTTTTCCTTAAGGGCACCCTCACGACCCGGCACGACCGCCAGCTGGGGGGGGGGGGAGGAAGCTCCCTGCTGGGGTGCCTCCCGCCAGGGGCGCAGATGCTGCTTGGCTCCCGCTGCCCTCCTCCGCCTCCTCACAGCGGCCCCACGGTGGGGCTCTTCCTGTCCGCTTTGCGGCTCTAGCAGGGCGTACAGCCCCGTCGCTGGGGCTGGTGAGCTGGCGTGGGAGGTCCCTGCCTGCCGGTCCCTCGCGACCCACGGGCTGGTCGTCTGTGGTCAGACTGATCTTTCAAAGCATAAAATAGCTCTGATGGCTTACCCTCCTCCGTTTGCCTCGTCTTGGCTTCGTGTTCATGAAAGATCTTTGCATTTCCCGGTCTCTGCATGGACGCAGGGCTGTGATGGCCGGGGGACAAGGCCTTTGTGAGGCTCAGGGTGGGGTGCAGTCAGCAGGGTGTGGGGAAGGGATGGAGTGGTGTGGATGGTTTGAGGGCAGGGGAGGGCTCAGCTAGAGGACGTGCACTTTCTCCCGGGCAGTGGGAGGCCTGAGCATTGTAAGGGCAGATCGGGTTTGTGCTTCTGGAGTGTTCTGGCTTCACAGGGAGGGGAGGCCTGCAGGGAGGTGGGAGCAGGAAGGGTGTGAGGATCTGGGCAGGGCAGGGCAGGGCTTCTGGGGAGTGGGTGGAGGTTAGAGAATAAAGCAAGGAAAGGTCGGAAGGTGCCAGAGTCGGCCAGCCACAAGGTCACCAGGGGTAGCCGCACGGGGCAAAGTCCGTCATGGTTGAAGCATGGCTAGATTTTCTGTCTCTGGTTGTTAATACTCAGATGTTTCTCTTGAATCCTTGAGTTCTTTGTCACTTTCTTGAAACAAGTTTTCTTGTTTTCAATAAAGAGTAAAAAAATCTGCATCAGACAATTATGACGGGGAAACAAAAATCTTTATTTTGTTTCGAATACTTTTGTTGTATTGAGCTTCTTCCGTGAGCTACTCAGAGTTACTTGCAGAGCCGCTTCAAAAAATAGACCGAGTTTCACTTTCTGTTTCCTGCCTCGTGACTGTACCTTCAGCCTGAGGCTCGCCTGCCGCCTGCTGCGTGAGAGCGGCTTGCGCGGGGCCGCGGCCAGGCTCCAGGCCGGCGGAGCTCGCCTTTCTTCCGGCCGCGGTGACTGTGCTAGTAGGGTCACGTATTGTTTTGCTCCTGCTGTTGGACGGGCTTTTAAAACAGTTCTTGTTCTGGGAGTGCCTGGGTGGCTCAGTCGGCTGAGCGTCCGACTTTGGCTCGGGTCGCCATCTTGCAGTTCTGGAGCTTGAGCCCCACGTCAGGCTCACCGCCGTCAGCGCGGAACCTGCTTCGGACCCCCTGTCCTCCTCTCTGCCCCTCCCTGGCTCGTACTCTCTCTCTCAAAAATAAAAAAATATTTAAAAAATTACTTTAATGAAACGGTCTTATTTTTAATTTTGCCCACGTTTTTATTTTCTTTGTGTACTTTTTTTTAAAGTTTATTTTTGGTGGGGAAAGAGAGCAGGGAGGGGCAGAGGAAGAGAGAGAGAATCCCGAGCAGGCTCCACACTGTCAGCCCAGAGCCCGATGTGGGGCTTGATCCCATGAGCCATGAAATCATGACCTGGGCCCAAACCAAGAGCCGGATGCTCAACCGACTGAGCCACCTAGGTTGCCCCTGTGCATTTCCGGTTTATTCTGTTCACATATTTACTTTGTTTATCCTTTGCCCCTCAGAACGGTTTCACCCAGGACAGCAGTAGTTTTTCTTGCTCCTTTACTTAGGGAAGAGGTAGGGTTCCTGAGGGGAAGTCTGAGGAGAGGCCATAAGGAGAGGCCTGAAGGGAAGCTATGAGGGGGGGCCCTGAGGGGAGGTCAAGAGGGGAGGCCCTGAGGAGAGGCCCTGAGGGGAGGTCATGAGGGGAGGCCCTGAGGGGAGGTCAAGAGGGGAGGCCCTGCGGAGAGGCTCTGAGGGGAGGCCTTGAGGAGAGGCCCTGAGGGGAGGTCATGAGGGGAGGTGAAGAGGGGAGGTCAAGAGAGGAGGCCCTGAGGGGAGCCCTGAGGGGAGGTCCTGAGGAGAGGTCAGAGAGAAGCCTGGATTGGTTTTGTGCTGGTGGTGCAGGGAGTGAGGTGTGGTCACCATCACCCTCTCCGCAGAAAGTTCAAATGCAAACACGAGCCAGGGGCAGGAAGCTGTGCATCTGGGAGCTACACAGCCTTGCTCTGTGGGCCTGGCCTGGAGCCAGCACCTGGGGAGCTGGCAGGGATGGAGGAAGGGGTGAAGGGAGCTGTGCATGTGGTAGGGGAGGGTCTGAGAACCCCCGGGAAAGGCTTTGTGTAGGACGGGGGTCATTGGGGGGGATCAGAGAGCGGGGGCGAGGGGAGGAAGAGTGAGGGGCAGGAGCAGCACTAGGGGTCATTTCCCCAGAGCCGCACCTTCACGGACGCCAGGGTCGGGCTCCCCGGCCGGTCCTCATTGAAGTGCAGAGCTGGCTCCTTGTCTGGAGCCTCGCTATCCTGCCGCCTCTGCAGGTTCCTCAGCGAGCTGGGGCCGTCTGGGTGGGGCGCTCTCGGGGCGCCAGGGTGGGAAGGGGTGGAGGGGTGACCAGAGCCGGTCTGGTGGCATTTCCCAGGAGGGCCACGGCCGGAAGGACCAGCTCTTCCCGGCAGGCCCCTGGCCCTGCGCACTAGCGGGCGGTCGGGGACGCTGGGCTTCCCAGAGCACATAGCACGAGGCCGCCTTGCCCCCCGGCCCACCGGCAAGCACATCAGCAGATCAGCGAGTCCTGGCCTTGTTCGACCTGGACACTATTTGTCAGGACTCCTGCCGGGAGAAATAATACCGTGAATGCCTTGCACACGCTTTTCTCTGTTCCCTTCTCTTATCTCCTGTTCTTACTCTAGAATTATCCTGGAAAATAAGGCTGAAAATCCTTCATTTGTATATAGCACTTTGCAAATTACAGAGTACTTCTCACAACACTGAAAGGTGGGTATTTTCTGGTCCCTATTTAGAATGAGGAGCTGAGTCTGAGAGCATGAGTCATGGGGATTAGCCCAGGCCATCGAGTTGAGGGTCCTCTGAAGAGCAGCCCCCCAGGGGCAGGATCACAGGCCGGGGAGTCCCCCCGCCCCAGGGGAATGTCCTCTCGGGGTCTGAGAGCAGCCCACTTGGCGAAGGCGCGGGTGATGGAGGTGCTGCCGTCCCCACGTGTGCCTCCTCCCGGAAAGGCTGCTTCGTTCCACTTGACTCTGGGAAAGGGAGCAGCCCCCGCCCTGGCCCCCTCCTCCTCCTGCCCCGCTGGTGCCCCCCTGATGTGCCGGAGGAGGGAGGCCCGCCTGCCCCTTCTGCCTCTGGATCGACCCCCAGGACCCCTTCCTGGAGAACCTAACACCGAGTCGGGCGACGACTCGTGGTGGGCAGAGTTCTAGGGCGGCCCCCTCAGTTTTCACCCTGGGACGCAAACCTTGCTGAAATTTCCTCCTTGAGCACAGCCGGGACGTGGGACGAGACCCCTGGTTGTGTCGTGTTACCCGGGAAGGGGATTGCGTGGATGTAGTTAAGGTTTCTGAAGGTGATCACCTTCAGAAGGACGATGATCTGGGTGGGCCTGCCCCATGGCATGCGCCCGCTAAGTCTGGACCTACAAGTCGGAGCTACAGGAAGTCGGACACCGGGAGCACGACAGGAGTCGAGATGAGGGAGATTTTTCTGTTGTCCTGCACCAGGGATCACAGCAGCGTCGGAGGGAGTGGGGGGCACGGGGAGCAGCCCCCGCCTGACGGCAGGGGGGGAGCTGGGGCGGCAGTCCTCCGGCTGCACAGAACTGCACTCGGCCCGGCCTGATCGAGCCAGGCGAGGGCCGCCGCTCCGGTGGGCGTGCAGCAGGCCGACCGCTGCATCGGGAGCCTCGCTCCCTAGAGAACCAGTTACCGCGTGTCCACACCTCGCCTGTGAGCCGAGTGGGTAGAGGAGGAGGAAGCCGGCCTGGCCAGTGAGCACCTGAGAAGTGCCCCCCCACCACCCTCCCGCGGCCCCAGGTGAGCCGAGTAGAACAGGGAGGTCGTGGCTTCGCTGGCAGACATGGGCCGAAGAGACCGAGGGCTCCTGGACACCGCTGGGGGGCCTGGCCGGGTCGCCCCCTGGGACGGCAGCATGACAGGGTCCAGGGAGGTGGAGGGCTGCCGCACCCCTGCATCCCGGCCCGCCGCTCATCACACGCGACAGGAAAGCGGGCACGTGACACGTGAACCGGTTCCTGTGCAAAGATCTGGAAATGCCCGGTCTACACGGGACCGGGCATCTAAGTACACCTCACATAAAGTGAAGAATTAGATCTGCACGGGTCAACATGGAAAAGTCTCGACCGCGTGACGTGGGACGTGAGCAGCTGTAGGACGAGTGCCTACCGGGCCCTTTGTGCCGGGTTTCACGACACCCACTTACAGAGCACGTCTCGAGTTCACCTAAGGACAGGCTTTAAGATTAGAATTTGCCCCTTTCTCTCTGTCTGCCTTCGGCGGCAACTGAGACTCTGAGCGGGCCCTCGCTCCCAGGCCGCGCAGCCTTCTCTGTCGAGTGCGCATGGGGCGCGTGGGCGGGCTCGTGAGTGGACTGCCCGTGTCCGGGAGAGTGGGGTGACAGCCCAGACGTTGTCGTCACTTGGCGGTCAGAGGATGTCAAGTGAGAGCTCCAGTGAGAAAGTGCGGCCGCCCCTCAGGACTTAGCGCTCTGGGGGCGGTGTCCTTCCCCCCGGAGGACAGGACGAGGGCACTGTCCCCTGGGTGCAGCTGGACAGCAGGGTGCTGAGCCTGAAAGCCCGTGTGGTCTCAGTGCAGTGGTTTTCACGAGCGTGCGGCCAGGGTGCCATCCGGGGACCAACGTGGTGTCCGTCACGGGGTCGATGCCAGGGCTCTGCTGCTCACCCTGGGGTTTTTCTTTTCTTTTTTTTTTTCCCACTGTCCTTGCCTCTTCCCTCCTGTCGTCTGTCTGTCTGCCTCCCCTTGGCTCTGTGCCCCTGCCGGTGTGTCCCTCTCTCCCCTGAGACCTCGGCGCCGCAGCTGGTCAGGGCTGTGGGATGGTGGAGTGTGGGACGCAGGGTCAGACAGCCTTGGCCTTGGGTTGCTCCGCACACTCAACCCGAACCACCCTAGACCTGCCCTGACAGCTTGTCCCTCCCCGAGCCTCCCCGGGGCCGGCCTGCCACTCACACACCTTGTGGCACTTTCCAGAAGCACAGCTTCTAGTGGCCCAGGGGCCACCGGGAGCGCCGAGCACAGGTGTGGCTGTGAGGGTGCCTGGCTCAGCCTGGCCCCAGGCGACCCTGGGGGACATGGCCCATCCTCTTTCTGCCACTTTTGCTGGCTCCCTGTAGAGTCAGGACCTTCTCGTGACTGTCTGCGGGGTCTGAAGAACTGCTCACAGGGCTCCGTCTCGCCTCCCGGCCAAGGCCCCGTGCCACCAAGAGCTGTGCCGAGGGCTTGCCCGTGGAACTGCCAGCTCCCTGCGAGCTGCTTTACGGCAGCCCTGTCCCCTCGCCCCACCTCCGGCCCAGCCCCGCCGTTGGCGCTGCCTCCCGGACACATGCGGGCCACGCGGGGAGGCTGGCACCACGGACCCGGACGCACCGCGTGGCTGAGCGAGAATTGGGGGAGGTTTGGGGGCAAGGCTGTACACTCTCCTGAGGGGCCAGCGTCCCGGGCTGCCGTGGGGCCCACACAGCTCTTTCTGGCCCTCAGATCAGCAAGTCCTGTGGCTGCTTTCAGTCACAGAATAGTCACTACGGTAACTAACGTGTCCAGACTGGTGAGCTCAGTTAAAGCAGGGAATGCTAGCTGGCCAGTGGACAGACATGATACAATTTTCCTTGTTTCCTGATCCTTGACGATGAGGGCAAAAGGTCCCGTGTCACGTTTAGATCCTATCAGAAACAGGAGTTAGAAGGAAAGAGAATGAGTCTCTTCCAAGTTCCTGAAGAAGGTAAGAAACAAAATATCTAGGGACTAGCTCAGTATTTTACACCTGAAACAGGTGAAAATATACTTCATATGAACCAAAACATTAAGAAAACTGCAAAATGAGGTAAGAAAGAGTTGGCAAGTAGGATTGATTATATAACTGCTGATAAGTGGAAATTATTAAACTATCCTATTCCAGAACAGAAGTTCTCAGATTGATCTAGAAAACTGAAACAACTCTGCCATTTCAGAGTGCATGAGGGTTGGGGTGCTTGGATTGTGTGAGGGGACAGACCCGCTCACACATCGCTGCTGCTGGAGAGACACGGCGCAGGACTGGGCTGAGAGGTGTCCCCCAAATTCAAGTTGAAGCCCAAATCCCCCCATCTCGGAATGCCATCTGATTTGGAGATGGTCTTTAATGAGGCGATTAAGTGACAATGAGGCCGGTAGGGTCTCTAACCCAATCTGACCAGTATCCTTTAAGAGGAGGAAATTTGGACATGAGCCTGACCTGTACGCACAGAGGGATGACCGGGGACGACACCGGGGAGGACGATGAGCTGCCTGCCAGGGGAGAGGCCTGAGCAGGACCCAGCCCTGCCCACGCCTTGACCTCGACGTCCAGCCTCCGGGACCGTGAGAAAGTAAATCTCTTGTCTAAGCCACCCGGGCTGGGCTGCTTTGTTGTGGCCGTCCCAGCTGAGCCCGTGTTTATGGAGGGGAGTTTGTGAGTGTTCAGAAGAATTTCATTTGCATTTACCCTGTGATCCGGCAGACCTGCTCCTAGGCCTCTATCCCAGAACGTCACTGGCAACAGATAAGAAGCGAGGTGCGCACGAGGGTACTCACGGTGGCATTATCTTCATGGCAGAATATGGGGGTGACCCAGCTGTCTGTCTGGAGGTTGACTGCATTGTGGTTCATACCGCGGAGGACTCCGCACATGTAGAAGAGAGACGGGGGTATTTCCATGTTGTGATTCAGAGTGATCTCCCGAACACAGCAAGTGAAAGAGAAAACCAGCAAGGCGCAGAACCTTTGTAGTACATTCGACCCTTTTAAAAGGTGGATTTATACACATACGAACGTGTGTGTATGCAATGGATTCATTTATGTTTCCTAAAAGAAACAATGGAAGAATATACCAAAATCTAGTTTTCTGTTACTTATGTTACTTATTGGAAGGAAGGGACCAAAGGGGATAGAAATGGGAAGATGTCTGTGAATGAAAATCTTATGTAATTTTAAGCATGGAATCATGTCAGGATTTCGGGTAATAAAATAAAAAATAAACATTAAAGGGTTTCTTAAATCAAGAAAAAAATGAGGAAGTCCTAAATATTGAAAATATATGGAAATTAGTTTATGTGTATAAATCTACCAAGTCAGACAAATAAATTACGACCCGTGACTTTGCAGTGTGGCAGCCACACTGTCACGAGTGGAGTGTATCCCAAGGGAGAAAATTCTTCTATGGAATTATTACCAACGGTAATAATATGATCACTGTTATTTTTAAACTATTGTTTATACCTGGGTAAATCTTTTCAGTGTATCCCCATCTGTGTCCTTTTCTGTTGTTTGTTTTTTCCTAGCCTTTTTCCCCTCATTTTGACTTTTTCTGTTGACCACTTTCAAGGGCACTAACCCGGGCTTCTGCTATGTCCATACATTGAGTTCTTCCTTTCATATTGTGTAAATTTTCAGTTTTAGATGTATTTTTTCTTTAAATTTTCATTCTTTGTTGAGATATCCCGTGTTCATTTTGCCCACCTTTTCCTCTGCTTTCTGTCGCATGATCCTCACCACCATTGTCTGGACCGCCTCTGCACACGCTTGTCCGACTGTTCTATTTCCTTACCCAGGCCTCCTGTAGCTCCTCAACTGCCCATCTGGGGATTCTCTGCCGTCGACAGGCATCTTGGGTGGGGCGTTGCAGGGCTCCCCGTGGGTCCCCTGCGCTCTGGTAGGGACCGAAGTGCACGTGTGTCACCCCGGTCCTCTTGGGGCTCGAGTTTTGTTAGGACACATCTGTTTCCATTTTGTCTGGATCCCAGGCTCTGCCCTCCCTCCCAGTCACCTTTGCGTGAGTTCAGCCGAGAACCTGGCCTGCTCGTCCGTCAGCCGGGGTCTCTCCACTCTACTCCAGCTGCCCACACTGGCTCCCCTTGAACAAGCAGTGTGACCCCTGCCATCTGGTGATGGGCTCTGAGTTCCAGAGTCTCACTTTACGCTGGCGCAGTGAAGGATTCACCAAAGACATGAGGAAAACTTCACACGTGTTTTTAGGGTTCCTTTTCCAGAGCTGACTTAGCAGCCCCTAAGCACAATCTCTGTACCCCAGGCTAGAAGACATCCTGATTTTATTTATTATTTATTTACTTATTTTGTAGAGAGTTCGTTACCGCCTCTTTTTTTTTAAATTTATTTTAAAAGAGAGAGAGAAAGTGCGCACATGCGTACAAGTGGAGGAGGGGCAGAGGGAAAGGGAGACAGAGGATCCGAAGCCGGCTCTGCGCCGTCAGCACAGAGCCCAACACGGGGCTCCAGCTCATGAGCTGTGAGATCATGACCTGAACCAAAATCAGGAGTCAGACGCTTAACCCACTGAGCCACCCAGGTGCCCCCAAACACCCTGATTTTAGACTCAGGAACAAGGGTAAACGTGGGCCTCACCTTGGGTATCTGCCTACCTGATGATGATGGCCCTGTTTGTCATCCGGCTCTTACTCCCTGGTTGTGGCCCAACCCAAAGTGTCACCACCTATGCTGGAGGATCAAACAAGTCAGAAATCAGACTGATGTCATTAGAAAACAGGATTTTAGCTTAATAGAAAAAGGTGTGTTTGTTGAAGATTTTTATCATGCATGTATGGAATTTTGTCAAAGAATCTTTCCTGCATCGCTTGAAATGATAATTTTCCGCTTTATCCTGCTAACATGGTAAATTATGTTGATAAATTTTGGAAATGTTAAATTATTCCTGGTGTAAGCCTACTTGGCATTGATTCTTGGATATATTTTGCTAATATTTTGGTGAGGAGTTTTATACACGTCATAAGAGAGATGGGCCGCAGTTTTCATTTTTCTCGTATCTTTGTCAGATTTTACAATCAGAGCTGCACTTGCTCTGGACAATGACTCTGGCATGACTTCCTGTCTGTCTGCTCTTTGAAGGAGACTGTACGAGGTTGGGCTCACCACCTCTCAGTGCTTTGGCGGAATTTCCCAGTGCCTGGCATCTCCTTGGTGGGAAGGTGTTTGACAACAGATTCCATTTTTTCAACATCCGTGGGGTTTGTGCCCATTTTAGAGTCGTGGCTCCAAATTTGTCCAGTTCATCTAAGCTGATACACGTGTTGGCCCGAAGTTGTTCATCATAATAATCCCACATCATCATTTTAATATCTGTAGGATCTGTTCTGACACCTGATCTTTCCTATTTGTTATTTGGGATTTTTGTTTTCTTTCTTTTTTTCTCTTCATCTGTTTTCCATTTGTTTAAATATTTACAGATTACTAGATTTATTTTATTTTTTTATTGCTTGTCTATGTTTTCGTTAACTCCTGTATGTATTTATTATTTCCAGATGTATTTATTTCCTATGACTGCCCTAAAATGTCACTGCAGACTTGGTGGCTGAAAACCACACAAATTTATCATCTGAGGCTCTGCAGGGCAGAGTCCCACAGGGGTCCCACCGGGCTGGAATCAGGTTGTCGTAGGCCTGGGTCCCTTTATGAGGGCTCTGGGAGACTTTGTTCACTTGCCTTTTCCGGTTTCCAGAGGCTGCTCATCCTGGCCCGTGGCCCCTTCCTCTGTCTCCACCCTCAGCACTGTCTGTCTCTCTCTGAATCTTCCTCCCCATCACTTTTCTTTCTAACCCAGCCTGGAAAGGCTCTCCACTTGACAGAACTCATGCGGTTTTCCTGCGCCCTCGCAATGATCCAGCTGACTCCCCGTCTCCGGGGCTACAACCTTCACCAGGACCGCACCTTCGCCCTGCGAGGTCATGAGCCCACAGGCTCCAGGGAGCAGGGTGAGGCTCACTCTGCCTGCCACACCTGCCTTCTCCTTACTTTGAACTTAATTTGCTCTACTTTTTCTTAAGGTAGAAATTTATATCACTGATTTTAGACTTTCCTTCTTTTTAAGTATAATGATATGCTTCTCTCTAAGCTCTGTTTTGGCTGCACCTCACAGATTCTGACAGGTGGTATTTTTCTTCATTTAATTATCAAAATATTTCTAAATTCTCTTACAATTTTTTTCTTCGACCCGTAAGTTATTTAGAATGTGTTTAATATGTGCTCGCTTCGGCAGCACATACAGAATGTGTTTAATTTTCAGATATTTGGAGAGCTCATGACATCTTTTTGTTACTGATTTTTAGTTTCATTCTGTTGTGGTCACAGATATACCCTGTGTGATTTCAGTCTTCCTAAACTACTGGATCTCTCTGTGGGCCATAATATTACAGGATGCAGCTTTTTCAGATTGGCTGCTGTCGCTTAGCGATATGCATTGAAGGTTCCTCCGTGTTGGCTCATTTCTTTGTAGCGCTGAATATTATCTCATTGTGTGGATGTTCCACAGGATTTACTCTGAAAAATGTCTTGTAGCACAGTTAATGGGAGGAGTTCTAGGAGCAGTCACAGACTAGTAGTTATGAACTCCCCTGATTGTGGTCTCTAGGTACAATTTTTATTTTACTAACAGGGCAGGCTTCCTGGAGAAACGGTTTCATATACAAACAAGGACCGTGTACAGGATGAGCCTCTAACCTCTGGTTTTGGCTACAAGTGAGGAAGCTAACAGGACTGAGGAGGGACTTCCCAAGTCAGGCGTGGCCTCCCTTGACAGGCTCCGGGTGCCAGGGATGTGGCATTGTGGACGTCAGAAGTAATAGGTGCTACAGCAGATTGAGATGCAGCAGATCCCTAACAATGCCCGAGTCGTGACGCATCTGAGGAACAAGAATACAAGCAAGTCCTTCTTTTCCAGAGCTTGTTAGGGTAAATCTACACAGTACTTCCATCATCAGTAAGTGACAGAGAAGGAATCCACCACGCATCCTTCCTGTTCTACGCAGACTATGTTTTCAATGGCATATCGAACGGTGGACGAAGTAAAGTTCTCACTCACAGAAGCTCATTGTTACAGACAGAAGTACAGAATAGAAAATCACCATTTTGGAATCCCTAACGAAACATAAGATCTAGACACTAATCGATGGCTGTTAACCCACGAGGTAAAAAGGTTCACGGGGAAGTTTACAGTGGAGGCCTCGGGCCGACACCGCTGCACCTGCTTGGAAACCCCGGCATCACACGAGGAAGGCAGGGCAGGCCTCACGCAGCTCTGCTTCGTGCTCCGCTACTGTGGGAAGGCCACCGCGGCAAGTGCAGGGGAGGGATCGAGCCCGTGTCCCAAGCAAGCCTCTGGAGCTGCTAGTTTGCAGAAGTTCAAGGCTAGGGGACATGCCAAAATATCCTGAACAGGCTGCCAGCCGAATGTAGACTTTGGAAGATTCTCACACAGATAACTCATGCGCTTAACAAACAAAATGCGTGTAGAAAGAGAGGGCAGTTACAGGACAAAATAGGGAGACAGATGCAAAGAAAAGTCATTCGGGAAACCTTATTTGGATTATTCTTAAATAGAGCAATTGTAAAAAGACAGCTTTGAGACGATTGGAAATTTGAATGTAAGCTGGCTGTTCGGTGACATTAAGGAATTTTTCTTGGTTTTGCTATGTGTGGGAATTGCATGGTGGTTATGAAAAATGTTTCTAGATGAAATGTATGCTGAAGAATGTGTTGGTGAAATGGCATGATGGCTAAATTTCATGGCACCCAGATTGGCCCCCTGGGTTCCGGTCTGTTCTTTGCCTTCATTGTGGGCCTCCGGCCTAGCAGGTTAGAGGGGCACGCTGTGTGCTTCCTCTCCTGCCCGTTAAGGCCCTGCTTTTCCAAACAAATCGCGTGAGGAGGCACAGGAAGGGAGGTGCTGGAAGGCACTCCACCTCCTGGAGCCTCACCCCTGCATTGTGTTATTCTGTAAGCAGCCGGAGGGTGAGGTGGGGAACAATAGCCTGGACTGTCACAGATCACAGAAGAGTGGAGGAATGGGGTGACCTACGCTGAACTTGAGACCTTGCACACTTTGAAGATCATGTTACATTGTTGGAAACACAATGAGTTGTTAAGCTGGCAGTGTTCGTTAATTTTTCCTTTTATTTCGAGTACAGTTGGCCTTACATAGTTTAATGCTTGCTCTGTGGTGGAAACAGGTTCTTCTGTCCAAATGAAATAGCCGTCCTTGCTTGACTTTCTGTCATCATTGCTTCTGATTCATACTTGCTTTCCTCCGAGGGATTTATGGTTGAGTCATGGACTCTGGTTTTTTGTTTCTCTCATCTTTCTTTTTCTCATCGTTAACTACATCCTGTCCTCCACGTTCAGTGATAATGTTTCAGAGTTTTCCAAACAACCACTGCAAGGGCAAGGCCGGCTGGTTGCCTGATCCAGATGCCCGGATGGACCGAGGACAAACATGAGGCCTTAAAGAGGATTGATCACAAGCCTGGGGGGTCTGGGGGATGGACGAGGGGGGCATTCCGTGCTCTTCTGAACACAGGCCAGGAAGGAGGAGCCGCAAGGTGCTCCTGGAGCAAAGCCATGAGAGGGAGGTGGGCGGAGTGGGTGGGGGCCAAGCCCCACAAAGCTGTGTGGTGCAGCAGAGGAAGCCGCGATGGAAAGCCAGGCTGTCTGCACAGGCTTCCTGGCTCTGCAGCTCCCAGCTGAGCACGGGGCAGTCACTCAGCCACATGGTAACTTGCTTCCCCTCCCTGGGCTTCAGTTTCGGATGATAAGAACGTCACCTCATACAAAGAATTAACATGTATGAAGTGCTTATTAGCTCAGTGCCTGGCACGTAGCAGCGCCATTTGCTATTCATGGGTTCCCTTTAAGCTGGATGCTCATTTAGCCACACTGCCCCCTTTAAGCCTTCCCAAATAGACGTGCCAAAGGAGCAGCTTGTTTAATTTGCCATTATAATTCAAGGGTGGAAGAGAGCTTTAGTAGCTTGGAAAATATGGGATAGCTTTACAGAGGTGGTGGAATTTGAGCTGTGTTTTGAAAGATTTTAAGCTGAAGCAATAGCTTAAGCAGAGTGCATCGGTCAGGTTTTGCTACGTAACAGACAGCCTCATAACAGCTGTGGCTTGCAGCAGTAAGGTCATGCGTTTGCAGTCTGGCTTGGCCAGCCTCTAAGCCTTGTTCTCATGTAACAGTAGCTGCCTGAGGCATGTTCTCCTTGGGATGCCAGCGGAAGTACAAGGGACAGATCTGACACCCATAAATGTGCTGAAGCCTCCTATGCTCTCATCATGTCAGCCAGCATTCCGTTGGCCAAATGTCATCAAGGCCATTGTCAGTAGGGCAGGGAGATGTAAGGGCAGGGGTGCAGAAGAGGTGAGGAGTTGGGAACAAGGGTGTGTGTGTATGGGAGCAGGTGTGAGGTCCCCATATCAAATATCAGAAGTAGAGATTCAGACTGTGCATAGTGAGCAGGATATGGTTCAGATAGTTTTCAGGAAGGAGCAGGATTCAGGAAAATGGGTGACAGCAGAACGGGCACAGAGCCCAGCTAGGAGTCTGATGTGACCCCAAACATCAGAAGGAACCACTGAAGGAGAGAAGGAACGGTTCCAGTCCCTGTTGCTGTGTAAAAAATCACCCCCAAAGTTAGCAATTTAAAGCAACAAATACTGTCTCAATGTTCTATGTTTGGGCAGCTCTTGACTCATGCAGTTGCTCTTTGAAGCCTTGAGTGGTGGACATTCAAGATGGCTCATTTGCATGCCTGTGGTTGATCCTGGCTGTATCACATCTGGTAACTCTTCACCAAGCCCTGGGTCCTGAAGATTTTCTCCTTTGTTTTCTTGAGTCAATTTTGCTCAAGTGTGAAGTATAGTTGTAGGTTCATTTACTTACTTACCTCTGAATGTCCAATTGCTCTACCATCATTTGTTGAAAACACTGTCCTTCCTAGACTTCATTGGTTTTGCACCTTTGTCCAAAATCAGTTGACTATTATTGGGTCTATTTCCGGGTTCTCCATTCTTCTGTTCCATTGATCTGTGTGCATATGCTTTAGCAATTGCATACTGTCCTGATTACTATAACTGTATAGTAAGTCTTAAAATCAAAGTGGTTTCTCCTACTTTGTTTTTTCAAAACTGTTTTACCTATTCCAGTTTCTTTGCCTTTTCATATACATGTTAGAGTAGTCTTTTCTATATAAATGAGAATATTGTTGGGATTTTGGTAGGAAATGCATTAAACTTACATATCTGTTTGGGGAGAATTGACATTTTTACTGTGTTGACTCTTCGATTCTTTGAACATATGTGTCCCTGCACTGTTTAGATCTTTGATTTGTTTCATCAGTGTTTTATAGATTTCAGCATACAAGTACTGTACATATTTGTTAGACTTACATCAAAGTATTTCATTTTCTAAGTGATTGTAAATGGTATTATTTTCACTTTGTTTCCATGTGTTCATTGCTTGTCTGTAGAAATACAATTGACTTGTATATGTTGATCTTATATCCTGTGACATTTATAACTCAGTGGTTCTAGGAAACTTTTTGTAGATCCTTTGAGATTTTCTATGTAGACTATACTGTCATCTTCAAATAGAGGCAGTTTGACTTCTTTAACCATCTATATGCCTTTTATTTCCTTTTCTTGCCTTATTGCATTGGCTGGGGCTAGACTGCTGTGTTGAATAAGAGGGATGAGCCTGGACATCCTTGCCTTGCTCCTGATTGTGGGCGAACCACTGAGTCTTTCACTGTTAAGTGTGATGTTAACCCTAAGTTTTTGTGGATGCTCTTTATCAAGTTGAGGGAGCTCTCTGTTTCTAATTTGCTGAGAGTTTTTGACATGAATGGGTGTTGAATTTTGTCAAATGCTTCCCATATATCAATTGCTATAATAATGTGATTTTTCTTCTTTAACATTTTAATATTATGGATTATATTGATTGATTAAAAAAAATTTTTTTAACGTTTATTTTTGAGAAGAGAGAGACAGAGCATGAGTGGGGGAGGAGAGAAAGAGGGAGACACAGAATCTGAAACAGGCTCCAGGCTCTCAGCTGTCAGCACAGAGCCTAACGCGGGGCTTGAACTCACGGACTGTGAGATCATGACCTGAGCCGAAGTCAGATGCTTAACCGACTGAGCCACCCAGGTGCCCCTACATTGATTGATTTTTTAATATTGAACAAGTTTTGCATCTCTGGTGTAAATCCGTCATTGTCATGATATATAGTTATATTTATGTATTGCTGGATTGCATTCACTTGTATTTTGTTGAGAATTTTTACATCCCTGTTCATGAAGAACATTGCCTGTCTCTTTCCTTCTGAGCTCTGTATTTGCTGGATTTGTTATTAGGGTAACATTAACCTCCTGAAATGAGCTAGATGGGGTTCCCTTGTCTTCCTTTGTCTAGAACAGATTGTGTAGAATTGGTGTTAATTTCTTTCAATATTTGGTGGAATTCTCCAGTAAAATCACTGGACCTGAAGATTCCTTTCTCAGGAGTTTTTTTTTTTTTTTTAATTTTATTTGTTTAATTTACATCCAAATTAGTTAGCATATAGTGCAACAATGATTTCAGGAGTAGATTCCTTAATGCCCCTTACCCATTTAGCCCATCCCCCCATCCCACAGCTCCTCCAGTAACCCTCTGTTTGTTCTCCATATTTGTCTCTTATGTTTTGTCCCCCTCCCTATTTTTATATTATTTTTGCTTTCCTTCCCTTATGTTCATCTGTTCTGTGTCTTAAAGTCCTCATACGAGTGTAGTCATATGATATTTGTCTTTCTCTAATTCTGCTTAGCATAATGCCCTCTAGTACCATCCACGTAGTTGCAAATGGCAAGATTTCATTCTTTTTGATTGCCGAGTGATACTCCATTGTGTGTGTATATATATGTGATACACATGTATATACCACATCTTCTTTATCCATTCATCCATTGATGGACATTTGGGCTCTTTCCATACTTTGGCTATTCTGGTAGTGCTGTTATAAACATTGAGGTGCATGTGTCCCTTCAAAACAGCACACTTGTATCCCTTGGATAAGTACCTAGTAGTGTGATTGCTGGGTTGTAGGGTAGTTCTATGTTATGTTTAGTTTGAAGAACCTCCATACTGTTTTCCAGAGTGGCTGCACCAACTTACATTCCCACCAGCAATGCAAAAGTGATCCTCTGTCTCTGCATCCTTGCCATCATCTGCTGTTGCCTGAATTTTTAATGTTGGCCATTCTGACAGGTGGGAGGTGGTATCACATCATGGTTTTAATTTGTATTTCCTGCTATGATGAGTGATGTGGAGCATTTTTTCATGGGTCAGTTGGTCATCTAGATGTCTTCTTTGGAGAAGTGTCTATTCATGTCTTTTGCCCATGTCTTCACTGGATTATTTGTTTTTTGGGTGTTGAGTTTGATAAGTTCTTTATAGATTTTGGATACTAACCCTTTATCTGATATGTCATTTGCAAGTATCTTCTCCCATTCTGTCGGTTGCCTTTTAGTTTTTCTGATTGCTTCCTTCACTGTGCAGAAGTTTTTTATTTTGATGAGGTGCCAGTAGTTCATTTTTGCTTTTGTTTCCCTTGCCTCTGGAGACGTGTTGAGTAAGAAGTTGCTGTGGCCAAGATCAAAGAGGTTTTTGCCTGCTTTCTCCTCGAGGATTGTGATGGCTTCCTGTCTTACATTGAGGTCTTTCATCCATTTTGAGTTTATTTTTGTGTATGGTGTAAGAAAGTGGCCAGGTTCATTCTTCTGCATGTCGCTGTCCAGTTTTTTCAGCACCACTTGCTGAAGAGACTGTCTTTATTCCATTGGATATTCTTTCCTGCTTTGTCAAAGATTAGTTGGCCATACGTTTGTGGGTCCATTTCTGGGTTCTCTATTCTGTTCCATTGATCTGAGTGTCTGTTCTTGTGCCGGTACCGTACTGTC
The DNA here is from genome assembly GCF_014898765.1 of Herpailurus yagouaroundi. Lineage (NCBI taxonomy): Eukaryota > Metazoa > Chordata > Mammalia > Carnivora > Felidae > Herpailurus > Herpailurus yagouaroundi. Next base: position 999,304 of record NW_024412403.1, on the reverse strand, counting down.
TTGATGATTACAGCTTTGTAGTGTAGCTTGAAGTCTGGGATTGTGATGCCTCCTGCCCTGGTTTTCTTTTTCAGGATTGCTTTGGCTATTTGGGGTCTTTTCTGGTTCCATGCAAATTTTAGGATTATTTGTTTTAGCTCTGTGAAGAATGCTGGTGTTCTTTTGATAGAGATTGCATTGAATATGTAGATTGCTTTGGGTAGTATCAACATTTTAGCAATATTTGTTCTTCCTATCCAGGAGCATGGAATCTTTTTCCATTTTTTTGTGTCTTCTTCAATTTCTTTCATAAGCTTTCTATAGTTTTAAGTGTATAGATTTTTCACCTCTTTGGTTAGATTTATTCCTAGGTATTTTATGGTTTTTGGTGCAACTGTAAATGGGATCGATTCCTTGATTTCTCTTTCTGTCGCCTAATTGTTGGTGTATACGAATGCAACTGATTTCTGTGCATTGATTTTATATCCTGTAACTTTGCCGAATTCATGAATCAGTTCTAGAAGTTTTTTGGTGGAATCTTTTGGATTTTCCATATAGAGTATCATGTCTTGATGGAGAGACTTTTTAAAAATTATTATGTAATTGTTACGGTTTTGGAGTGATGGTGGGGGGTGGGGTTTGGACCTTATGGTCAAGAAAGAATTCTTGAGAAGTCTTTGGTGCAAAAAAGGTGATTTTATTAAAGCCGGGTACAGGATCCAAGGGCAGAAAGAGCTGCACTGGGGTTGTAAAGGTGACTGGTTATATACTATGGAATTGGGGGAGGTAAGGGCAAAAGGAAGGTTTCTAGAAGGACTTTCATATGATAAAGACAACTCTTAAGATCCTGGAGGCCTAGCTATTGTCAAGCTGAGGTTGTTCTTCCCTCTAGCAAAGCATTAACTTTAAGACAGTAGAGAGTTCAAAGAAATTTAATTTTATTTACCATTTCCTTCTTGCCTTATTCCCCACATCACTGTGGAGGGAAAGGTGATGTTGGGGCTCCAGGAAACTGAGTCTACAGGTTTCTGGAGATTGGGCTGTTAAGATTGCCTTTTTCTTATAATTTGCTAAGACATTGGTAAACTGTTTGAGACTCCTGTCCTGCATGACTGTGATCTCTATTAGCTAACCATTGGTTTTCCCCTTTCCTTTGTCCTTGGGCAGCCTGGAGAGCCTGAGGAATGCCCCAAGTACCCCATGAGTATGTGTGGGGGGGTGTTATTTTGTGCTTTGTCCTCAGCCTGCCTTCTGCTCCCTCATCATGACCTTCTTTGTCTTTGCTTATCATTGTTTTTGCTCAGAAGTCTGCTGTATCAGGTATTGATGTAGCCTTTCCTGATTTTTTAAAATTAATGTTTACTTAGCATGTAGTTGGGACATATTTTTTCTTTAATCCATTCTGCCAATCTTTCTTTTAATTGGTGTATTTAGGCCATTTATATCCTAACGTAGTAATTATAGCTATGTTAGGACTTAAGGCTGTCCTTTGTTTTGTGTTTGTCCTCTCTGGTTTTGTTTTCTGTTTACTCCCCTTGCCTCCCTTTGGGTTACTCGACCATTTTTTTTTTTTTTTTGGAATTCCATTTGATTTATCTATAACATTTTTCAGTGTATGTCTTTGTATATACACTGTATGTGCACCGATCTTTAAATGGTTCCCTTAAGTATTATGCCATACGTGGTGTACTTATCACATGTTAACATGGTATACTTATCACATGTGGTGTCAGTATTTACTAGTTTGAGTAAATGATAGAAAACTTCCACTTAGATCACTTAACCCTTCTCGTTTATAGAATCCTTGTCATGGCTATTTCTGCTCCGTAAATTGACATCCACATTCAACGTTTCGAGTTTCTCCTCCAGCTGCCTAACACAATTTAGATCACTCACAAGGAGAAAGACAACCTACCACATTTACACACACTTCTGCTTTTTGTGTTGTTCTCTCTCCGTTCCCGGGCTTCCACGTCTCTGTCATGTTCCCTTTGTGCTTGAAAAGTTCCTTTATCAGTGTTTTGGGAGAGATCTGCTGAAGACAAATCCTTGGTTCTTTCTTTTTAAACTTGAGAACGTGCACCTCATTCCTGAGGGACGGTTTCACTGGCCAAAAGACTCTGGATGACCATTCTTGCTTTCCGCACCTGAAGAAGACTGTCCGGCACTTTCTTTCTGGCCTCTGTTCCTGCTGATGAAAGACCCATTGTCATCGGGGTCACTGCCCCTCTGTAGGTAGTGTGAGCATTTCTCCCTGGTTGCTCTCTAGAATTTTCTCTCTTCAGTATTCTGAAGGTCTTGGTGCAGATTTCTTCAGGTTTATCCTCTTTGGAATTTGCAGACCTTCCGAAATGTAGGTTTTTGTCTTTCATCAAATTTGGAAAATTTTCAGCCATTCATTTCCTCAACTGCTTTTCAGTTGTATCTTCTTTCTCTTCCTCTTCTGGGACTTCGATGTCACAAATATTAAATCATCCAATCATGTCTTTTTTCATTTTCTTTTCTCTGTTGTTCAGTTTGGTGATTTCTCTTGTTTCGTCTCCCAGGTTCACTGATTCTTAGCTCTGTCATCTCCCTCTGCTATTGTGCCTGTCTGCTGAGTTTTTATTTTAGGTTTTATATTTGCCGGTTCTACATTTCCCATCTGGTTCTTCTTTTGGCCCTTCTACTTAGTTGCTGAGCTCTTTCTTATTCCCATGTGTTTGAAGCATGTGGATATTGCTCATTGAAGCATTTTTATTACGGCCGCTTTAAAATCCCATCAGATCATCCCAACATCTGTGTCATTTCAGGGCTAGCTTCTGTTCATTCTCTTTTCTTATTCCAGTTGAGATTTCCCTGGCTTGGGTGAGACGAGTTTTGGGCTGCTTGTCTCCTGCACATTGGGTATCATGTCCTGAGACCCTGGCATGATGGTCCAGGTGGGGCTGCTATTCAGCTCCACATTGAGCTCCTCTGGCCTGGGTCCCACATGAGGACAACACTGCCCCCCCCCCCCCGCTCCGGCCTCCACTTCTGTCCCTCCTCGCCCGGCTCACCACTCCTGTTTGGTTCCCTGCTGCACCCCAGATGCCTTCCTTGTTGCTGCTGTGTCGGGGGTGATCAGGTTTCCACTCTGCTGCGCTGGCAGCAGGGAAGGGCGGGCACCTCTATTGCCTCTCCCTGCCTTGATGTGCTTCATCACCCCGCATGAGGGTGGGAGTTCTGCTCCCCGGAAGCCCCACATGCAATCACCAGCATCCTTATAAGAGAGGAGGAGGGAGATTTGCCCACAGACTCCGGGGAAGGCCATGTGAAGATGGGGCAGAGAGAGATGAGAAGAAGGTCGTGTGGTTGCTCAGGGGGGACAGATGCTCCCTCGCGCCCTCCGGAGAGCGTGTGGCCCTGCTGCGGCTGAGCTGTGGGCCCGGAAGCCCTGACTGTGGGCTTCGGGCTCTCAGCGCCATGAGAGAGGACGCCGTGCTTCTGTGGCCTCGAGTCCTGTCCTTGGCGACACCGGTGGCCGTTCGTTACAGCAGCTGTAGAATGCACATGGGGTTCTTTTTCTTTTCGGTCTTTCTTGACTTCCGCTCTATTTACGTTCCTTCCATGAGTATTTTCTTCACCCTCCTTGGCCTCCTTATGACAGTTTCTCCAAAATCCTGTCTGGGTATTCCAGCAAGTGGCCACTTTGGAATCGGTATGTCAATTCTGGGTTTTTTCCCGTGTCTTTGTACGCTGAGTGATTCTGGCTCCTATTCCGAACGTTTTGACGTCCTGTTGTGAAGACCCTGGGTTCCGTCGCCGACTTCGTCCGCGGGCGGCCGTAGCCACGCACCATGCACCGGGCGCTCAAACCAGGAACATTCGCTCTCACAGCTCCGGAGGCGGGGGCCCAAGACCAAGGTGTCAGCGCGGTCGGGTTTGGTGAGACCTCTCTTCCTGACCCCCTGTGTCCTCCCACGGCTTTCCCTCCCCGCGTTCCTGTGGGGACAGACGGGCAGGAGCCTCGGTGGGGGCACAGGGGGCTCTCTGGTCTTCCCTCTTACCCGGACAGTAACCCCATCGGATCGGGGCCCCACCCGCGGGACCCCGTTTGACCTTAATCGCTCCCTTAGAGGCCCCGTCTCCAAGTGCCGTCACGTTGGGGGTTAGGGCTTCAACATCGGGACCGTGGGGTGCCGCTCGGTCCGGGGCAGTCACGTGTCCCCTGACAGTGGGGCTGGCCCGTCACAGAGGTGGGTCCCTCGCTGGCCCCACATTGCCAGCCGCGGGCCTCCTGGGGTGGCGGCGGCGGAGCCCGCTTAGTTCTCTGAAACCGCAGTGCCCGGGGCCTGCCTCGCCCGTGTGCGATCCGGGAGCCCCGCGTGGGGGCAGAGCGGGCGCGCCCAGGGTTGGCCTCGAGTCTCGCGGCCTTTGCTCGGCTCTCACCGCGCGCCGCTTGAGCGGGGCCGGAAGGAAAGCCAGTCCCGTTTCTCCGAGGGGCTCCCCTGAGCCCCCGAGGCTCGCAGAGGAGCCCAAGTGGGGCTGGGGCGAGACGCGCGGTGTGCGGCGCCCCGAGCAGCGGCCGGCCCGCGCCCTCCCGCCGCCTTCAGATCCCGCGTGGTTTGGTGCAGTCCTTCGGGCTCTGCTTGGTAGATCTCGTCGCCTACAGCCTGGGCGGCGGGGACGCGCCGGTCTCCCTGCCGGGCTCAGGGCCGTGGGAGATGGCAGGGCGGTTCTGAGTGCGGGGTGGGGGTGGGGGTGGGGGGGCAGCAGGAGTAGGGGAGTAGGGCAGGGGCAGACAGGGTGGAGTCTGGGGGGAGCGCGAGCCCCTAGACGTCACCCCCCCCCCCCACCTGGGTGCTCAGGGTGGGCAGCTCCTGCCGGGAGCTCGTGTTGAAAGAGTTTCTGTCCTGTGACCGGGCCGGGCTCCTGGCACAGGCTTGCTGGCTGGAGGGTCCCCATCCGCATCTGTCCTCCGGTCTGAATGAAGCGCGGAAGAGCTTGTGTCTGTCTGTCTTCTGCCCGGAGGGAAGTCAAGGACCGGCACCCTCCCCATGTTCTGAATGACGGTCTCAGGCCTTTCCTGCACCGGCGCTGTCCCGCGCACAGAGGGTTGAGTGACGTTCTGCGGCACTGAACGTGGCCAGCTTCGGCCAGCGCTCAGGTTCTTCCTCGCGAGTCACGTCCCGGGTCGTGTGTTGATTGTGGGATGTACCGAAGTCTGTTTTCTTCTGACGTAGGAGAGAATAAGTGTGTTGGGATTCACCTCGCCGGCGTGCCCCGTAGCACCAGCCGCGCACACCGGGCTTCAGGGGACCAAGGGCGCTGCTGTGTGACAGACCGTTTTAAAGTGAAGATAGAGACAGACAGGAGGTCTTTTGGGTGTGACTGGATTTGAGAAGCTGTGAGTAGGTGGGTGCCGTGGTGGGGGGGGGGGGCTGGGGAGCTGAAGCTGACACCGGCGAAGTCACAGCGCCGTGGTCGTGTGGTCCCGTGTGGGCCCCTCACGCCTGTCGGTGGCCTTGCGGGCGGTCTCCTTGCCATCCGGGGCCTGGGACCTGAACCTCCCAGGGCTCCGTGAGCCTCGTGAGCCTCGAAGAGCCACTTTAGGAGAGGGGACGACCCTGAAGGGCGACTACCGTCTGCAGCCTGGAGGTGTCTGGGGACCCGGCGTGGTCCTTGCAGGTGCCCCAGCAGACTGCTTTCCTGCCTGTCTAGACCTGGGTCCCGTCACACCTTCCTGCCTCGAGCTCCAGCCCCGGAGCCCAGCTCACCGGACGGCAGGCACCCGGCCTGTGGATCGAGGCCTCCTGCCCCCAGTCCTCTTTGTGTGGTACCGAGGCCCTGAGGCCGAGGGTTGCGGGGGTCCAGGGTACGCCCCCCCCTCACCCGTGGCCCTGGGCACTGGCTGGACCGGGGGGAATTTTGCCAGCGTCTTCGGGGAAACCATTTCACAGTACATTTTACTAAGTGTAGTTTATTTGAATGTTATTTGTGGGAACAAGAAAGACAGACTGCAGTTTCCATAAAAACTAAATTATGTTTTATTTCCTTGTTGAATTTGTTTTCTTTGAAATGAGCCGGGAAAGAGCGGGAGCATGGATGCTGTGCTGTGTGTGCTCGGTTCAGAGCCTGTGTTTGTCCCTCTGCTCCCTGGGCCCTCCCCGGAGACCTTCAGGAGCAGAGCGGGGTTCCTCCCACGGTCCGCGTGACACTGCTGCTCCTGGGGCGCGGTCAGTGGAGCTGGAGTGGGCCTCTGGTCCCACTTCCTCCTCTCGCCCCTGCGCGTTCTGGAACCCGTGGCAGGGCCGTGAGGTGGCCTCTGGGTCCCACTCAGGCGTCTGCTTCGTGTACTCATGTTTGCGGAGAGCTGTGTTTAGAGAAAGGGTTCCGTGGCTTGAAGAAGTTTGAAAGCGACCGCTTTTCAGAAGAAATCGTTGTTTCAGAACCACCTGTAGACGTGTGCCACAACGTAGAGCACTGGGGACCCTCCAGGGCGGGCCGGGGACCGGTCCAGGGACCTGGGGACTGTGGCTGCGTGCTGATAAGACTGACACCCAAGGTGGCTCTGCGTATGCCTCGTGGTGGGGTGGGGGTGGAGGGGGGCTGTGTGATGTGACCACCGGGTCTCCGAACCCTTGGTGGGCTGTCAGGACAGCCTGGATGTGGGGCAGAGCAGCTACCTGAGGAAGCTGAGCTTGAACCGCCCCCGAGGCAGCTGTGCAGGGGTGTCAGCAGCGGGACAGTGGGGCGGGGTGCCGCGGGGGGGGGTGGGGAGTGGGGGCTGCTGAACGGAGAAGGGAGAGCTAACTGCAGGTGACTGATGGGAAATGTTTTGCCTGAAGTGACAGCCTCTGGTGACCTGGGAAAACACATTCTCGCCCTGGCTTCTAGCCTGCTCCCCGCTTCTCCCAGGCGTGTTGGGAGCTGCGTGGGGGGCTGCATGTGAGGGCCGGAGGGGGCGGTCTGTGTGTGCACTTCCCTGTGGAGTTGTGTCACATGGAAGCCTTGTCCACACCCCTGTTACACGTAAGTTGAGACCCATCACGTAGGGCACTCCGCTGCAGGAGGAGGGTGCGGTTAAAGCGGAGGGAGACGCCTGCCCTGTGGGAACCCTGGCCGCAGGGCACTGGCCCGGGAGCCTGCGTGACCTGTGTCTGCTCCCAGAGATCCGGACAGGCTCCGGTGCCCAGGTGCCCTCGCCGGTCCCTCCGTGTCAGGTGCTGGGCCAACCAGCCCAGCCCTTGGCTGCTGCCTGTGGATTGCATGTCTGTACCTCAGGTCCCTTCTCCCCATGTCTTCTGGGACACTGATTTCTGGGAAGAAGTATATATTTGGTCTTCGTCCCTGTTCGTGGCCCAGAGGACCAAGGGCTTTAACCTCAGATGGTCCCGAGCGAGGAGAGCACAAAGGTGTCTTTTGTTACCTTAGACAAATGTGCTTTGGAAAGCACCCCGCTGACCGGGGGGTGGGGGGTGGGGGGTGGGGGGTGGCAGGGAGGGCCTGGGGACGCAGAGAGGAGCTGAAGGTTTCATCAGTCGCCAGTGGCCAGTGAGTTGATCATCATGTCCGTGTAATGAAGCCTCCATAAAACACAAAAGAGCTGGGGTTTGGGGAGCTTCTGGTGGGGAGAGTGGCCCCCAGCACACAGAAGCCCCACACCCCTTCCCTGTTTCTGGTACAGGTCTCTCCATCTGACTGTTCCTGGGTTTCATCCTTTTCTAATGAACTGGTGATCTAGTGAGTAAAATGTTTCTCTGAGATCCGTGGGCCGTCCTAGCAAATTAACTGAACCTGAGTCTGGGGACCTGGGAACCTTGACTGATAGCTGGTCGGTCAGAAGCACAGGGGACAGCGGGACTTGAAACTGGCTTCTGAGGTGGGGGAAGGGCGGTCGTGGGATCTGACCTCAGTCTGGGTAGACGGTGTCAGAAATGAGTTGGATCGTAGGATGCCCAGTGAGGTTGGAGGGTTGCTTGGTGTGGGAAGTGCTGTGCGGGGACCGCTGTCAGAATCCCGTGTTTGCACTGCGGGGTCCTCCCCTCCCCACAAGCTGACTCCGGTTTGCTTCCCCTCTGGGAGCCGGCCACCTGGAGCTCTCTGTGGCCATCCGATGTGTGAGTCCCGTTCAGGGGCGACGTGGGGTCTGGGCCACCTGTCCGTGCAACTTGTTCGAGCCCTTGGCCCTACTCATGTCCGGGGCCCAGCGTGCCTGGCTTAGGTTGTGGTGGACCCGGTGGTGCCCACATGGAGCTGTCCGTGGCCACGTGTTCACTCCTTGTCCCGGGAGTCCGTGTTGTCCCGGGAGTCCGCGGGAGCTGCTTTGTAGAGTGACGGATCCTCTGTCACGGGAGGCGTGGCCTTGCTCTAGAACCCGGGCCGTCTGCACGGTGTCGCTGGCAGTGGGACTCGCCGGAGCCTCTGCACGGCCTCTGTCCACCCCGGTTCCTCCAGCAGGTGTGCGGGCGAGGCTGCAGGACTCCTGTGGTGCTTGGAGTGGTTTTCCCGGGGCAGTGGAAGTGGCTCGCACAACCCAGAGGTTCCCCAGGAGGTATGCCCTTTTCTGCGTGCTGGCGGGCATAGGGCACAGTGGGTCCTTCACTTAGAGGACCTGTCCTGGCGGCCGCCCCATCGTGCACGCGGTGCTGACACGCGGGCCCCTGAGCCCTTGGAAGTTACCTTCCACCCTGCGGCCGCTGCACCTCCCAAAGCATCCAGACCGCTTGCTATTGCCTGTCACCGTGTCCATTTAGAAAGCGCCAGCCATGAAGTCGTCCAGCCTGACGTCCGGGTCGTGTTGCGACGCGGTCAGGGCTCCTGAGGAGGGTGTGTGGCAGAGCAAGCAGTTCCCGTAGCCCCGAGGGGAGCCGTGACTGTGCTCTGCTGTCCTCCGATGGAGGGCTGACCGAGGTCGGTCCTCTGTCCCGGTGGGACCGAGATAGATGTGTCCCAGGCAACTCGCTGGGACAAGTGTGGGGGCCACGCGGCACTGCCACTGGGCCAGTCACTTGGCCGGGACCACAGCGGTCCGCTGTCATGGGCCATGATCTGTCTGGTCTTTATGGTGGAGAGCAGAAAGGGGTGCTCCTGGGTCCAGCGCCCTGCAGCCCCGAAATCCTTCATGGCGGCCCGACTGTGGCTTTGCTGGCATGCCGCCTCGCCTGGAGTGGTGAGGTCCCCAGGAATCCTACTTGGCCATTTCTACTTAATGTAGAAATTTCTACTTAATGTAGACCACAGGGAATGTTCCGGTAGCTGCTACGTACCTCGTCCACTTATGCTTTTAGGGATTGGGTAAATCACCCCAAGTCGCGTGGGGTAAAATGTCCCTAGTTGCGTGTGCAGACGTGCAGGCCAGGGCCCCATTCGCTGTGTTGACTGGGGTTTTGTGGTGGCGTTTGCGTCCCGGGAAGGCCTGGGCGTTCTCTCTCCCCGGCACCCCGTCATCCCTTCCCTCGGGGTCCGGTGAATGCCCGTTCTGTGCCGCGGGCTGTCACAGGGTCTCCCTTCATCGTGGACTCTGCCGAGTGGGCAGCTCGGGCCTGGGGGCTGGGCGCGCCTTCCAGACCCTCCCGGGAAGTGGGTGACGTCCACCCTCCTTCCAGCCCTCAGGTCCGGCTAGCGTGCCGGGTCAAGGGCACCTCCATCCCGGGGACACACCAGTGCGCTTGCTGTGGCCCTAGAGCCCTATGGGTCAGTGCACCCACTGGCCCCTGCCCTGCGGCCCGTTACATGGCTCTGCCCGCCTAGCCGCATCCGCTGTCCCGGACCCGGCTCTGCCCCGCAGCCAGTACTGAACTCTGCTGCTTCCAGTTCGTCCCTCATCGCCTCCTCCGGGAAACGCTGGCAGGACACCTTCCGCCCCACTCTGCGTGCGCACCCCATTTATGTTTCGCTCGTCTTGGGGCGCCCAGGCCCTACCTGCACAGCGCTGCTCACAGGCGCTGCTTCCTGCCCCTAAAGGCTCCCGTGCTTCCCCGGAAGGGGACCTGTCCTCTGGGGGCCACTGCCCCAGGCCGCCCCCCCCTTGCCCCTTCTCCAGCACACAACTCAGCGGCTGCACCACACTCTCCACACTGTCCACCGCGGCCCCAGCTCACAGGCGCCCCCCAGGCTGGCCTGGAGTTCTGTCTTCGGGCCTGGGGGCTCTGGGTGACTCAGGGCCAGGTCAGCTTGTTTTCTGAGAGGAGTGGGAAAGCCACGGGCTCCGCCGCCGGTCCCAGTGAGCTGCGGCCTCCAGGGGGTGGGGGAAGAGCCCCGGCCCCGAGACTCGGGCACACGCAGCCGGCGCCTCCGTCAGCTGCTCCTCCAGGAAACCCACGGGGGCTGTGAGGACCTGCCTGCTGCGGACAGGACACCGCTTGGTCGTCAGGAGGGAGGGACGCTGGGTGCTGCCAGGACACCTTGGAGACCCTGTAGGCATGGGTCCCGGCAGGGCCAGCAGGTGCTCTGTGCCCACGAGAACCGTCTCAGTTTTGTGGGTCGTGGGGTCTTTGTGGCACCCACTGCGCTCTGCCCTCACAGCCTGAAGCCAGTGAGTGGGAGTGTGTTCAGTGAGTGTGTGGGTGTGCCCACGTGCCCATAAAACTTGAACCGCAGAAAAGGGCTGGGGCTGGGTTTGGGCCCAGGAACACATTGTGTTTCCAGAGAATGTGTTGCTGCAGCCGTGCGGTGGGGCCACGGACCTCTGCTGCCCCCCAGTGGTGAGGATGTGGCTAAAGGAGGCCAGCTCCTTTTCTCTACGCGTACCTCTTGGGATGCCCAGATTGGAAGTACACTTGACCCTTGAACACGCGGGATTAGCGCCCCCTCCCCCCCTCCACGCAGTCAAAAATATACGTGTATTTTTTTAATTTAAATTTTAGTTAGTTAACTATAGTGTAGTATTGGTTTCAGGAATAGGTGTCAATGATTCATCACTTACATACGACACCCAGTGCTCATCACAAGTGCCCTCCCTAATCCCCATCCCCCATCTAGCCCGTCCCCCACCCACCTCCCTCGTCAACACTCGGTTTGTTCTCTGTTGTTAAGAGTCTGTCATGGTTTGTTTCCCTCTTTTCTCTTTTTTCCCCTCTTCCCATATGTTCATCTGTTTTGTGTCTTAAGTTCCACCTACGGTATGTCCTCTGACCGACTCACTTCACTTAGCATAATACACTCTAGTTCCATCCACATTGTTACAAATGGCAAGATATCATTCTTTTGGATGGCTGAGTAAAAAGGAAGCAGGAAGTCCCTAGGTTGTGGGACTGGCCGAAAAGCATTAGGACCTAGATAGAAAAAAGGAAAACGAACCAGGGGAACTTGCTGAGGCAAAATTATGTGGGTCTCAACTACATGTCACTTTATATGCTGTGGCACAAAACGGCCATGGGCTCCACTCCTCGCTGTGAAACATCACGTGTGATACTGTGAAAGACCCTTTGTGCCTCTTTCCCCGTTTCTGAAACAGAAAGTACAATGTTTACAGTAAACGGTTGCTTGCCCAACAGGTGAGGTAACACATAGGAAGCTAGCATTACAGTACAAGTGGATTGGATTTGTTAACTGTATTCCGTTTTTTCATTTACATATTTAAATGTGTCATTTCATTTACCTTTATAATTACATCTCTAGCAAGAGATACTGTTCTTGAATTTCAAGCGGGTACATGAACTTTGAAATAAATTTGAGTTAAGAAACTGAAAAAAAAAGAAAAAAATACATGTGTAGCTCTTAACTCCCCCAAAGCTTAACTACTAATAGTCTCCTGTTGATCAGAAGATTTTTTGACAACATAGTCGATTAACACGAGTTTTGTGTGTTAAATGTGTCGTATACTGTATTCTTGCAGTAAAGTAAGCTAAAGAAAACGTTACTAAGAAAATCACAGGTGTCTGGGTTGTTCAGTTGGTTAAGCGTCCGACTTGGGCCCAGGTCATGATCTCACGTTTCGTGGGTTCGAGTCCCCCGTTGGGCTCTGCGCTGACAGCTCAGAGCCTGGAGCCTGCTTCGGATTCTGTGTCCCTCCTCATGCTCTGTCTCTTGCCCCGCTCATGCTCTGTCTCTCTCTGTCTCAAAAAAAAGCAAACATTAAAAAAAAAAAAAAACCAGAAGTCTTCAGCTTCCAAGAAAGAAAATGGTTAAAAAAAAAAAAAAAGAAAAAATCATCAGGAAGAGAAAATACTCTTACAGTACTGTGTTTATCGATAACATAAGTTTATGTTGACCGTTTATAAGATGAATTGACTGTCAGTACGTACGTCAGTATTATCTTCCATGATACAAAATGCTGTCTGTGTTACTTGCACTATGAGCACCAAGCACCAGACTGAGAGATAATGTGAAAACTACACTCGTGGGCATTCACAGGTGTCCCGAACCACGCACTGATAACGAAGCGGCAGCGATGTGATCGCTTTGTCGTGGCCATCAACGCAGTTGCTTCACAGGAGCTCAGCCTACACACTAATGAGCGCATTGTCATAAAACGTTTATGTCATACGGTATTACGGTCCTATTCATAATACAGTGTTGGAAGCATTGTTACTTTTTTTTAAAAAACACTTGCCTGTGACGCTAGGCTGACGGGTGGTGTCTCCAAGTAGGAGACGGGCATAACAGCACAGTAGTGTAATTCTTTGAAAGCAAGTGACACAAAAAGTTATAAAACAGAAAGGAAACCAATACATTATTCATTTTATGTGAAATGTCACTCGTGTGACGCCTGTGTAAGGGATAGGCTGTCCACTTCCACGTGAGTCTTGCCCACGATGTCCTACCCAATGAGTACTCAGGCGATGGTGCTGATGGTGACACACAATCATGGCCTGCAGTTCCTGCCACAATGACTACATTTGAACACGGAGACACTCACAAATGCACAGCAGATGAGTGTGTTACCTGTATGACGGGATGGTTATTTACTAGTCACTGAGTGAAGGTGGGTCATCCTCGAAGGCCTCATTCTTGTCGTCTTCACGCCGAGGAGGCACAAGAGGAGGGAGAGGAGGTGGTCACCCTGTCTCGGGTGGAGGAGGGGGAGGGAAGGCAGCAGAGCAGGCACACTCAGTGTCATTTTACCGAAATACATCATAATTTCTCTCTTTTTGCTTTTTCATTCCTCCAAAAATGTTGTCTACGGCACCAATCCTTCTTCCACTGTTTGCTTTGGTTTCAGTGCCCGTATCTTAGAAGGGTCCATGTCATACGAGAAGTCGAAAGCAGTCCTGAGTAGTTGGCACCCACCTGCCAGATGGTCGTTGTCAAAAGTGACGGTGTCTTCCAGCACTGCTTCTTCTGCGTCTTCTCCCTCGTCAGTCTGGCCCTGGTTCGGAGGCTCTCATCTCCGCCAAGTTGCCTCTGTTCATCCCCCTGGGGTGGTCTGTTAGCTCGTGAACTTCTCCAAGATCCAGATCTTGAAACTCTTCCCCCCTCACCTTTTTTGCACGTCCATGATCTCATTTATGATCTCCTTGATTGGCTCTGTCATAAATCTAGTGAAGTCACCCCCAGCATCTGGACACAGTTTTCTCAGCAGGAGTTTGTGGTTTCAGGCTCTGTGGTTTTCATGGCTTTTTCTCTAACAGCAATGGCATCTTCAGTGGTGTAATCCTTCCAGGTTTCCATGCTGCTCTCTTCCATGGGGTTCTCTTCCGTAGCATGGGCAGTCCTTTCCACAGAGAGCCGTGTGTAAGGAGCCTTAAAGGTCCTTATGACCCCTGATGTAGAGGCTAAATTAGAGACGGTGTTTGGGGTCAAGCAGACCACTTCAGCAGCTTTGTTGTTGACCTCATGGGAATCCGGGTGGCCGGGATATTGTCCAATATCAGAAAAACTGTACAAGGCAGTCCCTCACTAGCAAGGTACTTCCTGACTTCACGCACAAAGCATCGATGGAGCCAATCCAGAAACAGGGTTCTCGTCCAGCCTTCTTGTTGTACAACCGGAAGACTGGCGGCTGGTGTTTATCTTCTCCCTTCAAGGCTCGGGGGCTTTCTAGATAAGGGCCATCCAGATCATAAACCTGCCTGCGTTTGCGCAAAACAGTAGAGCCAGCCCATCTCCCCCGCCCATCCTACATCCCAGTGCTCCCTTCTCTCCCCTCCTGACGGATCTACTTTGTGGCACTTCTTGTCCAGGATAGGGCCCTCGGTCTGCATGAAACATCTGTGCGGGCAAATACTGTCTCCTCGGTGATTCTCTTGGTGGTGGCCGGGAGCTTGTCTGCTGCCTCTTGCCGGCCCAAGTTGCTGCTCTGTTATCTCAACATTTTGTAAGGCAAACCTCTTTCTGAAATTATTAAACCATCCTTCGCTGCCATTAAATTCTCCAACTTTAGATCCTTAACCTTTCTTTGGCTTTAAGTTTTTATATAACGACTTTGCCTTTTCTCGAATGATTTTGGAGTCTATAAGCATGCCTTTCCTATGCGCCCACATAAAAGTGGCATTTTCAATATGAACTAAAAAGATATCTTGCAGAAAATGCGAGGTTTTCACCCCTGCTGGCATAGCTGCGGTGCCGGCTTCACGAGTTTCCTTTTCTTCTTCTTCTTCTTTTGTTTTGCTTTGTTTTGTTTTGTTTTTTTACAACGGTCTTTATCCTAGATTCATTTATCTTCAACGAACGGCAGCCAGAGTTGTAGACCTCAATCTGTGGTGCATACGAAGCCAATTCGGCTTTCTCTTTTAATGTCATAACTTTTCTCTGCTTCTTGGGAGCGCTCCTAGCACCACCGGTGGCACTTGGTACGGGCCCCATGGTGTCCTCTGGGTTTACAGCACTGCTCCAAACACAGCGCAGAATACCTGAGCCCTGCAAGAGATCGCTTCTCGCTGGATCCGCAGTTTACTGGAGAAATGCTCTGCTCACGCAGATATTAGCATCCGCATCTGCGGTGTTTGGAGCAGACGCTGGCAGCACGGGAGCTCCCCACAATAGCAGCAGCGGGTGGCCATGAAATTATTGCAACAGTGCAGCTTGGACTACGGTGAATTTTCTGCCGTTGTGATTTAATGCTGCATCTTAATTTTTCAATATTTCTCTCGATCGCACAGTCTGTGTATGTGAGTTTTGGTAAATGCCAACTTTTTGTCACATATTTGTGTGTATTTTATGGTAGTAAATGATAAAATAGAGTAGCATCTACACGTATTTCATACATTCATGAGATACCTAATTTTTTTGATAATTTCTAGGCTATGCAATTTGCCTGCAAGTTTTTTTTTCAAACTGTTAGAAATCTCCAAAAAGCTTCCGATATATTTATTGAAAACCATCCGCGTATAAGTGGTCCTGCATAGTTCAACCCATGTTGTCCTTGTTGAGTTTGGGAGGTGCCGTAGACCCGCGTCCTTGGGGCCGTCGTGGAGCCGGCCCTGCTCTGGGCGCCGGGAAGTACCTCCCTGCACAGGACGCGGTGGGACGGGCTGGAGCCGTGGGTCCCCCGCAGCTGCGAATCTGGGGAGTACCCTTGGGGGAGAGAAAATCCGCCCCTTGGCTTTGTCTAGCAACTTTGTGATGAAAACCCCGCGTTTCAGAGCTGCTAGCCCTTGGGTTACAGTCTAGGTTTCCGGGGTGGTTTCGATACTGTGAGCAGCAGACGCCTCCGTCGAGGAAGCGCGTGGGTCACGACAGCCACTCCCTCCTTGCCGCGTCACTCTGCTTGCCTCGCTGACCGCCAGCCGTGCCACCTCCTCATCCCCCCGGGCCCGGTCCTGACTGCCGAACCTCACCCCTGCTCGCCGTGAGCACCCAAGGAAGGGGCTCGGCCGCCGCCACGTTCCGTCAGGATCGGCCTCCGTCTTCCTCCCCCCGGCCCTCCCCTCGCATCAGTGCTTGTGCCGTCCCCGCGCTGGTTCAGTCCAGAACAGTTTCTCGTGCCTCGGGCCTGTCCGGCGCGGGAGAGCAAGGTGCGAGGACACCACGTGCAGGCCTGGAGCGCACAGAGTGGCTTGGAGGGGAGGCCCGTGGTTCCAGACTTCTGTGACTCGCTGCCTCAGACCCGGCCCCCTCGTGGTGCTCCCCGTCCTGCAAAGCAAGTCACACGTTGAAGACATCCTTTGACTACACCTGTGAGCCGGCAAGGACGCGAGGAGCCCGCGCAGGCCGCAGGCGAAGTGTGCGTGGGAGCTCGGGAGGGGGGCGAGCCAGCCTGGGCGCTGCTCCTGTCGGGCCCACCTGGGACTGGAGCTTCCGTGCATCGGGGCCGACCTAACAACAGACGGGGCTCAGGGCTACCGGAAGTGGGGACCTGGGACGTCTCACGGAGCTGCCGCTCACGGGGCAACCCCCTCGGTGCAAGGCCATGGGATGTGAACCCGCCCCGGAGAAGGACGGTCACGGTGCGCCACGTGACGGCCTGCATCCCGGTGTGGGCGAGACATTCTCCCAGAAGAGTCTAACTCTGCTCTGACCCCCACTTGACGCATTGACCCGTGGTCGACACCTGTCACGGAAAGAATGTCCTGAGTCGGCAGCGACCCAAGAGATGGGCCAGTTCGTGCCGCCTGCTGGCCATTTGGCTGGGAGGTCAGGTCTCAGGACAAACACAGTCAGAAAATTGGTGACCGGGAAGTCGGGGTGAGTCTATACTGGTCACAGGGTCTTTCAGTTCTGAGGCGGGCATTTGACCTTTGCTGTGGATCCCTGCCAGCCTTCCCTGCCCTCCATCCTTGTCCAGGGGACTTGAGGACCGCATGTCCTAAGGACAGGCATGGGTTCCCCTCAGCTGGCTGATCGGGCTGTGGCCCTACCGAGTGCCGACCCACCAGCGATGGAGACCCCCGGCCGAGCCTGCCTTTGACATAACTCGGGGCGCCTGGCCTGGCCGGGGCTGGTGACACGTGGGCCCCACCCACCCTGACAGGGCATCTGGTGGGAACAGCCCTTCCCCGCCAGTACCTGCTTCCGTCCGCAGACCCCTCAGCACCTCCCCTACCCTCACGGTTTTCACAGTGCGGACAGCGCCGCGCACTGCAGCAGAAGGGACAGCCAACTCCTGCCCTCGGCGTCCCCGGGCCGTGTGCCAAGCAGGGGCTGGGTGCAGACCCGAGGACCATGGGCGAGTTAGTGCCCAGAGATGCGCACTGCATGAGGGGAGTTTGCACTCAGGAAGTCCCCGTGTCCCCACCCAGCAAGGCACAAACAACTGTGGGTGATGATGCTTCTCAACAGAATAAAAGTGACAGTGGCACAATAAATGGCCAAACCGGGAGGAAGTGTGATACAGGATGGGGCGCTGCAAAGCCCCAACGGCAAGGGCACAGGACACAGTAAGGACACCGAAGCCATAGGAAAACAGCCAGTACGTGGGATTCTGCCGCTTTGAGAAGATGGCTCTCTCCGAAGGTGGTGTCGGCGCCTGAATCCCGGCCCGTGGGCTGCAGGTTCGGGGGGTTCCAGCCGCACCTCCGGCTGCCAGTGAGCTCGCACCTGTTCTTTTCCTGACGCCTATGTGGCAGATATTTTCTCAGGTTATTTGCCCTTACGTCTTATTGAAATACATGTTTAAAAATAGACTTAGGAACCATTTTAGATTTACAGAAAAAATTAAATGACGGCACAGGGATCTCCCACCCACCCTGGAATAACAGCTGTGTTGGGGGTACAATGCTTACAGTTGAGGGACCAATATCGATACGTTGTCATTAACTACAACCCACACTGCCTACAGATTTCCTCAGTTTTTACCTAACATCCTTCTTCTGTCTCGGAATCTCATCCAGGACACGTGTTACATTTAACCCTCAGGCTCTTCGGGGTCTTCTTCACTGACAGTTGCTTAGACGCGCCTGGTTTTGGATGAGCTTGACCGTTTGGAGGAGCACGGGTCAGGGATTTTGTAGAATGTCGCTCTGTTGGGATTTACCTGACATTTGTCTCCGGCTTAGACCCGGAGCGTGGCTCGTTTCCGGGAAGACCACGGCAGGGGGGAAGTGCCGTGTTCGTCACATCCGGGGTGCACGCTCTCAACTTGGCTCGTCCCTGTCGCCGTTGACCTTGAGCAGCTGGCCGGGGTCCCGTCTGTCCGGTTTCCCTGCTCCACAGCTGCTGTTCTTCGCTGCCCTTCCACGCCTTCCTCTTGGTAGGACGGCGCTAGGTGCAGCCCACACTCGAGGAGTCAGGTAGAAACAGTTTTGTTTTCTAGACTCTATTTCGGGATTGTGTGTGAGTGTGGAATCAGTCTTCAAGTTTTTTACTTTTTGGTCTAAAACTAACTGTGCCAGCAACTGTGTTAAGCGGTGACTGTCAGCTTCCCGGTGACCCTTGCTGTCACGTCAGCTTCCCCCTGCTTGGTTCCGCTGAGCTCTTTGCGTCGCGGTGCCTCGAGCCCCCGGCTGTGGCCAGGTGGCTGCAGAGCAGAGGCCAGGCCGGCAGTCAGGCTGAGGGGCCCAGAGCGTGGTCCATGGGCTCAGCATCGACAGAGTAGCAGCAAACCGCATGGCTGGGACCACCTGGCTGCTTGATTTTGTGTTCCCCGCAGTTGGATTGCTGCTGACAGATTGAAATTTCCTTTTCCCCGAAAAGAACCACCTTTCTGGTGATCCACTGCGTGCACGCTCTGTGACCTCACTCTGAGGAGGCGATAGGGTTTGTCGCTGCCCCTACAGGGGCTTGTCTGGGAGCAGCCACGGCTCACCAGTGAGCTCTTCCCGCAACTGGTTTCTCCGTGGGTTTCATTGTACAGAGTTACGCCGCCACCGCGTGCACACGCCACACGCACGTGTACACGCACACACGTCCGTGCACGGATGCGCACACACGCAGACCAGAACAGGCTGGTTGTGGCCTGGGATCGCTGGAGCCACCTGCCAGTGCCGTGACCGCGTCGGATTGTCAGATATGGCCGAATGCAGGAACTCTTCTGAGTTCTGTGCGAGCTCTCTGCTCAGTGCTCCCATTTTTATTTTTAAAAAAGGCTGAATTCCTAGGGGTGGGTGGTGTGGGCAAGCTTGTCCCCACCCGGGACGGTCCGTGCTTGCACCCTGCACACGTGGCAGAAAGGCGCCCCCGTTGGCCATAGGGTCCAAGGTGCCGTAGGCTTTCTGGAAGAAATGCTTCTCAGTTTTTTTTTATATGCCTTTGGTTAATTTCCAGCACCCTGAAATGGTTACTTTTGACACTTTGGTCTAGTTTTGTCATTATTTTGGGGCAGACGATTTGGCAAGCCCCTCATTCCACCTTCCCCCAGCCCCACGTCCCTCGTTCTTTCTCTCAAATATTTTAGACATTTCCCGAGATGGCTGATCTGAACCGCAGGTCAGTTTACGAGCATCTGGGGCTCCGAACACTCAGATTCTCCCTACGCTTTTTGCATCTCGTTTCCTTTTTCCCCCACCGTCTTTGTATCCTCTGAGGGAGTCTGAGGGCATTCAGCCAATCCAGAGTTCTCAAACTCAGTCCTGGAAGCAGAGAGCCCCATTGTGGCATCCATATGTCCCGCAGTCAGATTTTTCAAACCAGGTTTGCTTCTTCACGGCGACGCATCACCGAGGGGCCTGGCTTCGTGCAATAAAGCCCCGTTGCCGCTACGACCGGCGGTGAGCACTCCCCTCCCTGCCTGGGCTCTGTCTTCACGGCCTGCGTGGGCCTGGGGTGGGGCAGGGGCCGGCCGCCCCGCCGGGCCCGCTGCTTCATCCCGTGGTCAGTTCGCACGTGCCACCACCTCCTGGTCCATTCAGCCTGTCGCTTCTGCAAGAACACAGATGACCACCGTGTGTGTAGGAGGGGCCTCAAGGAAATGGTGCAGGTTTTAGGGGCCATCAAAAGAGAGCAGACTAGGGGCACCTGGGCGGCTCAGTCAGTTAAGCGTCGGACTTCGACTCAAGTCATGATCTCGCAGTGTGTGGGTTCGAGCCCCGCGTAGGGCTCTGTGCGGGCAGCTCGGAGCCTGGAACCTGCTTCCGATTTTGTGTCTCCCTCTCTCTCTCTGCCCCTCCCCTGCTTGCACTCTGTCTGTAAATAAATAAATAAATAAATAAATAAATAAATAAATAAAATTCAAAAGAGAGCAGACTGTCCCTTGCCGTAAAGATCTGAACTTCCTGAGGGGCTGCCTCAGGGCTGTGTGTTTGGGTCTGAGTGCAATCGGAAAGGAAGGCGCTTCTCCTACAGAAATGTGCAGACGTCCAAGCCCCGAATTTCACAGGCGGACGACCCAAGAGGAGGCATCTCTGATGCCTGGGAATGTCCGAGGCCAGGCGGCCTCCTCAGCCCCGCCCCCCCTTCTGGGTGCACACAGGTCCGGCAGCTGTTACAGATCCGATGCGGGGCTCGCTTTGGGTTCGCACTGATGGTTTTGGTGGGGTCCCCCTCAGGTCCGAGGGCCCCCAGCGACTCTGAAGTGGCAGCCGGGATGAGTCATTGCAGAGTCCAGACAAAGACGTGTTGCGTCTGTGTTCATTGGGACACCGGCTGCTTTGGAGCCCGGCCCCTCCTGTTTCAGAGGCTCTGCGACTTGGGACAGGAGGAAAGGTGGTGAGGGACAGGGCATGACCCTCCCTTCTCGTGGGCAGGGTGGCAGAGGTCAGCAGGGCGGGCTGCTCTCGTGGGGGGGCCATGGCCCTGAACACACAGCCAGCCCGGGACTGCGGACTCTCGGAAGGTGGGGTCTGTCCTGCCAGACTTGCAGTCCAGTGTCACCGTTGGTGAGGGTCCCTGAGGGAGTAGGGGGTGCCCTTCTTTATCTTTCAGGGGTGGTGCAGGCCATACCTTTTGTCTGCCTTTCTTTTTGGGTTTCAGTAGGATTTCAGAGGGAAGTCTGAGATGGCAGGAAGCACAAGGGGAGGCTTGGACTCCCCACCTCACTGTCCGAGTGCCTTGGCTGGCACGCCCACGAAGGGGTGTCTGTGTTGGGGCGTTGGGGGGGGGTCTCTCACGTCACAGGGAAGAGTGAGTACACGCACTCTAGTGTTGGAGATAAATATGACACCCTGGAAGTGTAAGCTGATCTATAGGGACATAAAGTAGGTCAGCAGACTCCTGCTTCCCAGAAGACACAGGAGCTGAACGCAGCCCAAACCCTGGACATTACACACAAAACAAGCATAAGACACTCCAAAAGGTGGAGAGAACCGAGGGAGGGCATGGTGATGAGTCCCCTGGCGTTTCCGTTCGCCTCAGCCATCCTGGACTGGAGGCTGGACAAGTCAGAAACCTAGAACACCAATAGGTGCAGACCCAAGTCAAAACAAAAACAAAATCCATGTAAACCGTGCTCTCTCTAAGCAAACCAGCCTGGCCAGACAGAACCCTTTAAACCAGAAGCATTTGACTGGGGCCAGACAGCCCCCAAAGCTGTGAGCAGCCTGGCCAGACTGTAACAGTCACTCCAGCCCCCACCGTGCTGGTGTCAGACAGGCGGCGGCGGGGGGGGGGGGGGTCTGTGCTTCCATCCCTCTGGGCCCTTGAAGACCCCCTACTGCCTGGTCAGTGTGGGCGGGCGCTCCCCCAGCAGCCCACGAGTAAAGGGGCCCATACTCGCTATCGGCGGAGGCCCGGGCGGAGAACCTTGTCTTCTGCCCTTTCCGTGCTGCATTGGTGTCCAAGGAGTTCAGAGCAAACACAAGATTTAAATGAAGTCGAGGGGCGCCTGGGTGGCTCAGTCCTTTAGGATCCGGCTCTTGATATTGGCTCAGGTCATGATCTCATGGTCTGTGAGTTTGACCCTCCGGGTTGTCAGTGCAAAGCCTGCTTGGGATTCTTTCCCTCCCTCTCTCTCTGCTCCTCCCCTGCTCGAGCTTGCTTTCAAATAAATAAATAAATAAATAAATAAATAAATAAATAAAATGCAGAGGTTAATAAATTAATACAGAGTGTCCAGATTTCATCCAAAAGCCATTCCACATACAACCAGGAAGATCTCAACTTGAGTGACAAAGACGATCAACAGACACCAACACTGAGATGACAAATTTATGTTGAAGTTATGTGACAAGGCTTAAGGAAGTCTTTATAAAAATGCTTTATAGGCAATTGCAAACACTTGTAACAAATGAAAAACTGGAAAGTTTCAGCAAAGAAATAGAAGTTGTAAGGAAGAACCAAGTTGAATTTATTTTTTATTAAGAGTTAATTTTTTCAGACTACTTTTAGGTTCACAGCAAAATTCAAGGGAAAGTGCTGAGATTTCCCACCCCCACCCCCCCCTCCCCCCCCCACACGCACAGCCTCCCCCACTGTCAACAGCCTGCACCTGAGCTATGTGTGTTACTGTCTGTGAACCTGCACTGACACCTCATCACCCAGAGTTCATAGTTTCCACTGGACTCGCTCTTAGTGTTGCGTGTTGTGTGGGTTTGGACAAATGTGTAATGACAGCTGTCCACCGTCACGGCGTTGTAATGAGGAGGGAGTGTTTTCACTGCCCTAAAAGCCTCCGCATTCTACCCATTTATCCACACCACCCCCACTACCTCTGGCAACCCCTGACCTTTCTGTTGTCTCCATGGTCCCGCCTTTTCCAGAACGTCGCACAGATAGAATCGTACAGGATGCAGCCTTTTCACATTGGCTGCTGTCACTTAGTGAGATGCACCCGCGGACCCTCCGTGTCTTCGTGGCATGACGGCCCGCTCCTTCTTAGCGCCGAATACCATCCCGTCGTCTGGACGCACCCGTGTGTTTGCCCATCACCTCCCGAAGGGCACCTTGGTTGCTTCCAAGGTCTGGCAGTTATGAATAAAGCTGCCGTAAACATCCGACTGCGGGTTGTCGTGTGGACGTGAACGTTCACCTCCTCTGGGTAGACCTCAAGGAGCACGACCGCTGGGTCGTATGGTCAGAGCGTGTTCGGTTTTGTAAGAAGCCGGCAAACCTTCCTCCGCGGCGGCTGCTCCTCCCTGCTTTCCCGCCAGCAGTGAGGGAGCGTTCCTTCTGCTCCGCGTCCCCGCCAGCGATCCGTGTTGTCGGTGTTCCGGGTTGTGGCCGTTCTCACGGGTGCACGGTGACGTCGTTGTCGTTTTCATTTTCATTTCCCTGATGACGTGTGAGGTCTGTATGTCTTCTCTGGTGAGGTGCTAAATTAAAATTTTGGAACTGAAAAACACAATAAATGCAGTTTAAAAACTCAAATTGTATACTTTAAATACATGCGGTTTTATGTTATACCCCAATTAACCTGTGAAACAAAAAAAACTCAGATTTGGTCCTAGACAAGCCTAGTGACATTCTCTTTATAAGACACTTTAAGTAAATGATCCAGAAAGTTCAAAATGAAAGGGATGGAGGAAATGACCAGACTCACACTAACTAAAAGAAAGTAGGAATTTGAGCAACTGGGTGGCAAGGCTGGGCTAAAGCTCGCACCGCTCCCGCTCCCAGTCTGGGGACCACACCGACAAGCACAGTGGGGACTTCGCAGGGTCTTGGATGAGCTGCAGGAACAAAGGGTCCTCAAATCTCAGCGGCTTATACATTCAAAGTTTATTTTTTAGTCATTTGGGTCAGCTGAGGCCCTTTCTGTGTCAACTTCTCCCCCCCGTCCCAGGCTAATGGTGCAGCCTGTCTCTGGAATATTGTCATGTCACAGCAGGAGGAAGAGAGCAGGAGAGCTGTGCACGGGCCGGTAGGACTTCCTCCCTCGGGAGACATGACATGGCCAGGCCTGACCTCTGGTCTTGGCCTGTGTAGCATTGTCGCGGGGACAGGAGCAGTAGATGATACAGCCTCTCTGCTCACCACCGTTCACTCCACTCCTTTACCTCTGCAAAACGGGCCCTGCCCGAGATGACCGAACAGTCCGTCCGTGGCCCAGACTGAGTGGCCAGGACTGAATGGCCAGGATCTCTTCCTGTTTCCTCGCTAGCCCCCGATCTGCCTCTTCTCGCTCTGGAGACCTAAAGCCCCAGGAGTTGCTGACTACCCTGTCCACCCTGCTGGACACGGGTGGGTCGGTGTGCAAGGCCTCAAACAAGCCCCGTTTCTGAGGGAGCTGGGGCAGGAGACCCCAGTGGGCCTGCAAGCACGGCCCCAGTTCTCAGACCCGTCGAGCAGGTGGGCATTTTTGTAAAAGGCCAGAGAGTAAATATCTTAGGCTTTGTGAGCCGTGCCTGGACCGACTACCCAGCCTCTGCATCGTAGACGGTTCACGGGCACAGGCACAGCTACATGCCAGTAAAACTTCTGTGTGAGACCACGTGCTGGGCCGGGCTGTGTTTTTGCAGTCTGCACACCCTTGCTCCAGGGGTCTCTGTGAAGAGGGCTCTGAGGAGTATGTGCCCCTTGGGGCCTGGGTGGCTTTCCCAGCCTGCGCCTGCCCCTCCCAGGTCTGACGGCCACTGCTCCTCATCGGCCCCCGTGCCCGTGCGGCACAAACTCCACCTTCTGGCCCCTCACACAGCAGCCTGCGTGTGCCGGTGGCCACACTCCGAGTGCTTTTGGTGGCACGTCTCTCTCTAGACTGAATTGCTGGCACCTGGGGCCTCGAAAGCTCCATCGGGAAGCTCCGGCCTTCAGCCTCCCCGACTTCCCAATGGGAGTGTTTGTCAGCAGTTTGGATAGAGGGTGTTGTGGACTGATTTGTTTTACCCCCAAATTCATAGACTGAAGCCCATCCCCTCAATGTGACTGTGTCTGGAGATGAGGCCTTTAAGGGGTTAATTGAGGTCTTGGGTGGCCTGATCCAGTAGGACCGGTGTCTTAATAGGAAGAGATCGGGACACAAGGCACGCACAGAGGGACGACCATGTGAGAACACAGGGAGAAGATGGTCATCTACACGCCCAGGAGAGAGGCCTTGGGAGGAGCCAGCCTTGCCAGCACCTTGACCTGGGACGTCTAGCCTCCAGCGCTGGGAAGAGACAGCATCTGCCGTGTAAGCCGCCCCCTCTGGGGTACTTTGTCACGGCCCACTGGCAGACTGTGTGTGTTGGCCTTCTGCTCCCTTAGCCCCTGGTGATAAAGTTAAATTTCAACAAGTGTCTGTTACTCAAAGGCAGTCCCGGCTTTACCTTCGACTGCCGTGGTCCTTAGAGAATGGTCTGTGGACCCCTGTTGGGGTCCTGCGACCTTTTCAGGGCATCTGTGAGGTTAAAATTGACCGTTTTCATAGTCCTCCTGATCTGTGACCTTGACTTCTCGCTGTGTGGCTTTTGAGCTGATGGCGGACTGTACTGCTGGCCACTGTACTCTTAGCCAGACTCACTTGTGCTCAAAGTCAAAAGCCAACCACACTCAGTGATGTCCTCGGTGAAGCAGGAGTTACTCACTGAGCCTTCAACACTGTGGGTAGTGAGAGGGAATCCGGAATCGCCCCGGGGCCGCCATTGTGAGCGATGCCCGCCTTAGTTCAGACACCATTTATTGTGTCCACATGCTTTCATGCTCGTGGACTGGCGGACGGTTGTTTAAACTGGGTATTTGGCAGACGTTTTCTCAGAAATGACTGTCATTGGCCCGTCGCTTCAGGGAAAGCAACTGAGGTGTTTGTTGCCATCAGTGTTGACCTTTGAGCTCTCAAGCAAAAGTTAGAATTTTCCAAAATTTATATCTGCCGCTGTTCACAGCTCTCTAAGATGTAAGACTTTTCCGATGAACTTGGTGATGACAGTAACAAATGTGATTTGTTTTTCACGTTGGGTAGTAAAATGAGTCAGTATCTGGAAGATCTGTGTAACTCACTGAACCAGTATTCTCCAAATGACCACCGTTTGAAACAAAAATCATGCATGGCTAAAGTTGTATTCAACATTTAGGGTGGGCCAATGGCTTTTTAAATAGAGTTTTAAATAGAGTCAGGAAGTTCCTTGAAGTGCTCGTGTGGTTTTCAGATTGCACTTCTCAGCTGACCTTTAAGCAGTTACCACTGTTGAGTTTTGGTGCCGTGGCAAAGAAGAATGTCCCCAGTTGTTTGAAAAGGCTGTGGAAATACCTCTCCCTTTTCTGGCTGCATGTGTGGGGGCCAGTGGGTTTCACACATTTCAGCCAAAATGAACGTATCCTAACAGATTAAACGCAGAAGCAGATACAAGAATGCAGCTGTCTTCTCTTCAGTCAGGCATTAAAGAGACTGGCAAAAGGGCTCCTGGGTGGCTCAGTCGGTTAAGCGTCCGACTTCGGCTCAGGTCATGATCCCATGGTTCGTGGTTTCGAGCCCCGCATCGGGCTCTGTGCTGACAGCTCGGAGCCTGGAGCCTGCTTCGGATTCTGTGTGTGTCTCTCTCTCTGCCTCTCTCCTGCTCGTGCTCTTTCTCTATCTTTCAAAAATGAATAAACATTAAAAAAAAAAGAGAGACTGACAAAAATGTGAAACAATGCCATGCTTCTTTTTAGTTGTTTTGGAAAATATTGTTATCGTTCATAAAGTTAACTTTTATTAACTTGTATTGAGCTGATTATTATCCTTACAAGTGAATTAATAAAATATTTAAAGTTCTTAGTTTTTATTTCTAATAAGGTAAATAATGATAGATACGACCCACATAAACAAAAGCACGTTGGTGTCCACACCAACTTTTATGAGACCAAAGGAGTCTGGAGACTAAGAGTGTTGAGGACCACTGCCCTCCTGGTTGTGGGGACCGGAGGCTGCTCCCACCCTCCTCCGTGACATCAGCCTCCTTCTGTCCTTCTCATCCCCGCTCACACTAGCCCACCCCTGACTCCCCCCCTGGTTTCTTTCCTCTCTTTCTTGTACCTTCTCAAACACAGCCTCTGCAGTGAGTGTCCCCTTCACTCTGCCTGCAGCCGCCATCTCGTTCAGAAATCGTCTGCCTCTGCTCCTGTGCGCAGTAATCCTGCCTGTCGTCTGTGTGCGCTCTGGTCATCCCAGCCTCCGCCGTCACTCCCGCCCACTGCTGTGGTGGCCTCCCAGCCCCCAGAGGCTTCCGTAATGGTCGGCATGGCCTGGGCTGTGCTGTGGGGCCCCGTGAGTCTCTGGTTTCCACGGCCCACACGGGCCACCTGGGCCGCCAGTCTTGGGTCAGCTTCTCCCCTGCTGGGCATCATCGGGATGTTTGTCACTGGGGCCGAGAAGTGACTGTGCCACCTCTGCTCACCTTTGGTTGGGTAGAGCAAGTGCATGGCGAAGTGTGACACGGTGGGCCAGGAAGTAGTGTGAGCCCGAGGGAGGAACGAGGCTGCGCTGAGCACACACAGGCGCTCTGACCGGAAGGCACGATGTCTGTCTGGCGCAGAGAAAATCTGTCTGCCGTCCTTTGGCCCCTCGCCCTCCATCCTCCATTGCTTCTGCCCTCCCTGAGCCCCCGTTTGGGGCCTGCCCACCTCCTCTGAGCAGGCCCTCGGCCATCGGCTGGAAGGCTGTCTGCGTATATGTTGCCAGCACTAGGACGGGGCAGGGCATCTTGGGTCTGACTCTGGGGAGGCCGCTGGCCACCATTAGCCCCGCTTGACTCTGGCCTTCCCTCTGGGTGTCGGAAGAGACGGCCCAGCCCCTTCTACAGCTTTGCCCCTGCCAGGAGGAGCGATGGCCCTGGTCAGGGCGCCTTGGGGGCCCCGGGGCACGTCGGGCAGGCCATGATGAGAGGGCCCAGAGGTTCGTTGCTTACCAGCCACGTGGCCTGCCCGGGACGCTGTGTGGGCCTCGCCCCGCTGTCAGGGTGCACCAGACCTCTTACTGTGATTCCTCGTCTCCTTATATTCTTACTCATCCAGAATAAGTGCATTATGGCTTTACTCCAGGCTTGGAGTTACCTTAGGCAGTGGGGACATGGTGCACTCGGCATTTAGAGGAGGGGGACAGGTGGGCAGAGACGCGGCCTCTGCGTGCTGACTGCAGTGGTGGCGGCCTGCGAGGCTGCTGGGGAGCCAGGAAAGCAGTGGCTGAGCTGTGTCTTGGGCCGTGGGCAGGAAGCCATGTGCCGGGGATGAGCTCCAGCAGAAGGAAGACAGCTCCATGGTGCAGGGAGCACTGGTTGGGGGGGACGACAGCAAGCAAGGCCTCACGGGCTTGAGTCAGGCTCCCAGCTGTGGCCTCAGGCGTGTCTCATAGTTGCTTCACGGTCCCCTGTCGTCTCTGGGCCCTTGTCCGTGCCCGTCTGCCCAGCAGCATCGCGTCCCCTGTGCTCCAGGAGGCAGGCTTCTCTGGCAAGTGGGGGGCTCCGCCCCAGGCACCATCCCGAGCTCTGGGACTTCTGTGTCCCTGGGCTCTTTCTGGGTGTGCCCATGCCCACGAACCCAGCTGTGATCCACGCTGTCCCCAGGGCTCAGATCAGCACTTCATTGGAGACAGACAGCCACACCCATGCCACACACAGCCCTGTAGCATCTGCGTAAATGTGGGCCGTGGGGACCCTGTGAACCTGGGCCTACCAGCCCCACCCGAAGCAATGCCGGCTCATCAGAGCCCCCCTTTCCATGCGGACTCCGGGTACCTCCTCCGAGCACCCCTCCCCGAAGGTTCTGGAACACATGGCTTTCCTCAGACTCTGCAGCAATACCAAGCAGGCTTGTCACTATGCTTCAAGAGGACCTGTGCAGGCCCACTGACACGAGGGTCACTCAGAGTGTGGGGTGGAGGGAACGGGAAGGCTGGGGCAGGAACCTCCAGACAGTGCTGCTGGGAACAGCCCGGGGACACGTCCCCTGAGGTACTGGGGCTCAAGCCCCTCGCTGGGGGAGAGCACAGGGGGACAGGACAGCCTGTCCCCAGTGGAGAGAGCCAGGCCAGGGTGGCTCCCCACACTGCTTGTGAAAATAAATGCCTGTCCTTTGACAGTTATGTAAGTCACATTTTTAGTGAAACAACATAATTAATGATTTGGGAGTATGGTATGCTAATAACTTTTACAAGCCACCATTAAGATGCTGCAAATACTTCACGACTAGGCTTAACAAAAGGGAAAGGACTCAAAGGAGCCTAATCCCCATCTGCTTGATCACTGCAGTACAGGAATCCGGGGGTGCCTTCCGCCCTTCTCGGGTGGCCCGCCTTCCTGGGCCCGCCACCTCAGCAACCCCTCCCTGTTGCCGTCCAGGTGCCAAGCCGAGTCTCCCCCACCCCCGCCCGGTCCTCTCCGGGGCGTGGGGGTTTCTGCCACCGCCGCCCCCCCCCCCCCAGCCTCGCGGCTTCACAGAAAGGCCTTCCTGCAGCCTCGAAAGGAGGCTCCCCCGAGGAGTCTGTCCAGGTGATGCTGGGGCTTGCCCCTTTGTGACAAATCTCCCATCACACGGGCTTCCTTGTGTCTGGGCCCATCCCGTGGGGTCTTGGAGCCCGTCTCACGGTCCTGGCCCACTTTTCTTCTCATCCCTGCAAAGCGAACCATGGACGTTTCTGCCACTGCCGGAAGCGCTGTTAGTAAAGGCCCGGCTCGGCCTTTCTGGAGTGCAGACAGCCCTCTGGTCCTCTCGGCTGTTGTTCAACGTTGCGTGGCCCATGGCCCACGAGGCCGACACGCCCCTGAGTGCGAAGTGCCTGGCTCTGCCCGAGAGACGGGGGTTTGTATTTACCTCTGTTAGATCTGTTCAGAGAAGGGAAGGGCCAGATATGTTCTGGAGTCATGTTTCATTTTACAAAGTTTGGCAGAACTGATTGATTAGTAAACTTAGCTTGTCTACTTACTCCCGCTTACAAAATTAACTTCAGGCAAATCAGAGAGTTTTCTGTGGATACAGATGGTAGGCTGGTCGCTGAAAGTCTGCTTGTAAGTAACGTGGAAGTCGAAGCAGAATCTTCTAAATAACCCGTTTCTCACCCTGAATGATATCTTATTGTACAAGCTTGGAGACATGATGGCCCATCAGAACTTCAGCTCCGGGGGATCAGCCGCCTTCAGCCTCGCAGAGACTCTTGCTCGTACCCCTGGCACGTGTCACAGTCCAGGGCGAGTCATGGCCCCCAGCTGTCCGTGGCGGTTCCTCAGGCCATCGAGTATTCTGGGGACAGGATGAGAACCTAAGGGGCCAGGTGGAGTCTAACGGGAACTCGCGCCAGCGGGACTCGCTGTGGGGCAGGTGTGTCGAGCACGTGCTGCCCGGGGTCTCGCCCAGGCCTTGCAGGCGCCGGCCAGAGTGGCCGTCCCGTCCCACAGACAGAGGCCAAGGGGCTCTTGAGGCCCTCAGCGTGTCCGCGGTGCCCCACGCCTGGAGCTGCCGTTTTAAGCCAACTTGGCAGTGAGGTTATCACGCGTGAATAGAGTTATCATTTACCCTTGACATCCATAATGTTTGTGCGCTTCTTGTGAAGTAATATAGAGTCGCAGGCGGGACGAACCCTTAGATCATCGGTCCAGTGAAGGACATTGTTATAGAGAAGGAAATGCCTCGGGCAGGGTTATTTTCCAGGCCGTCTGATGCTACAGCCTGAAAACTTCAAAAATGTAGTAAAACCGCTACTTGTATATGCTTGTACAAGCTCGGTCCTTTTTTTTTTACTTTTCACTTTGGCCTCTGGCAGCTTATTCACCCAGACTGGCGGGTTCGGCCGTGGCCTGAGCTGGGGGACATGAAGTGAGAGGGAGGGAGGGGCCCCGGGGCCAGAGCTGCCCCTGGCAGGAGCCACATCTCTTTCTCCAGGACTCTCGAGGACTCAGGAGGACTCACAACTGGGGTGCCAAAGCCTGGCGTGTTTGGCTATCAACGTGGACGCAACACGTGGGGACAGAGGTCCAGGGCAGAGGGGTGCTGAGCGCCGGCAGGTGATCTAGGAGCAGGCGGCCTCTGTCCCTGAGTGGGAAACCGCCCCAGGGGGTAGGAGCACCTGATGTTTGCCGGGCCTGCAGGCCCAGTGCTGCGGGGCTTCTGCTCCCTATTTAAAGTCAGAAAGTGAAATTTGAATACGATATCTGATTTTTAAATGTTGGAAACAAATTCAGACCAGGCGGATCAGTCCGCTCACACTAGGCAGCCACTGTCTGGGCATCAGAGTAAAAGCCCACACGCGGAGAAGGCCCAGGCCGCGCCAGGACGTGGTTGGTGAGCAGAGGGAGTGGGGACTGTCCTCGCCCTCGGTACAGAGGCGGACCCATGTCCCTGGCTCTCAGAGGTTGGTGATCATTACAGCGCGCTTTCCCCTGAGGAGGCCTGAAGCCACGGGTCCTGAGACCGTGGGAGACCTCTGAGACGGAGGGAAGCGGTGAGGACCCCGCTGAGGGCTTCTTCCTCTGGGCCGGCCGGTCCTGGTGCATCCGGAGCGTGTCCCCGACGTCACGGTGCCGGGCACAAGGTGCTGCCGCTCCCTTGGCGTATCGCTCGCTGTAAGTCACCGCTAAGGATGGAAAGGCTTTGCTTTTCTGCTAGCCGGGGTCTGTGCCGAGCCGGACATCTCCCAGGTCATGCAGACTGCCGGGCGCTGACCGTGGTCCAGTCGGCGGGCAGGGGTGATAGCTCTGGGGCCCGGCTCTTGGCTGCCCTCCAGCGCAGTCTGGTTAGTGTCCGCTAAGGACGTGCCTGACGGGTGGCGTCTCTGCGGAGCGCGCCTGTAGCGGCCCTGTCCTTCGCTCGGTCACAGAGTCCCGCGGGTTGAGCAAGAGAGCTTGTGGGCACAGAGCTCGAAGTAACAGCATCTCTGAAAGTTTGCACAGATGAAAGAGAAAACTGTGAGCAAAATGGGCCACCGGCTCCAAAGGAAACCCTGTTTTTAAAAAGCAGGGATGGTCTCTCATAGTGTAGTCCGGAGACAGCCGCCGCAAAGGTTTCCTTAAAGAGGCGCAAAGCAGGACGGGGGGTGGTGGAGTGCACACTCACAGCAAACCCGGAGCGCCAAGTGAGAGCCCAGTGTGCCGGCACCTGCGCGGGAGGGCGAGGCAGACCAGACACGGCCGTCCATTATTTCTTTTTGAAAATATGAGTAAAATATGAATATATTTATGTGTAAAATACATATACAAGTATATCTGTGTATTTCTTTTGATTTTTAGGAGAGTTTATATTTTCGTTGGCTTTATAGTATTATCTGTAAAATTCACAAAAATCCCTCTTTTCTTTTTTCTTTTCTTATGTGCGTGCGTGTGTGTTGATGTGCTCTCACGAGCAAGTGTACGGGTAGCGGGAAGCCTCTTACCCTCCCTCCAGACCTCTCCCAGCGTTTCTCCCTCTTGGTGGCTATAAGCCTCCCCCCCGCTTACCCTCCCACCTCTGCTCCTACTTTATAAGCCTTATCAATTCTTTATCTCCAATCTCCAGCACATGTAACATTTACACACCATTTTGTGTCATTCACCATGAATTGTGTCATTTAGTCCTGGTTCTGGAGTTAAATATATCTGCTGCTTGTGACCGTATCTTATGATGAAATTTCTCCACGTATTTTGTGGTTGGCCGAGACCCACCCTGTTCGGTTCTTCGCAGTAGAAATCCCAGATGTCCTTCCCCAGGAAGATGTCTCCTGTGTCCCCGCATATTCCTGTCGTCATCTCTGTGGCCTTTACCATGCAAGTGTCGTTTAGCTGCATAAATGGTTTTGCTTATATTTTTTTCACCTTAGTGTCTTAAGAAGGTTGCTTTACTTCTGCGATTGCTGTTGAGAAGTCTGACCTCCGTCCGGTGTTCTTTTCATTAGAAGCATGTGGGACCTTCTGCTTTGGATGCCCCCAAAGACTTCATCTCTAATATCTAATTTAACATGCGATTTACTGCTATTTGCTCAGGCCTGAATTTCAGTAACACAGCGTGAGCAATCACGAAGGAGATTCAGACTCTCTTTTATTTCAGGCGTGTTTGGAATGTACACGCGTATGCGTGAAGACGCGGCGGGTTGCACTTACGCACGCACCCTGGCTCTCTCTTGCCCAGGTGTTGTGTCTGTCATGTCTTCTTGAATCTTCTTCCTGCACATCTGTTTCATTTTCTTTCCTTGTTTCTGTTCTCTGTGTTCAGAAGTGCTTCTCACTCCTGAAAAACATTCGAGTTTATTCCTGAGCCCTCTCAGCCACCTTTCGGTATCTTGCTGTTTTCTCGTCGTTTCACCTTGAGATGTTCTAATTCCAGATGGTTCTCTGTCCAACAGTGAATATTGGTGTATATTTCTGAGATTCCTGAGGACTTGGAGCCCTCAGCACTGTTTAAATTTCCTACAAGCTCCTAAATGGTTCCTTGCTCCTTCCTGCCTCCCCTCCCTCCCTCCTTTTCGCTCTTTGTTTTCACTTGCCTGCAACTTGGGGACTCGAGTCAGCACACGCTTCCTGGGGTTTCTCCATTTGCTCTCAGAATACTCACCTCGATTCCCACCTAGTGTGAGCCTCTATTTCTTTGTGGAGGGTTACTGTCTGTGGGGAGTTTCTGAGTTCTGTGGCTCAAAGGACCGTTCCCCGCTTAGCGTCTGTTTACTACAAACACGGTTCATCTGGTGCCTCGCGTGGACTCTGCTGCTGTGTTCGGGCCACATCTACCCCCGTTCTTGGAGTCTGACAGACCCCTTGACATCCGGTTCTACTGAGGAGGTCTCGGGGGTTTTTTCTTTGTTAATCTTGTTGCTATATATGGGAATTTTTAGGGAATTTAGAAAACTAAAAGAAAAAAACTAACCTGTTGCCATGACCACGGTAGTGAATTTTGATATATATTTAAGTCCCAGGAGACTTCATAATTAATTAAATAAATAACAAATCATTATTAGTGCCCTACATGGTTGATATTCATTTCCTTACATTCACATTTTTATCATTTTTATCCTATTATTTCTTCCTGCAAATCCAGTATTCTTTCTGAGACCATTTTCCTTCTGCCTGAACGGTATCCTTTATAATTGACTTTACAGTGGGTCCGCTGAAGACGAGGGTCCCCATTTTCCGACCCTGGAAACGCTTTCAGTCACCTTCATTTGTGAAGGATGATTACATGTAGCAAAGAACTCAAAATGGACAGTGATTTTCTAGCACACTGTAGCTCTAATTCAGTTCTGTTCTGGTAATCCTGCTTATTGTTGAAATGGAAGCCTTCGGTCTAACTACTGCTCCTTTGAAAATCATCTCATTTATCTCTTTGTTTGATTTTAAGTTCTCTTCTTTGTCTTTGTTTTCTTGAGATTCTATTATGATGTGACTAGTGTGAGTTGCTCTGTGAGTCCTGCTTGGGATGGGCTAGGTCCCCGAGCGTGCGGGTTTGGTGTCCTTCACCAGCTCTGCCTCTTTAGATGGAGCCCGGGCGCCAGGCCCCCCCTCCTTGGAGCCCGACGGGAAGTAGGTCGGCTGCCTGCGCGGTAGGAGCCGTCTCTCGTCTCTCGTCTCCCGCACGGCCCGTCTGTTTCTTCGTGTCGTACGTTTCGGACCATCTCCTGTGGCTTAGTTTCCAGCTCATGAATTCTCTTCGGTGGTACGCGGTTCCGTTGTTAAACTTCCTCACTGCGTTTGAAACTTTAGGTGTTGTAGCTTTTTATTTTAGAATTTCTCTGTGCTTTCTTTCAACTTTTCTGTAACGTTACTTTTAACTTTTATTTCGAAAGAATCACAGGCTCGTAGGAAGTAGCAAAAATAGCACGGTCTCCTGGAACATTCGCCCAGCTTCTTCCAGTGGTAGCATCTTACATAACTATAGCACAGTATCAAAACCGGGAAAATGACACCGGTGCAGCACTCCTAATTAGACTGCAAACCTGATTCCAATTTCACCCCTTCCTACCTGCACTCCGTTGGCTGTGTGTAGTGGTAGTAGGAGTAACAGGAGTAATGGTAGCGGTCGCAGTGACCGTAGAAGTGATGACATTGGTACGGACAGCAGCACTGGCGGTGGCGGGAGCGGCAGTGGGGATGGTGGTAGGAGCGGTGGTAGTCGTAACCGCAGCGGTAAGAGTGGTGGTAGTAACGGCAGCGGGAGGAGCAGCGGGAGGAGCAGTTGTAACAGCGGAACCATGATTGTAGCGGCAACGACAGCGGTAGCGGTTGAGTAGTGGTCGTAGCAGCACTTGGATTCTGTGCAGCTTCAACCCGCGCCCGGGTTTGCATCACCACCCCCAGGATGCAGGTCTAGGATACAGGACCGTCCCCTTCACCGCCACTCGCAACTGCCTCGGGGCGCCCTGAAATATTCACCCTCCCCCGCACTCCCATCTCTGCCCCCTGGAAATCAGGAATGAGTTTTCAGTCTTTATAATTATGTCATTTCCAAATGTCCTATAAACGGAGTCGGTTTGCATCCTCTTAACATTGGCTTTTTTCACTCCACGCAAGGCCCTGGGGATCCGTCCCCGTTGCTGTGTGTGTGTGTGTGTGTGTGTGTGTGTGTGTGTGCGCGCGCGCGCGCGCAGGTATCAGTGGTTTGCTCCTTTTGATGACTGTGTAGCACTCCATGGTGTTGGGTGGACCACAGTCTCACCACCCACCCACTGAAGGACATTCGGCTTGTTTCTGCTTATTGGCTTTTGTAAATAAAGCGGCATCGTGAGCTCACACACAGGCCTCCGTGTCAATGTGTTTCTAGTTCTCTGGCATAAATGCCCCAGAGTACAATCGCTGATTCTATAGTGAGTGCATTTTCACTCTATAGAGAATGATTTTTCCAGAGTGGCTGTACCGTGTCCCACTTCTACAGAAATGTAGGGGACATCCAGTTTCTACAACTCCCTGCCAGTATTCGGCACGATCGCTATGTTTCAAAGTTATCCTGATAGGTATGTAGCGATACCTCTTTGTGGTCTTAATTGGCATTTTCCTAATAGCTAGCGATGTTGAACAATACTTTCCTGTACTTATTTTTTATCTGTATATTTTCTTGGAAGATACGTCTGTTATGACTTTTCCTTCTTTTCTAATTGATTTTTTTAATCCCCCCTCTCCCTTCACCCATCTCCTCTCTGGTAACCATCAGTTCTCTATAATTAAGAGTCTGTTTCTTGCTTTGTCTCTCTCTTATACTTTTCCCCTTTGCTTGTTTGTTTTGTTCCTTAAATTTCACATATAGGTGAGACCTTTTGGCATTTGTCTTTCTCTGACGGACTGATTTCGCTTAGCATTTATACTCTCTAGCTCCATCCATGCCGTTGCAAATGACAAGAGTTCTTTTTTTTTTAATTGCTGAATAATATTCCATTGTGTGTACACACCACAGCTTCCTACCTATTCATCCGCTGATGGGCACTTGGGCTGCTTCCGTAGTTTGGCTGTTGTAAACAATGCTGCTATGAACATTGGGGTGCGTGTATCCCTTTGAATTGGTGTTCTTGTATCCTTTGGGTAAATACTCAGTAGTGCGATTGCTGGATCATAAGGTAGTTCTATTTTTAACTTTGTGAGAACCCTCCATGCTGGAGTGGCCTCACCAGTTTGCATTCCCACCAGCAGTGCAAAAGTGTTCCCCTTCTTCCACATCCTCACCAACATCTGTTGTTTCCTGAGTTGTTAATTTTAGCTGTTCTGACTGGTGTGAGGTGGTATCACGTGGTTTTGATTTGTATTTCCCTGATGATGAGAGACATTGAGCATCTTTTTATCAGTCTGTTGGCCATCTGGATGTCTTCTTTGGAAAAGTGTCTGTTCATGTCTTCTGCCCATTTCTTCACTGGATTATTTGTTTTTTGGGTGTTAAGTTTGATAAGTTCCTTATAGACTTTGGATACTAACTTTTTATCCAATATGTCATTTGCAAATATCTTCTCCTATTCTGTAGGTTGCCTCTTAGTTTTGTTGATTGTTTCCTGTGCAGAAGCTTTTCATTTTGCTGTAGTCAGTAGTTTAATTTTGCTTTTGTTTCCCTTGCCTCGATGGATATATCCAGAAAAATGTTGTTATGGCTGATGTCAGAGAAGTTACTGCCTATATTCTCTTCTAGGATTTTTATGGTTTCAGGTCTCACATTTGGGTCTTTAATCCGTTCTGAATTCATTTTTGTGTATGGTATAAGAAAGTGGTCTAATTTCATTCTTTTGCATGTTGCTGTCCAGTTTTCCCAACACCATTTGTTGAAGAGACTGGTCCTTTTCCATTGGATAGTCTTTTCCTGCTTTGTTGAAGATAAGTTGACCATGTGGGTTCATTTCTGGGTTTTCTATCCTGTTCTATTGATCCGTGTGTCTACTTTTATGCCAGTACCATATTGTTTTGATGACTACAGCTTTGTAATATAATTTGAAGTCCTGAATTGTGATGCCTCCAGCTTTGCTTTTCTTTTTAAAGATTACTTTGGTTACTCGGGGTCTTTTGTGGTTCCATACAAATTTTAGGATTGTTTGTTCTAGCTCTGTGAAAAATGTTATTGGTATTTTGATTGGGATTACATTAAATGTGTAGATTGCTTTGGATGGTATAGACATTGTAACAATATTTGTTCTTCCAATCCATGAGCATAGAATGTCTTGCCACAATATTTGTTCTTCCAATCCATGAGCATAGAGCGTCTTGCCGTTTCTTTGTGTCTTCTTCAATTTCTTTAATCAGTGTATTACAGTTTTCAGAGTACAGGCCTTTCATCTCTTTGGCTAGGTTTATTCCTAGGTATCTTACTAGTTTGGTGCAATTGTCAATGGGATTGTTTTCTTAACTTCTCTTTCTGCTGCTTCCTTATTGATGTATAGAAATGCAACATATTTCTGTACATTGATTTTATATCCTGTGATTTTACTGAATTCATTTAGCAGTTGTAGTGGGTTTTTTGGTGGAGTCTGTCAGGTTTTCTGTATGTGGTATCATGTCATCTGCAAGTAGTGAAAGTTTTACTTCTTCCTTATCAGTTTGAATGCCTTTTATTTCTTCTTGTTGTCTGGTTGCTGCTGCTAGGACCTCCAGTACTGTGTTGAACAACAGTGGTGAGAGTGGACATCCCTGTTGTCTTCCTGACCTTAGGGAGAAAGCTCTCAGTTTTTCCCCATTGGGGGTGATGTAGATGGCCTTCATTATGTTCCCTCTAAACCTACTTTGTTGAGGGTTTTTATCACAAATGGATGTTGTACTTTGTCACATGCTTTTTCTGTGTCTATGAAAATGACCATATGGTGCTTACCCTTTCTCTTATTGATGTGATGTATCACATTGATTGATTTGCAAATATTGAACCACCTTTGCAACCCAGGAATAAATCCCACCTAATTGTGGTGAGTGACTTTGGTTTGTTAGTATTTTATTAAGAGTTTTGACATCCGTGTTCATCAGAGATATTGGCCTGTAGTTCTCTTTTTGAGTGGTGTCTTTGTCTTGTTTGGTATCAGGGTGATGCTGGCCTCAGAATGAATCTGGAAGTTTCCCTTCCTTTTCTACTTTTTGGAATAGTTTGAGAAGAATAAGTATTAACTCTCCTTTAAATGTTTTAAGATTTACCTGTCAAGCCATCTGGTCTTGGACTTTTGTTTGTTGGGGTTTTCATTTGTTTGTTTTTGAGAGAGAGCGTGAAAGTGAGAGAGAGAGAGAGAGAGAGAGAGAGAGAGAGAGCATGCACACACATGCGTGCATGCGGCGGGGACAGAGGGAGAGGGGGAGGGAGGATCCAAGCCCCATCGTGGGGCTTTATCCCATGACTATGAGATCATGACCTGAGCTGAAATCAAGATTTGGACGCTTAACTGACTGGGTTTTTTAAATTTTGTTTTGTTTTATTTTGTTTGTTTTGTTTTATTTTATTTTATTTTATTTTATTTTATTTTATTACTGACTCAGTTTCTTTGCTGGCTATAGATCTGATCAAATTTTCTATTTCTTCCTGTTTCAGTTTTGGTAGTTTATTTATTTTTAGGAATTTATCCATTTCTTCCAGGTTGTCCAATTTGTTGGCATACAGTTTTTCATAGTATTCTCTTAGGATTATTTGTATTTCTGTGGTGTTGGTTGTGATTTTATTTATTTGAGTCCTTTCTCTCTCTCTCTTTTTTTTTTTCTTGGTATGTCTGGCTAGAGGTTTATCAATTTTATTGATTTTTTTAAAAAAGCCAGCTCCTGGTTTTATTGATCTGTTCTATTGTTTGTTTGTTTGTTTTAGTTTCTGTATCATTTATTTTTGCTCTTATCTTTATTATTTCCTTCCTTCTGCTGGTGTTAGGTTTTATTTGTTGTTGTTTTTCTAGCTTCTTCAGGTGTAAGGTTAGGTTGTTTATTTGAAATTTTTCTTGTTTCTTGGGGTAGGCCTGTATTGCCAGCTTATAATTGATTTTTTTTAAATGTTACTGTTGAGTTTTGACTATGCTTTATATACTCTGTATGCTAGTCTTTTGCTGAATATGTGGTTTTCAGATATTTTCTCCACGTTTATAGCTTGTCTTTTCATTCTCTTAACAGGATTTTGCATAGCAAAAGTTTTTAATTTTCATTAAGCCCAATTTATTGATTTTCCCTTTCATAGATTATGCCTTTGCATCAAGGCTAAGAACTCTGCTCACCCTAGATTCTGAAGATTTTTCTCCTGTGATTTTTTTCGAAAAATTTTAGTTTCTTGTTTTATTTCTAAGTCTATGATCCATTTTCAGTTAGTGTTTATCTAAAGTATGAGACCTAGGTCAAGGTTCATTTTATTGCCTGTCTGATTGTCCCAGGACCATTTGTTGAAAAGACTACCTTTTCTCCATTGAATTGTTTTTCCACCTTGTCAAAAATCAGTTGGGCATATTTGGATGAGTTTATATCTAGGTTCTCTGTTCTGTTCTGTTGGTCCAGTCTATTTTGAATATTGTAGTTACAAAGTAAGACTTATTATGGCATTGAGTGATTCTTTTTGCTTTATTCTTTTTTATCCGCCAAGATTTAAAAAAAGAAATTGTTTTAATGTTCATTTTTGAAAGTGAAAGAGACAGTGTGCAAACAGGGGAGGGACAGAGAGAGAGGGAGACACAGAATCTGAAGCAGGCTCCAGGCTCTGAGCTGTCAGCACAAAGCCCAACTCGGGGCTCAAACTCTTAACCGTGAGATCATGACCTGAGCTGAAGTCAGACTGATTGAACCACCCAGGCGCCCCTTCTCCAAGATTTTCGAGGCTACACGAGGGTCTGCACCTTTCCGTATAGATTTTTGAATAAGCTTGTCTGTGTCTACAAAAAAACATTGCTGGGATTTTTATAGGACTTGTATTGAATCTTTAGATCAATTTGGAGAGAAGTGATATTTTTACTATGTTGAGTCTTCTAATCCATGGATATGGTATGTCTCTCCACTTACTTGGGTTTTTTTTAATTTATTTCATCAGAATTTCACAGTTCTCAGCATACAGATCCTGTACATGTCAAGTGTATGACTATTTCATTTTATTTTGAACAATTTTAAATGATACTGTGTTTTACATTTTGGTTTATTTGTGTTCACTGTATCTAGAAGTGCAGTTAATTTTTGTGTATTACTCTTATATTCTGCCTTTCTGA
Source organism: Herpailurus yagouaroundi (assembly GCF_014898765.1). Lineage (NCBI taxonomy): Eukaryota > Metazoa > Chordata > Mammalia > Carnivora > Felidae > Herpailurus > Herpailurus yagouaroundi. The sequence goes on along the minus strand of NW_024412403.1, from coordinate 959,214 downwards.
ACTTACTTATTAGTGCTAGGAGGTTTGTCCTGTTATGTAGATTCCTAGAGATTTTCTACGTAGAAAATTACCATCTGCCAAGAGAGATAGTTTTATTTCTTCTTTTCCGGTCTATAGGTCTCTGGTTTGTTCTTCTTGCCTATGGCAGTGGCTGGAACTCCCAGTGTGCTGGATAAGAGTGGTCACTGTGGACAGCCTTGCCTTCTTCCCAGCTGTAGGGTAAAGCATTCAGCCTGTCACCATTAGGTATGATGTTAGCTGTTTGTAGATGCTGTTTATCAGATTGAGGGAATTTTCCTATATCCTTAGTTCACTGGTATTTTTTATTGTGAATAAGTGTTGAATTTTGTTAAATGCTTTTTATGCATCAATTAATATGACCATATGGTTTTCATGCTTTAGTTTATAGATATGGTGGATTATATTGCTTGATTTTTTTAATATGGAGCCAGCTTTGCATACCTGGATAAATCCTGATTGGTCATGGTATGTAAATCTTCTATACATTGCTGGATTCATTTTTCCAATTATAAAAAATTAGTTTAGTTTATTCATGTCTATGTTCGTAAGGCAAATTGCTCTGTAAATTTCTTTTTCTCTACTGTCTTTATCTCTGGTTTTGGCATCAGGGTGATAGTGACCTCACGAAATGAGCTGGGAAGAATTCTCCTTCGGTTTTCTCTAAAAGATTGTCTAAGGTTGGTGTTCATTCTTCTTTAAATGTTAAGATTCTCCAGTGAAACCATTTGGGCCTAGAGATTTCTTTTCCCGGAGATTTGTATTACAAATTCAGTTTCTTTAATGGGTATGGAGATGTTGAGGTTGACTGTTTCATTTTGCCTGATTTTTGGGAGTTTGTTGGTTCCTCATGTCTTCTGTCTCTTTGTGAAGCTTCAGAGATTTGGTTCAAGCACGTTCATAAATGCTCATGAAGCATTTTTACGGTGGTTGCTTTAAAATCCTTGTCAGAGGATTCAGACACCTTTGTCGTCTCCGTGTTTAGCATTTGTTGATTTTCTTTTCTTTTTCATGTTGAGATTTTCCTAGTTTTTGGAACAATAAATGATTTTTATTTGTATCCTGGAAATTTTGGGTATAGTGTTAGGATATTCTGTATCTAATATAGCTCTCTTGTCTTATATGAATCTCAGGCCTCTGCTGACCCCATGTGGGGCACCTTGTTTACAACAGACTGGAGTGGAGGTCCAGGCCTCTCCCTTGGTCTCACAGGTACCTAGGCAGAAGGAGGGGTGCCTTGATACTGCTGGGTAGGAGTGGGAGTCTAGGTTCCGCATTAGGGACAGGTGTGTGTGTGTGTGTGTGTGTGTGTGTGTGTGTGTGTGTGAGTGTGTGTGTGTGTGTGTGTGTGTGTGTGTGTGTGTGACTTTCCTGTCGTCATCGCTGCCTGCAGTAGGGCCGGTATTGTCAGAAGCTCTGTGGCATGCTGGCTTTCCTGTTCCCAGTCCTCTGCCTGGAGGGGGAGCAGACTCTTCTGGAGACTTGTTTGTGCCCTGTGGTGCTTTTAGGTTGCAGGCTTTCCCAGTGACCAATGTGGAATACATAGGAGAGAAACAAACCAAGTGGTGAGCTCACTGCTGGGTCATTCTTCAAACCCTGCACCGCAGCCACCCTGCCTTCCTCTTTCCCCTTCCCCAGGCTTTCTTTCTTTTATTTCATATTTAATGTCCTGAGTTTTTCATTGGACTCGGCAGGAAGAATGGGGGAGCCGCATCTGCTCCATCATGTCCAAGACCAGAGGCCCTGTCTTCCCTACAGCTAATACCGTCTGTGCCTTCTTGATTAGTTTCCTTTATCAATGTCATCAGAGGGCTGGGTATTTTTAGACCTTTTTTGAAGGACTAAATTGTATCTTTGTTCATTTTCTCAGTTGGCTCATATCTTGTCTTAACTTCTGATCTATCCTTTGTTATTACCTTCTTTCTACTTTCTGTGGGTACTTTCTATTATTTTCTAAATTCTTTTTTTTAACATTTACTTTATTTATTTTGAGGGAGAGACAGAGACAGAGAAAGAGAGAGAAAGAGCAGGGGAGGGGCAGAGATGGACAGAGAGAGAATCCCAGGTAGGCTCTGTGCTGACATGGGCTGGAACATGAACCAGGAGAGCCCGACCTGAGCTGAAATCAAGAGTCAGAGCTTAACCAACTGAGCTACCCAGGTGCCCCTCCTATTTTCTAAATTAAGCTGGATTTTTTTACTCCCTAATGTTTGATTTTATTCTTAATATAGGCCTTTAAGGCCATAAGTTTTTCCGTAAATTCTGCTGTAGCCACTTGCCACGATGTTTGGCATGCTGCGAGTTTATTGGTCTAGTTATTTTCTTTTTTTTTTTTTTCAACGTTTTATTTATTTTTGGGACAGAGAGAGACAGAGCATGAACGGGGGAAGGGCAGAGAGAGAGGGAGACACAGAATCGGAAACAGGCTCCAGGCTCCGAGCCATCAGCCCAGAGCCTGACGCGGGGCTCGAACTCACGCACCGCGAGACCGTGACCTGGCTGAAGTCGGACGCTTAACCGACTGTGCCACCCAGGCGCCCCAGGTCTAGTTATTTTCTAATCTCATTGGTTCAGTCCATCCATTTATTATTCAGAAGCTTTTTAAAAAATGTTAGGTCCAGAGGTATTATAAAGCTATCCTTTGCTAATGATTTCTAATGTAATTGCCTCGTGGGTGGAGAGCACAGTCTGTGGATTCCGCATCTTCAAAATTTGTTGAAATCTGCCCCATGAGTTAGAGCATCGCCAAGTTTTGTTCTGTTCCCCGAGAGCTTTGGGAGAGCGCACAGCCTCCGGGCGCGGGGCGCAAGGTGACAGGCACACACAGCGCGCGTCCGCGTCCCTACTGCGACCTCCCCGGATCTTGGCGCAGCTGCTGGGGTGCTGGCACCTGTGAGAGAGGCAGCTTGCGGGTCCGCTTGGGTTCTCCATCAGACTGAACCCCCAGTTCTGGGCCCTCCTGGCGTCTGAGGGCTTCCCCTCTCACGTGGACTCCCACGGTATCTCTGGCTGCATCTGGCTGAGCCTCCTGAACTTTCTCCCGGCTTTTCTCCTGTCCCTCTTCCCCTCCGGTCTGTGGGCCACAGAGGGCCAGGCTGCTTGTGTGAAAACTTCGGGGTTTATCGTTTTTGTCTGATTTGCCTTTTTGTCTCACAGCCCGCACACACCCCCGTCTTCCCCAGACCCCCCCCCCATTCTTTCAGTGGCCTTAACCCCCCTCCCAGGGTGGTTCCTGGTGTGTCCTCCACTCCCGCCCTCCGCCCTGTCCCCTCCTCACCCTCTCCCGCACTCCTGCTGCCGGCAAGAGGCCAGCGCAGTGGAGGCCAGTGGGCAGGGAGGAAGGGAGGAGAGCACTTTGCCTCTCAAGAGTCTGACGTCGCCTTCTGGAGAAGCCCAGTCCCTTCTCTGAGCACAGACAGCAGCGTGAGCTGATTAGCCCCGGTGCACGTGTGTGCGAGCGCGTGTGAGTGTGTGTGCACGTGTGGAGTGTGCGGCTGAACGGGCTGCTGCTGTCTGCTCGGTGCCCAGGAGGCCAGGGACGCCCGGCGGCACTCGGCCTCTGAAGCTGATTTGTTGTGGCGGCCTGCTCAGTAAGACCCTGGCTTCTGTTGTTGCTAAGTGGGTCGTTCCGGAGGGAAGGCGTGGAGGTGACAGGAGGCACGTCCCTCACGGCACCCCCGGCTCCCTCCCTCCCAACGCCGGCTGTGTCTTGGACGGGCAACTGCAGCGTGTTTCCTCCTGGATTTCTGTGGAACTCCACGGAATGCCTGGTGTCCCGGCTCCCTGAGTGCTGTGACGTCGGGAGAAGTGGGTCACTGCATGAATGGGGCTGTTTGTCACGCCACTTCAGAGATTTCTGGCCCCCCTGTGTTTCTTACCAACCTAGGGACATTTCAGGGCTCTCTACCTTGATAGACTGGTTCCCTTTACGTATGAAGTTGGATACGAATTTAGACTAGTTCCCTAAAACGATGTGAATTGCGGATGGGATGTCCTTTGGGTAAAGGTCACTGATTTCTGGTTTTATTGCGTTGTCATCAGAGGCGCTGTCTCTGCTGCTTGCATGTGCCTTACCCCCTGCTCACCCGCCTGCTGGAATTCTGAGAGCCGCTGGGGGAGGGGGCAGGAGTTCTCCTCCCATCTGTTTCTCCCGGTTTTTATGTGGCCTCTCACTGTCTTCAGACCTGCTTGTGGTTGGGTCTGTATCCTGACGGTCCCCTCTGCAGAGGGGAATCCTCCAGTTGTCGTGAAAGAGGAGAGCCAGAGGATTTCTGGGGGCCTGCAGCTCTTACCTTGTAGCCACGATTTGCCTTTGGAGCCATTCTAGAATCCTGCATGAATTCCTCATGGCTTGGGTTTCAGCTTTCCTGGCTTAGCCAAATTATTTAGCACGTTTTCATCCACTTTCCAGATTCCAGTGTTGTGTTGACAGCTCATGTCGGTTGTCCTCTCTTCTCCTGATTTTTCGGTCCTTACGAGTTTGTGCCTTTTGATTTTGCGAGTGTTATTTACGTGCACTTCCTGTAAGAGCGGAGGTAGACACGTTCTGCACGTTTCATGAGAGGTTCCTTTCACTGCTGTGTTTTAAACTTTTGAGTATATATTGCCTTTGGTTTTTTTTAATTGAACATAATTCACATATCATAAAATCCACACTTTTAAAGTGTACATTTTAGCCGTTTCTAGTATATTCACCAGGTGCGCAGCGATCACCGCTGACAACCGCACACGTCATCGCCTCCAAGGAAGCCCCGTACACGTCGCTAGTCACATCACTGGCCCTGTGCCCCTCCTTCCTCAGCCCTAGGAACCGTGAGTCTGCGCCCTGTCTCTGTGGACACCTCATCTGCACGGGGGTGTCCAGGGTGCGGCTTTCTGTGCCTGGCTCCTCTCACTCAGCATCACGTTTTCCAGGTTCACCCCTGTTGTGTTATGAAGGCTTCATTCCTTTTTGTGTGGCTGAATGATATTCCATTGTGTGGCCAGACCACATCGTGTCTATACATTCATCCACCGATGGGCATTTGGGCTGTTTCCACTCTTTGGCTATTATGAATATTGCTGCTGCGCACACTCATGTACGCGTTTTTGGGTGAACACGTTTTCATTTCTCATGAAATGAGACTCACTCTCATTAGGAGTGGAATCGCTGGGTCATACGGTAACTCTATGTTGAACATGGCTGCACCATTTTCTATTTCCACCAGCATAGAACGAAGGGTCTGGTTTCTCCACATCCTGGCTGGCACTTGTGATTTCCTGTTTTCCTGCCCTCTCCTCCTCTTCCTCCTCTTCCTCCTCCTCCTCCTCCCCCTTCCCCCTCCTCCCCCTCCTCCTCCCCCTTCCTCCTTCTCCCCACTTCCTCCTCCCTCCTCCCCCTCCACCCCCTTCCCCTCCTCCCCCTCCTCCTCCCCCTTCCTCCTCCTCCCCCTTCTTCCTCCTCCTCCTCCCCTCCTCTTCTCCTCCCCCTCTTCCTCCTCCCCCTCTTCCTCCTCCCCCTCTTCCTCCTCTTCTTCCTCCTCCACTTCCTCCCCCCTCCTCCCACCTCCTCCCGCCTCCTCCCACCTCCTCCCCCTCCTCTCCATCCTCCTCCTCCCTTCTTCCTCCTCCTCCTCCTCCCCATCCTCCTCCCTTTTTCTCCTCCCCATCCTCCTCCTCCCCCTCTTCCTCCTCTTTCTCCTCCCCCTCTTCCTCCTCCTCCTCCTCCTCCCCCTCTTCCTCCTCCTCCTCCTCTTCCTCCTCCTCCCCATCCTCCTTCTCCTCCTCCTCGTTATTATTGATGTCATCACTGCTACCATTCTTACCGGCACTGCTATCCTAGTGGGTATGAAGTGGACCTCGCTGTGCGTTTTCCTAGTGACTAATGAGGTGGAGCATCACGTGCTGATCTGGCCGTCCGTCCATCTTCCTTAGACACATACATACTCAAGTCCTTGCACGTTAAAAAATGTATTTATTGTTGAGTTGCAGGAGTTCTGTCTGTGGTCTGGATAGTACTCTTCTCTGATACATGATTTGCAAGATTTCCTCCTATTCTGCTGGTTGTATTCTCTCTCGTTAGTCCCCTTTCATGCACAAACGTTCTTAATTTTGGTGGAATCCGATTTATCTGTGTTTTGTCATTGTTGCTGTGCTTTTTGGTGTTGTAATCACACCTGGGATTGCCCAATCCAATGTCATAAAGATTTTTCCCGAGGGTTTCTTCTAAGCGTTGTAGTTTTAGCACCTAAGCCTAGGTCTTTGGTCCATTTTGACTCAGTGTTTGTATGTTGTGAGGTTCGTTCTTTGCATGTGGGCGTCCAGTTGTCCCAGCACCACATGTTGCAAAGACCATTGTTTCCCCCGTTGAATTGTCATGACATCTCTGTTTAAATACTTCCATTGCTTTCTGATGAATTCCCACCGACTGACCTTAAGACCTAACTCGGCAGACACCGCCTCTCTGGCCGTCCGATCAGTAACACACTGAACCTTTTCCTGCACTCATGTGTGAGTGTCATTCCAACTGAGAACGCTGTGTGCCCATATGGAAGACGCAGGTTCTATTCAACAGTACTTTTCATGGAATTTCCTTGCATTTGGTGTTTTCCAGTTTGTTTTGTTTTGAACGTCGGTGTTCTGCCCAGATAGGACCTTTGAGTTTGGAAGAAAGTCACTCAGTGCTGTGGTTTATTGCCTAAAGTGCTTGCCTGATTGACTTAGAGAAAAGCAAAGACCTTGAACATAGGTTTCTAATTATTTTTGGTGCCATGACCTCACAATTCCAAGTGTTGGATGCTGTTATAAATAAGCCTTTTAAGATGTTTATCACAATAATTCAGGGAGGTCAAAGTATACACCTATGGGATAGAGTTATAACACAGCAAAGAGGATTATGTATGAAAATAGCTACTTGTGACTGGGGATTAGATTCCCAGTTTGGGCAACCAAAGTGAATTCAGAAAGTAAAAATTCAGGAAACTTGGAGCCAGGTGAAACTGAGGCTGTCTGGAAAAACACTGGTGGTGAGGAAAGCAGCTCTGCCTGGACGACAGTGTGTGCCCCGACGGATGAGCACACTTCCTGTGAGGGTGAAAGCCAGCAGTGCATTTCAGTTAATGTGCAATTTCATGAATGTTCGTAAATCAGTGTTGCGGGAGGGAGAGGGAGAGAACGGGACCAGACGTGGTCAGTGGAAGGTGGACTGTTTCGTTTACGTGCTCAAAAGTTGGTAGAGTTTTACCAAATAGCTTATTTTGGACTTCTCACTTATAAAACGGAAGCCTCCTCATGTTCAGAGCTGCCTCACTGGGGGCGGATAGGGCAGTGTTCCCAGGATACGTTCTCCCGGGCGTTTCGTCTCTGTTTCTCGCACGTGCCTTCTACTTGAATGCTTAAGACACGTCTACTGCTCTGTCAAGTGCAAGAAACAGGTCTGTGGAAGCTCGGTCCTAACGGGCAAGGTCATGACTGTGCACACTCACATGCTTGTGTTCTGTGTTTCAGGTAGGTGAGCCTCGGACGAGTCGGCCCTGCCTGTCACCAGCTCCAGCTGTGATGCTCTAAGTCACAGTAAGTCTGAACACTTGCTGTCTATGGACCTGCTCTGACTCTTAGAGCCTGCTTATGGGGGAAGGTGAGTGACTGCAGATATGTTTTGTCTGCCCGTCTGTCAGTGTACCGGGAACGCAGGTAACAAGGTCAGACTCAGCCCCGAGAGCAGTGAGGCGGTAGGTGTTTGACCCTCTTCGTGTAGGAATGGCTTTCCTGGCTGAGCCCTGAGGTGGAGTTTGAAGAAGCAGTCTAAGCTGACGCAGAGCATTTGTCCATAGCTTTTTCTCTTAAATGTAGGAGGAGTGCAGGAACCCTGAGAACTATGTTCCCCTAAGTGGTCCCTGCTTTGACCCCTCCCGGCCCTCCTGCCACCACTCTGTAAAGAATGCCGGGTGGGGACTCTAAAGAGCTGGGTCTGTTGTCACTTTGTTTATTTGTGTCATAAACGAATGCAAGCCACGTGCCAGGCCCCCGTGCTGAGCACTGCATGCGAGCCTGGCCCTATGACGGTCCCTCCGTGTGCGAGAGCGTGCGGCACCCTGGGTGTGGGTGTGCACGGGCAGGTGTGTGTGTGACAGGGGTAGGGGCATGCGCGCACGGGTACAGGAGCGTGTGTGTCCCACACGTGTGTGTGCGTGTAGGAGCGCGTAGGCAGCGTGGGGGCGTGGGTGGGTGTGCATGTGTGCAGAGCGGGTGTGCGTGTAGACAGGAGTGTAGGGGTGTGTGCACAGGTGCGAGAGCATGTGTGCTCTGTGCCCCTGTGCACTCCAGCACCCTGAGGTCCAAGTACTCTCTGACGGGCCTTACAGGTTCTGAGCCTGCAGGACGGGCTTTCTCCGGCCTCAGATCGAGGCCTCGGGTTCCTTCCATGGCACACGTGCCTTGGTCATCCCCAAGCCGGTTGTAGTTTATTCATCCGTGTGTTGATGTTACACGGGCTTTGCCGAGGCCTCAAGGATACATTCCAGTGTGCTTTACTGACCCAGAGACACAGAGGTGGCCATCGAAAATCTTTAAGCTGTGTGACTTATTAATCTAGATTCACGACACAAACATCATATAGGCTCTGAATTAACGTACCTCCCAGGTGGTTGTCAAAGAAACACGAGCGTTTTGTAAACGTCACAACTTAATAGTAAGGGACACTGAGCTCTTCACCGACTTTCTGAATGTTTTCATTGTTCTCGGTACCAGCTTCTCTCTGCCCTGCCCACATGTTGTCTGTCTGAATTTGTTTGTTTTTTAATTGCAGCTCAGCATTTTAATCCCGTGGCGCTTGACCCAGTTCTGTAAGCCTGTGTCCTGTGTCGTTTTGCTCTTTTCTTTTGTTCCCACTGAGGATGGTTAAAACCATTTAACCTTCCAGGTGTCCGGTCGGGCTGAATGTCAGTGACTGGTCACAGTGGACTTGAACTCTGCTGGATTTGGACGCGAGCCGGATGAGAAACTGCCTTTGTCACAACTGGTGTGTCCCAGGCTGTGGTCAAGAGTGAGGCCAGTTATGTAAACTAGAGCCGGGGCCGACCGGGGTTCTGTGGAGGACAGGCCAGTAGCAGCACCAGGCTCTCACCAAAGCTGGGAGCTGGGGCGGTGGGCCCCCACAGGGCTGTCTGCCTCCTTTCCAGCTCGTGCGGATGGGCCCTGCCCTCTGCCTGGCCATGCTTGCCACCTACCTGTGTGCTAGATGGTCTGGACCTCTGACCCCATGTCAGGCACGGGCCGTGGCTGCAGACGCAGCAGGTGGAATCCATTGAAACAGAAACACATGGCCATCCGGGAGGTGACTGGCCACTGAGCCCAACACGTCCCAGTGAACCCGAACCCGCAGGGTGCCCACGGCTGGCCGACTCCAGGGAGATGTGGTGCGAGCAGGGGTGGGGGGGTCTCAACCCTCAACCCCCGTCCCATTTGCCACGCGCCCTCCACCCGGAAACTGCCCGAGGTCACATCCTCACTTCTGCCCCTGGCAGCCGGGGTGCCCCTGTCCCTTGGTTTCTCTGGACCTCTAAGCTGGACCCCCTCTTCTCCTCTGTGGCCCCCACACCCTCAGCTCCTCTGTGGCTGGTGACCCTGGTCCTTTGTGTCCCTCCTTCATACCGTCTCCTTTCCATCCGGTCTCTCTCCGCTTCCTACGCACACCAGACAGGCACGCCCCCTGGCAGTTTGCCTGCACATGACGACCACCCACCTCTCTGTGCCCCGGACGGAACGGCTGGCCTGGCCATCACCACTTGCTCACCATGCACCAGACCTGCCTGGCAAGGTCCAAGGCCTGACCCGGGCCGACCCCCAGCCAGCGTTCAGTCCCCACCCCCACCCCGGCTCTCAGCAGCACTTGACGCGTCGGCCGCCCGGTGGGCAAGAGCCTGTTTTGATGGCCTGGGCCTTGTGACCGGGAGCAAGCCACGTGTGACCGTGCTGCTCTTTCCCGTCCGTCAGGGAATAAGGACAGTCCTGGACGGGGACCTGCTGCAAGGCGGGAATTAGCCAGCAGCGCCAGATATGCAGCAAGGGCTGTGCTGGCTTTCAGCACCCTCCTCGCTTGGCTGCGAGCGGTTGACATCCCGGGGACTCCATGCTCCGTGGGGCCCTGATGACAGAGGCCGCCCCGGGGGGGGGGGGGTGGAGCACAGGAACGGCCCCTGTCACGGCTGGCTTGCCACTTTGTGCCAAGCTTCAAGTACATGTGTCCTTCCACCCAGGAATTATATCTGTAACTGTGTTTTCCAAGGAAATACGAGAGGGGCAGAAAGAGGTCCACCCAAAGATTATTGTGAGGACATTCTTTAATACGACAGTTCAAAACCTGGGAATACAGGCATTGCGGACCGGTTACGCTCTTCTACATACAAGTGCGTAAAATGTTATGCGTGATAAGAATAGTGAGAATACCACGGGGAGTATGATCGCGGTTATGTAGATTTAAATATATTGACATAAAAATATTTCATATGTAATGTTAAATGAGAATAACAGGATGAATGTGGGTGGTTTGGTCCTATTTTTGTAAAAATACAGTGACGCACACGTACTAGAGAAAAGTCTGACTAGGCGGACCTCGAAGTGTCCCACTATCAGGTGGTCTCCCTGAGTAATGATATTACAGGTGATTTTTTGCAGAAATGCATTTTCTATCTTTGTCTGTAGTGAGCATCCGATATTTGTGCTGCCTTTAAGTTTCTTCTCCGTGCTGTACAATCAGGCTGACCTTGGTCAGTAGGACCCGCAGGCCTCTACTTCCCGTGCACCTGTGTGGCTTGGAGAGCCCCCGCCTGTCTTCATAGCCAGCGGTTCCTCTCTGCATCTGTGTTTTTATCACGTGTCCGCATCTGATTTCACGTGAGGTGGTGAGTTACGGTGATAAGTACAAGGTGGACCGAGGGTGGCTTTCTCCTGCTCGGTGCCCGTTCGGGCGGGTGGACGGACCACCAGCCACCTCTCGCGGGCCGAGTCAGCCGTCCTGCCGGTGCCGCCCACACCGGAGCCCACCTCGGGATGGCTCTCCAGGACACGCAGCGCTCACGCATTTCCAAGCTTATGTGTGCGGCTGGCTTTTCAGGCCTGGACCCGGCAGCTCCAGGTGACAAAGAAAAAAAATGGGGAAAGGAGAGAATTGGCGGTTGGCGCCGCCTCAGGCACCTCATCGTGCAGCTCCGGGACCAAGTGTGTGTGTGTGTGTGTGTGTGTGTGTGTGTCGGCGGGACCGGCTCCGTGCGGGGCCGAAAGCAGCGGACGGCTGAGAGCGGCAGCGACAGCTCAGGGCCCGGGAGCTGCATTTCCATCACTGCGGCCCCGCCCACGCCTTCCTCCCGGAGCCGCTGCCGAGGTCCGTGGCCTGCAGGCGCGCACACTTGTGCACTGGCCCCTGTGTGGGGAAGGAGTCATTGAAATGACAGCACATCAGTGCCGGGTGCACCCCTCCAACGGAGTGAGGGGAGTTGGGCGAAAGTAGGTCACATGTGCCCGGTCCCATGTCACGAGGTTTCCAACCTGAGGCCAATGGGATTTGTAGCCTCCTTTGGTTAGGACAAAACCCGCTCTGGTTTTTCTCCTTTAGCATTTCATCTTCTCTAGACAAGGAGAGTGGCCATCTGTCTGATAGCTGCATCCGTCTGGCCCCTCTCAACCTCCCAGAGCCGCTTTGTTCTGAGGTAAGGCGTGCTGGGGCCCGGGGAGGCCACTGTGGCCGGGAGAACAGGCCGTGTGTCAAGTAGCGGGGCGCGCACAGGTCGCCGGGAGGTGTTAGGAGGGCCTGCTGTGGCCAGTCCAGCACTTTCCCTGGGACGGACAGAGTGGAACCGGTGTCCTGTCTGCAGTCGTTCCAGACGTCCGGGCAACGATACTCACTTTAGGTTCCTTTTTAAAACCCGGGCTCCTCTGTAGGGATCAAGGTCAACTGTTCATAATGTTAAAGTGTTACCATGTAGAAAGATGGATGGTGCGATTTTACAGCCCTCGGTGACTCTGGGGCCAGGTGTAGGACTGGGGCTCCCGCGCGCGTGCTGGCCGCCCCGCGGTCTCGGGCCCCGCACTCTCAGTGCGGCCAGCACCTTTGTGTGCGGACTTCAGTCTCCGCGCTGAGCGTGTGAGCTGCTGGCTTCCGTTAGTGCGAAAGCACCGTGGAATCCACGTATCAGAACCAGGTTAGTCCGCGTATGCTTTCCGTGTACGGACAACATGCGCTTTTGGAGCTCATTACTTACGTTGAGAGATGGCATCACTCTCTTGTGTGTGGGAGCTCAGCGTGTGAGTCCTTCGTGATAAAGCAGATGTGGAGTGTGTAATAGTTTAAACGTGTTTGTAAAGCTAACAGGAGTTTTAGAGCTTACAAACGACACACAGTTTTTAGCTGTCCTGTAAATGAGCTGAAATACCCAGTAGCTCAGGATCCTTCTGACGGGCATGTTTTGGCAGGTCACGAGTGGGCTCTAAAGTGTTTGTGGTGTCTGTGCAGTGGGCTGACCTCTGGAGCCATACGTAGACAAAGACACACTCCTCTTCGGGTTTGCTGGAGGAAGATGCTTCCAGAATAGACTTTCAGAAGCAAAGTCATGATGGTATTTGATTTGAGGATGTTCTGCAGGAGAAAAGCTTTTTACCTTTCTGAGATAAAATATTTAAAATTTGTATTTTAAGTAGCTTGCCAGGACACGTGGGCGCGTGGCTAAGCTCACAGAAGTGTGGATTATGAGTTACTCTACTGTTAGAGGTAAAAACGCCAGTTGTACCCAGGGTGACAAGTTGTACCCTTCGTGAAAGTAGTTCTTCAGCGCAGGATGATACCCATTTGCTCTCACCCGCAGCCTTCGAACAACTGTCATGTAATATTTCTAAAAAGCTCTCTCTTATCCATTTTGCAGTCTTGAAGAAAGAGAAAGTTTTCTGCTTTTTCATTAAGATAGGGCAGAAATTTTCAAAAGTTTTTTAAGAATTTTTTTAACATTTGTTTATTTTTGAGAGGGAGAGAGAGAGAGAGAGAGACAGAGCACAAGCAGGGAAGGAGCAGAGAGAGGAGGAGACACAGAATCTGAAGCAGGCCCCAGGCTCCGAGCTGTCAACACAGAGCCCAATGCAGGGCTTAAACCCACGAACCGTGAGATTATGACCGGACCCAAAGTCGGGCGCTTAACCATCTGAGCCACCCAGGCGCCCCTCCAAAGTTCTTACTATCTGTGATTATCAATGCTTCCTTTATGCCTGGGGAAAGCCCCATGCACATTGGTACCCTGTTTAACAGCCTCATTTCTCCTGTCCTGCTGGTGTGCCTTCCCATGATGAGGGGTCGTGCGCGCATGGTCATCTTGGGTGGGAGCCAGACTAAGAGGCATGAGGGTGACAAGCGTGTATGTCGCGTTAATGAAATTATGAAATCATATCTCCCCTCCCCAGTTTATCACCTTCAGGAAAAAATGAGAACTATCTCTAGAAATAAAACCAACATTCTGACTAGTGTTATGGGATGTTTATTTTCCCTTACTTATCAGAGGGGGAGATGATTGTTTTTCCAGAAATAACATAACAACGCAGAGGCGACAAGGCTGTGTGTGTCCCTTTGTACTTCTCAGAAGAGCGTCCTAACGCAAAGCAATAAGGTGTGGCGCTCCAAATCCGTCCACGTGGTCCCGCACTGGCCATGCCCTTCTCTCTCCCGCCCATCTGGGAGGAGGACATACAGTGGGCAAGGGGACGTCTGCCCAGCACACTCGGCGCCTTGGCCTTGATTCATGTGGGGACTGCAAGGGCCGCGCTGGTGTGGGGCCTGGCTGGCCTGCAGTGCTTGGTCTGCCCGGGACACGTCCCGTGTCTGTGAGGGCCCGGCTCCACCTAGGGAGGCAGAAATCCACCCGTCGAGCACAGAAGCCTCAGGGAAGATTTGGAGTCCCGCGTGCCCCACAGCTAGAGGCTGTGGAAAGACATCTCCATCCTGGCTGAGGTGGGGGCTTCGGAGGTCAGGGCACGGAGGACCAGCAGGCCTCTGGAGCGGTCCGTGGGCAGAGCCCGTGTGTGTGTGTGGCGTGCCTGCGGGGGAAGCCCTGGGTTTCCTTCTCCCAGAGCATCGGCTGCGTTATTTTAATGAATAGTGCAGTGCAGTCAGTGGTTGTGGGAGAAGGTCCTGGACCGTCATCACCTTCACCTAAGAACTCTCTGGAGACTCGGGTTCTTAGCCACGCCTTGCCCTGTCCACTGTCCATCTGTCCAGACCCCAGGTGAGCCCAGGCTGCGATTTACCAAACCTTCCAGCAATGCAGACCTCCGTGTGGGTGTGAGAGCCACTGGTACCAACCGCACGGGAGTGAATGTGTGGACAGTGGTCACGTGGCACGACCGGTACAGTGAGCGACCCGTGGACGCGGCCAGATCGGAGGGTGAGAGTGTCCTAGCCGAGCGCCTGTGCTCCGGAGCTCAGGGGTCTCGTGATCTGTCAAGTCAGACAGGAGCCAGACCCGCCTGTGGGGAGCCCCTCGGTGTAGCTTCCTGTCCTGTGTGGCGTGCAACCCTGGTGTGCAGGTCAGTACTGTGCTGAGGTCTCACGGGGCCTGTTCTGTCCGTGCCTCTGCCATGCGGCAAGACCCCACTGCCAAGCAGAGGCCTCGGGACCTCAGCACACCCTCGCCTGCTGGCTGGCCAGGAGACCCCGGGAGCCGCCGTCATGGCCAGCTTCTCCAGGGGTGTGGCCCGAGGCGGGGGATGAGCTCCAGAGACACTGAGGATGGCCAGCTCGTGAGCCAGCCGTGCACATCCACCCCCCCCCCCCACCGCCTGGGGCCCCTCCCCTGAGCAGGCAGCCCCCATACAAAGTGTGGAGGCGAAGGGGCATCATTAAAAACATCCAAAAGAACCCAAAAGTGGAAACGGGAAACCGTCTGTATGAAAACATACTCCCGGGTGCAGGTAGTGAGCCTGTCAGACACGAACAGGTGGGCGGGGACACAGCTGGAGGGAGGGGGCTCGTTCTGTTCTGCTTTCATGAAAGTGGCATTTGAATCAATGGATGGATGGACTGTTCAATAAATCGCGTTGGGTTAGGTATTTATTCTAAAAATACACCACTCTTGGACTTGACGTTACACCGACACCAGTGTGTTTGAGAGGGCCTAAGAAGCTAAAGGGAACAAAACCATGAAGGTCGAGTTTTTTAAAGTCTCTTTCAGGCCGGGCACCTTCGGCAAAACACACATTCCCGCCGCCGCAAGCGGAGGGGGTGCGCTCACGTGGCACCTGCACATGCCTGGCCTGCGGGGGGACAGGAGCAGCCCGGTAGAAAGCCACAGATGTGACAGGGACCACTCGGGATGGGGGCCGCAGCCGCGGAGAGATACCTGTGTGCTTCTGAAGAAACACAGCCCGGGAGCACAGCGAGCGTCCGCGATGACAGGCAGGGCAGCCCGCAGGAGGGTGGCGTGCCGGCGTCTATGCAGACAGAAGATGCCTTCCTCCGGGAGTCTGTCACCGCAGACGTGTGTGCGGTGTTTGTAAGGGAGGAAAGGGCCCTGGGCGCCCGTGGCCAGGACGGTGGGCACTGCGTAGACATGAAAGGGAGGCGTCATCCCATGTGGGGGCCTGTCGGGTGCCGGGCGAGGTCTGAGGCAGCCCCGTGCACACCCCCAAGCAGGGCCTGTGTCCCTGCACCGACTTGTCCCTCGGCCCCAAACCGGAGAAGGGCCAGCACGAGTGCCCACGTTGGCCCCTGGTGTCCTGGGGAGGACCCGACTGTGGCTTTCAACAGTGCAGACGGATCTTGGGGATGTTGTTCTGTGTGAGCAAAACCACCCACAGAGCGTGGGGGTCCCTGTGGGCTCGAAGAACAGTGAAGGCGCCGTGTGGACGGCAGCCAGTGGTGCCGGGTGGGCTGGTGAGGGCTGCAGGGCGCGGCCAGAGGCGCCTCTCCTCAGGTCTGGAATGTTCCATGCTGTGAAGTGGTGGTCACGTGGGTAGGTGTGTGTGTGAAAAGCAACGCGTGCACTTACGATTGGTGCATTTTCATACCTGTGAGTTACACCTGCATTTAAAAATCAGTCACAGAGCACACACGGTGTGACATTTACGCAAAACAGAAGGTAGTGTGTGTCTGGAAATGCTAAGGAAAGCGTCCTTCGGTGGGCAGGGCGTTCAGGGTCACTCTGTCCCCTCTGTCTGCTTGTGTCAGAGCCCGAGGGGCCCTGCTCTCTCACACCCACTCACACCCCGGCCCACCAGCTCTGCTGGCATTTGTCGCCTCTTGATTTCGTCCTTTTTACTGGTTCTGAAAAGGATGCTGCTGCTGTTACAGCCAAATCTTTGAGAAATCAGTGGCCCAGGTGACCGGGAGATGTGTATCTGTGACTTTCTGAGCCCCTGCCTCAGGCCGGGTTGGAGGAGGGAGGGGGAGGGGCCGGGGGACACTCCCGCTGACCCGTCCCCTGGCTGTGTCCACGGCATCTGCCTCCGGAACAGCCACCTGGCTGGGTTCCAGACGCACGATGAAGCAACCGCCTGGTGTCTGGGCATCGCCAGAGCCCCCCGTCCCCTTTCTGTGACCCCTGTGTGTGCAAAGACCCGGCCCACGATGGGACGCCGTGGCTGAGCCAGGAGGAAGCCTGGAGCAGCGTGTCCTCACTTGAGCCTGGGCTCCTGCCTCAGGTGTGTCCTGCCGGGAGACCCACGGGTGCCGGGTCAGCTCTGGCAGCTCCCTGGGAACCTCTCCATTAAATGTCAGGCTCTGCTAGAGTCCCTGGAAAACCGAGCTCCCGTGACACAGACTTGGCTCCCTCGGCAGCCCACTCTGGTTGCTCTGTTGGGTCTACCTGTGCTGTGTCTGTGCACGGAGCTATAAATCCAGCTTTGTGTTTGGGCAGGTGGGACCACCAAGGTGAGAGACCGCACGTGACCGTGTCTTTCTCTGACACGCCCTGAAATGAAAGCTGGGGTGCTTGGGGGGCTTAGCTGGTTGAGCCTCTGACTCTTGATTTCAGCTCAGGTCATGATCTCACTGTTGCTGAGTTCGAGCGCCGTGTCGGGCTCTGTGCTGACAGCACAGAGCCTGCTTGGGATTCTGTCTCCCCCTCTCTCTGCCCCTCCCCCACGTGTGTGTGTGTGTGTGTGTGTGTGTGTGTGTGTGTGTCTGCGTGCACACAGGCGGCTGCAGGTTTGCGGGATTAAGGGGCCATCAGGGATTGAAATCCAGGGGATTAAGGCTCATCAGGAGCATCAGCTAGGGGGAGGGATGCCCATGGTCACTGCCTCGGGAAGCTTGTGGCCTCGCTGCCCCCACCCCCATCCTGCTGCTGAGGCTACCCCCGGCCCCTGCACACGGCCAAGACCACTCAGGTGCCCAGGGGGCATTTTCAGCTCCTCCACCCACAGGGGGAGTCTGGCAGAGGGAGGGGACCACCCCAGGGGCAGCCCTCTGTAGGCCCCTGCAGCGTGGGACACGTTTACAAGTGCAGACCCCTCAGCACAGCGAGGGGTTCGTGGGGGCGGGCCTACCACTGGCACCACCTCGCCGTCCCCTGATCCATCCCACTCCTCCCTTGGGCTCCCAGGACACTCGGCGGGCCGCCTCCGTGGGCAGGCAGCTCCCCCAGCAGGGGACGCGGGAGGGGTCTCCAGCGGCCAGACCACAGTGTGAGCCTGTGTGCCCCCTAGAGCCTGTCCCCAGCTGCCTGTGCCCTGAATCCGCAGCTGGACCTTTCACACGCGTCCTCGGCGCCCCTGCCTCCCGGGGTTCATCAAAGACGCTCTGGGGTCAGCTGTACTAGGTTCAGGTTCCAACTCACAGTCTCTGTAGGTTTTCAGTCTGGTTTTCTGTACGTTTTAGTCATCCTTTAAACTTGGATTTTCTGGTCTAAAAATTTAGTTTTCTAACTAAGTTCCCTTTTTCCCCCTGAACTTATTTTTGTTTAATTTTTAGTTCTCTGGTGCTGCCTCCTGTGTCTGTGTCGAGATGTCTGCTTTTAGCTCCTGTGTTGCCCGTTTTCTCTTACCTCATTTTTATTCCTGTAGACTTTTACCACGAGTGTTGTCTTCAGCGTTTCCTCTTTTCCCCCAAGTTTCTTTCCCTTCATTTGAGAAGACTCTTAATGGTTTTAGTTTAAGCTTTCACTTATATCTTTTTTAAAAAATTATGGTATTTTATTTTTAGCAGGTGCCCTTTCTCAGCATCAGCATCATAATGATGTTATTAAAATATTAAGACATTGAAAGAGATTATCTAATTTTAGCTTATTTTTCAACATAGTTGAGAGCAATCAGTGGTTTTGCCTGTGCTGCTGGATGGATCCTCTTTTTTTTTTTTTTTTAATATTTTTATTTATTTTTGAGAGAGACAGGGCACGAGCAGGGAAGGGGCAGAGAAAGAGGGAGACATAGAGTCCAGAGCAGGGTCCAGGCTCCGAGCTGTCAGCACAGAGCCTGTTGCGGGGCTCGAATCCACTAACCGTGAGATCATGACCTGAGCCGAAGTCGGACGCTTAACCGCCTAAGCCACCCAGGTGCCCCTGGATGGATCCTCTTAACAACTTCCATCCGTGCATCCAGGAGACCCGCCAGCATGGCCGCGGGAGGCTCGGGGCTGGCACAGGGGAGCCGGTGCCCACCCGGGCCTCATGAACGCACTGCCTGCTTCATGGGGCAGCCACGCCAGGACCAGCCGGATGCTGCTGAGCCCTGCGGTGACCAGGCCCCGGGACTCCTGCTGCACACGGCACAGTGGGCCAGGCTGCCTCTGGCTGCCCAGCGCATCCCCACCCGCCCTGTGACCGTGGACGCGTCGCTCGAAGCCTCTGGCCTTGTGTCCCATCTGCGTGCCATACAGTTGGCGATTCTGTTAGTGGTGCTGTTCCATCTCTGTGCCCGTGAGCTCTCTTATTCTGGAGGCTGAGGCGACCTAGGTCCTTTGGGGGAAGAGCAGCCAGCCCTCACCATAAGGAGGACCCTGCACCTGTGCACCCCGGGAAGACTCCTGCCAAGGAAAGGGGCCCCGGACAGCTCGAGGCAGAGCTGGTGCCCTGGACCGGGCTGGGCACCTGCTTGTCTCCCAGGGCCCCCTCAGGTAAGAAGATCCCCCTCTCCGTGGGGCCAAGGCTGCAGAGGTGGCTCTGAGCTCCCCCTCTGAGGTTTGCTCCTGTGGCCCTTACAGGTGCTTCCCCCTCCCTTCCTGCCAGCTCGGTCTGCCTCACCCCTGCATCCCAGGACACTGCTTTGGAGTGGGCGAGGGGTCCCTGACCCCAACCAGGATCAGAAGGATGAGGGGCGGTCGCCACCGCACCTGACCCTTCGGGGCCACTTGTGACCTGTCCTCATGTTGGGACTCTGGGAGACAGCGATTCCCAGGACCGGCTCCCGTCCCCAGAGCCTGGGACCTGACAGAAGAGAAGATGGTCCTCACCGCACCTTTTCTTTTGTTGTTTTTATCTAACATTCATCCCTCCCAGATTCTCGCGGTTCTTGGTATGAATTGCCACTTTGTTGTAATAAAAGCGGGAATTAAGAGCTCCATGGCCTGCCTCCTCCCCAGTGAAAAACGGTCATGAAAACGCAGATTGGAGTTTCTAGGGATGAATGACCTTTACCTTCCCTGAGCTGCTGCCCCTGTCCCCGCGTCCCCTGGTCCTGGAGGCTCTGGAACTTTACTGATGGCCTTTCCGGCACCTGCTGAGAAACAGGCCTGGAGGAGGACGCCCTTGGGGTCGGGGTTGCCTGCTTCCCACTGTGAGCTGCAGGCTCCTCCCTTGACCCCCTACCGCCCGACCTGCCCTGGGAAACAGAGATGCGCCTTCCCTGCAAGGCTGTGGGGAGGGCTGTACCCGGCCCTGAAGATGCTGGCAGTGTCGGGTGTGGTTTTAACTGTTTGTGCTGTTCCTCCGCGAATTTATTCTGTGAACAGAATTCCTGATAGTAAGTTACACACATTCCAAGAATAAATCTCATTAAGGTAGTATGTGTTACCAGTCTTTGTATGTTTCCGGTTCTGTCTGTTAACATTTGATCAGAACATTAGTTAGAACCTCTGGCTGATCAGATGCGTGTGGCCGGCCCCCCGGGTGGGACCAGCTTCTACGCTTCCAGTGGGGGGTGTGAGTGTGGGAGGCAGTGGCCGAGCCCCCCGGCGGTCTCATGCTCGCCATCTCTTGGAATTAGGGTTTGAGTTGTGTTGTGTGAGTTCCTGCCGTGCCGGTGCCGCACCGTGACTGCAATCTGCACTTGGCTCGTGACCGATGACACCCATTGCCGTCTGATGTTGTTGGGAGCCAGTTGGGATGTGCCCGATTTTCCGTGAGCAATTCGGAAGTGTTTTCTGGATGGGAGCCTTGAGTGGCTAAATGAATTGCAAATATCTTCTCCCCCATCGTGGGCCCCTCTTCTCTCTCCTGTCTGTTGACAAACTGGTTCTGACTTGGCCCATCCCGTCAGCCTTTGTTTACCTGCTTGATCTCTTCGTGTCTCTTAAGCCTTCTGTCCTTCTCCACACTCACACAGCTGGTGTCCTGTGTGGTCTCATTGAGGGACACAGCCCCTGGAGTTTATCTGTCGACAGGGCGTGTGTACTAGGGGGACTGTGCTCTGCTCCCTGAGAGTCCAGACTCTGCTGTGTCTCCCGTGCCCCTGCCACCCGGGCTAAATTGCTCTTTCTTGTAAATAGGACTTCTCATTTTGTTATTTTTCTTAAGGAAAGGTGTAGCTGCTCTTGGCCTGATGAATTTTTCACATATTTCAAAACCAGCTTGTCTATAGAATTGAATCTGCAGATCGATTTGGGGAGAATTAACATCTTAAGTAATGAGTGTTTGAGCCTATGGGCATGGTATATTTTCTGATTCTCAGGTTTTCTTTAATTTCTGTTAATAATATTTTATAGATTCTACATAGATGCTTCACACACCTTTTGTTAGATGTATCCCAACTGATTTTTTTTTTTTTTTATGTTCTTGTAAATCGTATCTTTTTTTAGAAAATTTATTTCTGGGCGCCTGGGTGGCTCTGTCGGTCGAGTGTCCGATTTCAGCTTAGGTCATGATCTCTTGGTTCATGAGTTCAAGCCCGCATCCAGCTCACTGCTGTCAGCGTGGAGCCACTTCACATGTCCCCCTCTCTGCCCCTACCCCGCTTGTTCTCTCTCTCTCTCTCTCTCTCTCACTCTCTCTTACTCACTCAGAAATAAATAAAACATTAAAAAAAGGAAAAAAATGCCCCCGGCCGCTTCAGGGCATCCCCACCCCTGTGCTGTTCCCCACACCTGGCTTCTCGTGATGTCCCAGGTGGGACATCACTACAGACACCTCAGTAATCGGGTCAGGCATCATGTTGCCATCCTTGAGAGTCTGTGGGGTCAGTAAGCTTAGCTCTGTCCCTGCTGTTGTCCAGTGGACTGAGTCACAGGACGTCAGGAAGCGGAGTCGTTCCTCGACTGGCACCTGGAGAGTGCTGAGCCGTCAAGCCGCTCAAGAGCGGGGGGCTCCACGTGTTTCTGCCATTGTCTCCAGCTGCTCCGGGCCCGATTTGCCCAGGCCCGCTTCTCCCTGCAGGCTGAGACATCTGCCAGCAGTGGGCCAGGTGACATCCCCGATCACGGCAAGGGCAGGAGAGAGGGACGTGCAGTGGAAGCGTGGGACCATCCCCCAGCCTCTCCGGCTTCACGTCTCATGGACCCTGAAGCCATAAAGAGCTGTCCTTTCTATCCACAAGAGGAACCTTTGGATCCCTGACCTATGTGGAACGTACACCTGAGGGGTGAGGTAGGGGTTGCATGTCGATCTTCAACCTTTTGGCTGGCCGGCTGGCCCAGTCTGTCCTCTGGTTTCTTCATCACACTGAGAGGCACTCAAGGACCGTGCGCCCTCGTCCCGCCCCGTGTACCGGGCACGGCCAGAACCGGGAGTCCGGTGGAATGGCCGGTTGCCATAGGCCTCCCACTGTGGCCAGAGGGTCTGTGGGAAGAGAAGACGGGTGCTAGATGTGCAGAGAAGCCAGGGCTCTGTCAGCCGTGGCCTCGGGGGGTCAAGTTCACACACACCTCCGCGCTGCGGGGCGGGTGGGATGTCAGAGACAGGACCAGACACGGGTCTCAGGGAGTCCTGCCCTGTCCTCACGGCAAAGACGTCATTAATCTTGGAATACGCAGTTGGCAACGGGAACGTTTGTACAAGATACTCTGAGGTGGGCCATACCCCGGGTCCCGGGCACTCTCCTCGAAGGTAGGCCTGAGACGTCTCGCCATCCCTGGATGAAGCCCACACGTTGCCGAAAGAGAAAAGCTTTGTGTGATTCTAGACGTGAGGCCGACGCGCCGTGGCCGCTCGAGCGGGGAGAGAAGGCGAGCAGGCTCCCCAGCCCCATCACCTTTGTCTCTCTAGACGCCCGAGTGACGAGTCAGCAGGCCATGTAGAATGTTCACTGATGTCAGGGTTGCATAAGCCCTGGACGTCTTTCCAGTGTTAACCGGGACTGGCAAGAGAGTTGCATTCCAGAGATCTCCCCTCCCTACATGGCCTCGAGGACTAACGTGCTTTGTGAGTCTCTCGAGGAGCGGAAAGCAGCTAATAGGCTCTGTCGGTTTCTGCTGTCCTGGCCGCCTGCAGCCCACCGGGGCGCTGAGCTGTTAAACTCGATACATCGAGTCTGTGCTCGCCCCCGAGGCCCCTTCCAGACAGCTGAGGCCCTGGGTGCAGCCCCGGACCAAGCACCGCCGACCGGCCTGCCTGGCACACACCACAGCCGTGTGGCCTCAGCGGGCGGCTCGCCGGCAGGACTCTGCTCCTGCTCTGGGAGCGAGGTCTCGTGTCAGAGCGAGTGGGACGCCGGCGGTGAGTGCGATTGCTGTGGTGCATTCCACAGCCGTAAAACTTCCACTTCAGGATCCAAATCCGTCTATTCTTTAAGGAAAAAGCCTTACAAGGGGACGTTACATGCCACTTTCAAACATGAGACTCTTCCCTTCACGTCTGAAACTAACACCGTCTTTGGTTTTCGTGTTTGACCAGCAAGAAGCTAGTCTGTCTGGTGGTCGGGAGCGTGAGCTCTGGAAGGAGTTTGTCGCTGTTCACCGTTTTGTGCCTGCTTTTCTCATAAAAATAGGTGGAAGCGGCCCCCTCCGGTTCTAGCCCAGAGCAGGGCTACGTACGTAAAAGCACTTGGACTTCCTCTCTGTTGGTGCTACTGCATCTTATTGTGACAGTATTTGTTTTACTAGAATTCTGTTGAGTTGAATATTCTTTTCAAAAAGAATGATTTGGTGGAGGTGGAGGGTCTCCTGGGTGGCTCAGTCAGTTAAGCATCTGACTCTTGATCTCAGCTCAGGTCTTGATCTTAGGGTCATGAGTTCAAGCCCCGCATTGGGCTTGTGCTGGGCATGAAGTCTACTTAAAAAAAAAAAAAAATTTCTTTTTAATGAAAATAAATAAAAAAGAATAATTGGAAAATTTGTTATATCGGGATCTGTAGGTACTGGTTATAAACAGATTTTTTTTAATTTAATCAGTATGAAAGACTGAATGAAGTTTTGGTTCTGGTCAAAATGGAGTAAGCTAATACCTGCCAACTAACATTATAGTTGATGGTGCAAGACTAAAGCTTCTCCCTAAGATCATTAGCAAAACACAGGTGTTAGTTCTCACCACTGTGTTGAGCACAGTGCTACCAGTTTTAGCCAGTTCGGTATGGCAGGAAAAGGAAATGGAAGGCAGACAGATTTGGAAGGAAGAAATAAACCTGTCTTCTGTTTGCAGATGACATGATTGCCTACATCGAAAATCCCATTAAGTCTACAAGAAACTCCTAGAACCATTAAGCAAGTTCACCTGTTTATGAATGAAAAGTCAGCACACAAAAGACAATACTGCTCTACAGACCATCAGTGAGCAATCAGAAACCAAATTCAAAACTCAATACCATTTACAGGAACTCCAAAAAGTGACATACTTGCTCTATGTCTAATAAACACGCACAGGATTCATATACTGAAAGCCACAAAACATGAGTCTGAGAAATCGAGAAGACCCAGGTCACAGGCATCCACGTTCATACATTGCGATGCTCAGCGTAATAAAGATGCGATGTCTCCCAAACAGGTCTGTAGGTTTCATGCAGTTCCTGTCAGAATCCCAGCGGCAACGTTTGTAGATACAAACAAGTTGATTTTAAGATTTTCGGGAATGCACAAAGGAACTAGTTAACCCAAGAGAATTTTGAGAAAGAATAATTTGGAGTAATTTTAAGACACGGTGACCCTAACAGTCATCAGGACATGGTGATGTTGGCGGGTAGTTAGGCACGTACATCAGTGAAGCCCCCCAGGGTCCCGGGGAACACCCACCTGAGTATGGACAATGGTAATAAAGCAATTTTATACAGAAAGGGTAGTCTTTTCATAAATGGTATTGAAACAATTGGATATCTATACAGAAATAACAAAACAAAACAAAAAAGCCCTTGCCTTAAACATAGCGTGTGCAAAAATTAACGAAATGGATCAAGTGTCTGAATGTGAAATGTAAAACTCTATACTCTTTAGGAGAAAATAGAGGAGAAAGAGGCACATCTGTAAAAGATAAAATTGAGTAATTGACCTTTGTCACAATTAAAAACGTTTGCTCTGTGAACAACCCTGTCAAAAGTGAGAAGACAAATCAGAAGTGCAGAGGATCTTTGTAAGTGACAATGCAACAAAGGGCGTGAATCCACGATGTACAGGGAACGCTTCAGACTCCACCGCAAGAAAGCAAGCTCTCCAGATAGAAAATGGACGAAAGACCTGAGCAGGCACTTTTCCAAACAGGGTGAGTGGATGGGAAATGAGCACGTGAATAGAGGGTGAACATCGGTAGCTGTTAGAGAAAGGAGGTTGAACCACAAGGCGGTATCACTGCCGCCCGTTCAAACTGGCTAAAGTAAAAACACCAACAGCCCCCAGTTCGGGCGAGGACGCGGAGCAGCTGGGCTGTCCCACTGCGGGCACGGGAAACGGTGCGGCCACTCTGGCCCACAGTATGGCAGTTTCTTATCGGGCTAAACATACACTTGTCGTGTGATCCAATGATCACAATTCTGGGTGCTTATCACAGAAAAATGAAAACTTACATTCACACAGACACGTGCACAACATTACTCCCAGCTGCTTTATCTGTAATTGACAAACACCGGAAGCAACCCAGATGTCCTTCATGGGGTGACTGGATACACAAATCGTGGCACAGCCATGCAGCAGACCGCTCGGCGTCTAATCGGAGCGAGTGCAGCTGTGCGAACCCTGGCAACCTCGAGAGCATCCGCGATCTCAAAAGGTTACGTTTGTTTGATTTGAGTCACACAAAGCTCTCGGAATGACAAAATGGTGGATTACATGGATGTGGAACAGATTAGTGGTTGCCTGGGGTTGGGGTGGGAAGGGCCTCAGGAGTCTCTTTATGGTGCGCGTGCTTTGTAAGTGGTTAGGGAAACCTGCCATGGACAGTTCTGCTGTATGGAGAAAAAGTGCACATAAAAGTGTATTTTCGGGGCCCCTGAGTGGCTCAGTTGGTTAAGCATCCGACTTCAGCTCAGGGCACCATCTTGCAGTTTGTGGGTTCCAGCCCCACGTCGGGCTCTGTGCTGATAGCTCGGAGCCTGGAGCCTGCTTCTGATTGTGTGTCTCCTCTCTCTGCCCCTCCCCTGCTCACGCTCTCTTTCTCTCTCTCTCTCTCTCTCACACACACACACACACAGACACAAAACTAAATAAACATTTAAAAAAAGCAAGAAAGAAAATTGTGTCAAGAGACCAATTAAATGTGAGAGATTTTCAGGGGTGCCTGGGTGGCTCAACTGGTTAAGCATCCGACTCTTGACTTCAGGTCGGGTCCTGATCTCACAGTTTGTGAGTTCAACCCCCACGTCGGGCTCTGCGCTGACAGTGCAGAGCGTGCTTGGGATTTTCTCTTTCCCTCTGTCACTGCCCCTCCTCCCTTTCAAAATAAGCATTTTTTAAAAAGTGAGAGATTATCAGAATGTAAAAAATTAAGATCAGACTATGTGCAATCAACAAGACACCCACATGAAATACACTGTTGTAAGTTAAAAGTTAAAGGACAGAAGATGTGTCACGTGAACACTAATGAGAAGACCACCGGAGAGGCTACATTAGGATGAGATGAAGTAGGCTCAGGACGAGGAAAACCACCAGGGTAAAGAAAGACATGGCGTTAATATAAAATGACAAATTCACCAAGAAATATCAGTCCCGGGGCGCCTGGATGGCGCAGTCGGTTAAGCGTCCGACTTCAGCCAGGTCACGATCTCGCGGTCCGGGAGTTCGAGCCCCGCGTCAGGCTCTGGGCTGATGGCTCGGAGCCTGGAGTCTGTTTCCGATTCTGTGTCTCCCTCTCTTTCTGCCCCTTGCCCGTTCATGCTCTGTCTCTCTCTGTCCCAAAAATAAATAAACGTTGAAAAAAAAAAAAAAAGAAATATCAGTCCCAGATATATGCGTATTGAATAACAGGGCTTCAAGCATTCGAAACAAAAACTGACAAAATGGAAGGGCAGAGAGGACAAAGCCACAGTTACAGTTGGAAATAGCCTGTAGTGGTGGGACAGGCAGACAGGAAGTCACGGACGGAGAAGCAGGGACTGGTGTGGTCCACCAACTAGGTCTCAGGGACCCGGACGGGATGCCCCACCCAACGGAAGGTGTACGCACAAGACACTCGCAGGTGGACCATATTCTATGCGAAAATGAAATAAAAGGCTAACAAATGTCAAACAACTGAATTCTTTTTATTTTATTATTGTTTTTTGGGGGAGTGCAAGTGAGTGAGGGACAGAAAAAGAGGGAGACAGAATTCCATGAGGTGGAGGGTCGGGGGGGAGAGAGAGAGAGAGAGAGAGAGAGAGAGAGAGAGAGAGAAGCAGGGTCACCTGGATCAGGGCTTGTGCTCATCCAATGTGGGACTCAGACTCACAAACCATGAGATCGTGACCTGAGCCGAAGTCAGATGCTTAATAAACCATCCAGGAACCCAGAAATCGTACATTTTCTGACCAGAGTGGAAATAAACCAGGTATCAGTAACCAAAGGTGACTAGAATTTTTCCAAATGCTTAAAAATCAAAACATACACCTCTAAATAATGTGCTGGTCAAAGAGGAAGTATCAAGGGAAATTGTGAAATATTTTGAACTTATGGAAATATTTGTATGTATCAGCACCTCTAGAGAAATTTGTAGCCTGAAATGCCAACATGAGAAAAGGTCTCTGGACAATAATCTGAGGCTCCACCTTCAAAAACTAGAAGAAAAAAACAATGAAAGAGAAAGGAGTAGAAGGGAAGAGATAATAAAATGAGGCCAGAAACCAATGAAATTGAAAACAGAGCTTTTTCACACTGGACTGAACTGGGAGAAAGACTCAAGCAGTCGCGCCTTTCAGGAGCTCAGAAGAAAGTGGGAGTTGTTAGTTTTGTTCCACGGGGTGGGAGTCAGTACTGTTCGGGTGGTGTTTCTCTGCGTCCTTCTATTGTCCTTAGCAAGACCTGTTCCTCTCTGAGTGTCCCCTCCACCCTCCACTGGGCGCCGGCAGGCTGAGGGGACAGATGGGGACAGGTCCCGGGTGTCCCTCACACCCCTGCACACTCAGCCCCCCAGCAGACCCTCAGTGACCAAGTGAATGGGAGAGGAGGTGAGGGTCTGGGAGGAGTGGAAATCGAATCTTGGATGCTTTGTGAGCGTCCAGGTTTAGAAATCACTCCATTATGGTGTCGAAACGTCCCGTGAGGCCGGAGACGGGCCTGGGCGCGGTGCTCATGGTACGTGTTCACCCCAACTTTGAGTAGGTGCTGAATTTACTCTACCCTCCTGTGAGCCCAGAGTGGTGCTAGGAACCGAGGGTTCAGTGTTGAACGGAGAAGGTGAATGTGTCCCCTGCCCACAGTGTGATGGGACCAGGGCAGTGGGAGAGGACAGGGCCCAGGAGAGACGGGGGTAGGCAGAGGCCTGGCAGGGAGTGCCCTCGTGGAAGGCCCATTCGGCAGGTGCCACAACCCAGCCGGTCCCAGCAGGGGAGGCGGTAGGGCGGTGGGGGGTGGGTTTGGCACCAGGGGCCTTGGGGGCGGCGTCGCGGGAGGGAGGGAGCCTGGGTGGGATTACGCAGGTAATGGGAAGATGCCCAGGAGTTTCAGCAAGGGGGTGACGGCCTGACCTGAGGTTCTGGAAGGTCCCCGGTGATGCGAAGCAAGACGCATCCTCCCCATATTCCAGTGAGAACGCCCTGGCCAAGCAGCCAGCCAGTGGCCACAGGGTGTGACTGTCGGGAGGCCACGTCCTCTGCACTCTGTGTCCAGGACCAGTGGGCTCCACCTGCCCTGGGGGGGGAAGCGGTGCAGAGTGCCCACGTCTCCCAGGGGCACGGGTGATGGGCCCTGCACCGCTGGGCCTTGGACTCCATCCACGCTTAGGGGAAGGGCTTTTGTTTGTGATGTTCGGGGGCACGGTCACATCGCCACCACAGACCCGGGCAGAGGGATCTCGGTCGTGAGCAGTTCTCGGAGCCACGGCTAGGCTGCGTGCTCCTGAGCTGTGCAGAATGGTGACGGCACGTGGCCTCCTCCGGCCAGGCCCCATCTCCCGGGACGGCCAAGGCCAGGCTGTTACTAGAGGGTCTCAAGGGATGCGTCTGCCGTGCCTCCTGCACCACACAGACTGGTGTGAAAGACCCTTGTGTGTGCAAGTGTGTGAGCAGATGTGTACGAGTGGACGTGTGGGGGCGAGTGAGCGTGTAGGTGAGTGTGAGTGAGTATGTGTGTGAGTGCGAGCGGGTGGTGTGAATAGGAGCGAGTGAGAGGCTTTGTGGGTGACTGTGAGTGAGTGTGGGGTGAGTGCGGGAGTGGGAGTGTAAGCGTGTGGGTAAGCGTGAGAGGGTGTGTGGGTGAGCATGTGAATGAGTGGGGGTGTGGCTGAATGTGTGAGTGCGAGTGGGTGGGATGGGAGTGAGTGGGTGGGTGAACGTGTGAACTAGTGGGTGGGCGTGTAGGTTAGGTGCGTGTAGCAAGCAGGTCAGCGTGTGAGTGGATGGGTGTGTAGGTGAGGGTGTGAATGGGCGAGTGGGTGGGTGGGTTGTGAAGGAATGGGGTGTGTGCTCTGACTTAGCATCAGAGCCAGGGACTTGGTCGAAATGCTTTCCCTCAAAAGGCGCTCGTGAGTTTTTGCTAACTTTTTTTTTTAAGTAATTTCCATCTCGTCCTACAGTGTCAGGATTATCTGAGGAGTATTTGTCTTCCTTACTCTCTCGCGAATTGAGAGTTGCCTGATAAGATCTCAGGTCAAAACAGCTCCTTCTTTTTTTAAATTAAAATTTGTATTTGAGGTAACTGTTAATTCACGTGCAGTTTTAAGAAATAACACAGAGGGATTCCACGCACGCTTTACTCAGTTTCCCTCGATGGTATCTTGCAAAGCTGCAGTGAGAGTATCACCGCCAGGGTGTTGACGCTGATACAGAACATTGCGTCCCCGCAAGGACCCCCTTGCTGCCTTTCCACAGCCTAACGTGTCGCCCCGCTGTCCCTACCCCTCCTTAGTCCTGGAGACCAACAACCTGTTCCCCACTCTGTCATTTCGCCATTTCAAGACCATTATATAATGGGACCACACAGTGTGTAATCTTTGGGGATTGACTACATTCGGCCTGATTCTCTGGAGGTTCATCCCGGTTGCTGAGTGATCACTAATTTGTTCTGTCTTATGGCTGAGTACTGTCGCACGCTGGGTTCATTCCCGGTTGCTGCTGCACATGTCCCACGTCCCATGACTATTGAACCAACTGCTGGTTGGAAGCGTTTCCAGTTTGGGGGAGTTCAAATAATTAAAGCCACTGTGAACATCATGTACGGGTTTTTTTGAGGATGAAAATTTTCATTTTTCTGGAATAAATGCCCATGGGTGCAATCACTAAGTGGTCTGATAGGTGCATGTTTAGTTTTTAAGAAGCTGCCCAACCAACTGCTTTCCAGAGCGGCCGCCCCGTGTTCCGGTCCCGCCGGCCACATACGAGGGATCTGGTTTGTCTGCGTCCATGCCCGCGTGTGCGGTGGTCACCGTTTTGTACGTGAGCCGCTCTCACGGGTGTGTGGGGGTGCCTCACGTGGTTGAAGCTGCATTTCCCCGGGGCTGACGGTCGCGGACCCCGTGTCGTGTGCTTTCTTGCCATCTCTCTCTATCTTCACCTCTATATCTATAAATCTATATGTTCTCTTTGGTGAAATAACCATAGCTTTTGCCCATTTTCTAATTGGATTTAGAGTTTTTGCTATTTAGTGTGATCACTCTTAGTATATTTTAGAAACTAGTTCTTTGTCAGAAATGTGGTTTGCAAATATTTTCTCCCAGTCTATCTATGGCTTGCCTTTTCATCCTCTTAATATGTTTTTGTTTTGTTTTGTTTTGTTTTTTTGCAAAGCAAAGGTTTTTACTCCTGGAATGCCTGATTTATCAGTTTTTCCTTTTGAATATAATGATTTTAGTGTCAAATCCAAGAATTCTGACTTGCTCTGGATGTTTTAGAATTTTTTCTTTTTTTCCCCCAGAAATTTCGTAGCTTTACATTTTACACATAAGTCTGTGGTCCATTTTGAGTTAGTTTCTGTATAAGGTATGAAGTTTAGGTCAAAGATTATTATTATTATTATTATTATTGCCTAAGGACATCCGATTGCTCCAGCACCATTTGTTGAAAAAGCTATCTTTCCCACCTTGAACTGTTACTTATTACATCTGTCAAAACTCAGTCAAGCATAATTGTGTGAGTCTATTTCTGGGTTCTCTGGCTGTTCCATTGATCTGTGTGTCTCTCCCTCTGCCAGTACCAGACAGTCTTGATTACAGTAGCTGAATAGTAAGTCTTTTAAAAAAAATTTTTTTTACACTTATTTATTTTTGAGAGACAGAGAAGGACAGAGCACAAGTGGGGGAGGGGCAGAGAGAGAAGGAGACACAGAATCCGAAGCAGGCTCCAGGCTCCGAGCTGTCTGCGCGGGGCCCGACGCGGGGCTCGAACTCGTGAACTTCGAGATCGTGACCTGAGCTGAAGTCAGACGCTTAACTGACTGAGCCACCCAGGTGCCCCACCGAATAGTAAGTCTTAAAATTGGGGAGACTGATTCCTTCCACTTTATTTTTTCTTTGTCAAAATTGTGTTAGCTGTTCCAGTTCCTTTGCTTTTTCATATAACTATTACGATAATCTTATCTATCTCCATGAAATTATTGCTGGAATTTTGATAAGAATTGTGTTAGAACTGGGGCGCTTGGGTGGCTCAGTCCGTTGAGCGTCCGACTTTGGCTCAGGTCATGATCTCACGGTTTGTGGGTTCAAACCCTGTGTCAGGTTTTGTGCTGACAGCTCAGAGCCTGAAGCCTGTTTTGGATTCCATGTCTCCCTCTCTCTCTCTCTTTCTGCCCTTCCCCTGCTCGTGCTTTGTCTCTCTCTGTCTCAAAAATAAATAAACATTAAAAAAAAAGAATTATGTTGAAATTGTATATTAACTTGGAGAGAATTGACATCCTTACTGTGAGGAATCACAGTTCATGAACATGGTACGTCTCTCCATTTATTTAGATCTTTCATTTCTTTCATCAACATTTTGTACTTTTCATCATGAAGGTCCTACACATGTTTTGTTAGGTTTATACATAAGCATTTCATGTCATCTACAAATAGGGACAATTTGGTTTTTTCCCTTCTCATCACTGTGCCTGTTATTTCCTTTTCCTGCCTTGTCATACTGGCTAGAGCTCCAGCGTTATGTTGAATCACAGTGGTGAGAGGTGACGTCCTTGCCTTGTTCCTTGTCTTCAGGGGGAAAAGTTCAGCCCTAAGTGTGATGTTAGACGTGGGCATTTGTAGATGCTCTTTATCAAGTTAAGGAAGTTCCCTCCTATTGCTGCTTTTCCCCTGAGAGTTATTATAATGAATGAGTGTTGAATTTTGTCACATGCTTTTCTGTATGCATTGATATGATCATGCAGTATTCTTCTTTAGTCTATTAATATGATCAATTACATTAATTGATTTTCAAACAGTAAAGCAGTCTTACATCACTAGAAGAATGGCCATAGAGTATAATTCTTATATTTTGCTGAATTCTATTTGCTAATGTTTTTAAAGGATTTTTGACCTATATTCTTGAGGCCAGTTTTTGTTTTCTCTTGTACACTTTGATTTTTGTACCAGGGTAATAGTAGTTTCATAAAATGTTCCTTTTTTTCTTCTATTTTCTGAAGGAGATTATATAGAATTGGTGTTAATTCTTCTTAAAACTATTGGTAGAGGGGCGCCTGGGGGGCTCAGTCAGTTAAGCATCCGACTTCGGCTCAGGTCATGATCTTGCAGTCCATGAGTTCGAGCCCCGCGTCAGACTCTGTGCTGACAGCTCAGAGCCTGGAGCCTGTTTCAGATTCCGTGTCTCCCTCTCTCTCTGCCCGTCCCCTGTTCATGCTCTGTCTCTCTCTGTCTCAAAAATAAATAAACTTAAAAAAAAATTTTTTTTAATAAATAAATAAAACTATTGGTAGAATTCTGCAGTGAAACCATCTGGGCCTGGAGATTTCTTTTTGGAGTTGTAAAACTATGAATTCAATTTCATAATACTAATGTAGGGCTATGCAAATTGTCTATTTCATATGGAATGATTTGGGGTAGTTTGTCTTTTTCCAGAAAGAGGTCAGTTTGTCTAAGTCAATTTATGTGTGTCGAGTTGTTCTTAGTATCCCTTATCCCTCTGATGTCTACCAGGCTCTTTGTGATAGCTGCTGTTTCATTCTTTGTATTATTTTGTCTAACTTTTTTCTTCTTTGTCACTCTTTGTATAAGTCTGTCAATTTCATTGATCTTTTCAAAGAATCAGCTCTTGATTTCATTGATTTTCTTTAATTTTTCTGTTTATAATTTCAGTGATTTCTTTCTTCCCTCCTTCTGTTTGCTTGTATCTACTTTGTTCTTCTTTCTCTAGAGTCTTAAAATTAGAGCTTAGATTATTGATTTGAGCTTTTTTTTCTCTTTTCCAATGTATGTATTTTGTGCCACAAGCTTTCTTGTAGGCACTGCTTCCGTTGTGTCCCACGATTTTTGGTGTGATTATTTTTATTTTCATTCAGGTCAATGTATTTTTTTTTTATGATCCTTGAGATTTCCTCTTTTTTCCCAAGGAGTATTTGGATGTGCGTTGTTTTAGTTCCCAGGTACTTCAAGATTTTCCTGCTATCTTTCTGTTACTGATTTCTAGTTTGAGTCAGTTGTGATCAGAGCACACACTAAATGATTTTAATTATTTTCAACTTGTTGAGGTTTGTTTTATGGTGAACAAACTGTTTATAGTGAACAAATACCGTGTTAGTATATTTTCTGTGGGTGCTTGAAAAGAACGTGTATTCTTCTGTTGTCAGAGACGGTGTTCTATAAATGTTGACTAGGTCCTACCGATTGATGGTGCTGTGAGTTCTTCTCTATCCCTGCTGGTTTTATGCCTGGTTCTTTCCATTGTTGAGATAGAGTAGTGAAATCTTCAGCTCTAATTGTGGATATGTATATTTTTCCTTTTTGTTCTATCAGTTTTTGTTTCGTATATTTTACAGCTCTGGTATTTGATTTTTACACATTTAGGGTTGCTATTGCTTCCTCGTGGATTGATCCTTTTATCATTTTATAATGTCCCTGTCTCTGATAATTTTTGATGCTTTGAAGTCTATTTTTGATTGAAGTGTAGTTTAGATATAATATCTTATTAGGTTCAGGTGTACATAATCGTTTTAATACTTAATTTGATGAATAGGTTTACATTTTTTTGGATTTAAGATTTCTGTATGTTACAAAATTATCCACATGATTAGTCACCATGCCATTTTTACAATGTTACTGACCATACTCCCTATGCTATACTTTACATCCCCTTGGCTTATCTATTTTATAACTGGAAGAGTGTACCTCTTAATCTCCTTCCCTTAGTTTGGTTCCCCCCCTCCAGCCCTCCCCTCTCTGGTAACTGACAATTTGTTTCCTGTATGTATGAATTTATTTCTTCATTATTTTGTTTGTTTGTCTTGTTTTTTAGATTCCACATATACATGAAGTCATACAGTATTTGTTTTTCTCTGACTATTTCACTTAACGTAATACTCTCAGGGTCCATCCATATTGTCACAAATGACTAGATTTCATTCTTTCGTATTGCTGAGTAATATCCCACGGTGTACGTATACCGCATCTTTTTCATCCGTGTATCCATCAGTGGACGCTCGGCTTCCTTCCGTGTCTTGACTATTGTAAATAATGCTGCAATAAGCCTGGGGGCGCATATATCTCTTTGAATGGCTGTTCTTATTTTCTTCAGATACTCAGAAGTGGAATTATTGGATCACATGGTATTTCTACTTTTAATTTTTGGAGGAAGCTTCGTACCGTTTTCCACAGTGGCTGCACCAATTACGTTCCCACCAACAGTGCACGGGTTCCCTTTTCTTCACATCCTTGCCAACCCTTCTTATTATCTGCTATTAATATAACCGCCCCTGCTTTCTTTTGATTAATGGTTACATGACACAACTTTTTCCATGATTTTTTATTTCAATCTACTTATATTGCCCTGTTTGAAGTGAGTTTCTTATAGGCAGCATATGACTGAGTCGCATTTCTTAATCTACTCTGCCATTGTCTGTTTTTAATTGGTGTATTTAGACTATATTTCGTATAATTTGGGGGATGTTAGGGCTTAAACTTGCCATTTTATTTATTTTTTTTAAATGTTTATTTACTTTTGAGACAGAGCAAGATAGTGCAGGGGAGGGGCAGAGAGAGAGAACATAGGATCTGAAGCAAGTTCTGCGCTGGCAGCAGAGAGCCCAGTGTAAGGATTGAACTCATGAACCAGGAGCTCATAACCTGAGCCAAAGTCAGATGCTCGACCAAATGAGCCACCCAGGTGCCCCTGCCGTTTTATATTTTGTTTTCTGGTTTTTTCTGTCTGTGTTTTGTTTGTTTTCTTATTTCCTGCCTTCCTGTGGGTTTCTGAATTTCTTTTTTAATTCCATCTTGGTTTATTGATAGTGTTTTTGAGTATACCTCTTTGTGTAGCCTTTTACAGGTTGCTCCAGATACTACATTATATCTGCAACTTATGGCAGATAAGGCACCCCAGTTCTCTTTTTTTCAAGTCTATTTTCACTCTATTATTCAGATGAAAATTATTCTCACAGTTCACTGGTTCTTTCCTTGGACCCCTTCATTCCTTTACTGTATTTTTCAGTACTGTCATTTCTATTTAGTTCTTTATATCTTCTTTTTTTTTTTTTTTTTTTTTTTGGTGAGAATTTTGTTTCTCTGCTGAGACTTTATATTTTTTTCATTTGATTAAAAATATTCTTAATTGCTTTTTGAAGCATTTTTATCATGACTGCTTTGGAATTTTGTCAGACAGTTCTAACATCTGTCATCTCAGTGTTGGTGTCTGCTGATCATCTTTCATTTAGCTTGAGATCTCTCTGGTTCTTGGTGTGAAACCTAGATATTTTGGATATTATGTCACGAACCTGACTATTACTCAAACCTCCTGTTTCCCCTGGTTGCCTTCGACACTACTCCGGCAAGGAAACGGAAGGGTGCTGCCTCATTACTTACAGGAGGGCGTGGGGGTGCAGGCGCCCCTCTGTTGGTACCTGGAGATTGAGGAGCCTCCCATTACTTGTGGTGGGTGAGAGTCGTAGCTCCCCACTGGGCCTCCGCTGACACCTCCTTGGCCAGGGCACCACGGGGTAGAGCGGCCTGTTACTGCCTGGCGGGGATGAGGTCCCTGCTCCCCTGCCCCTCTGCTGACACCCAGTATGGTATTAGAGAGCATCGTTCCGGCCTGGTGAGGCCCCCCACTCAGCCTCTGCTGGCATTGGTAGGGCTGCTGGAGCGGAGTCATTATTGTCTCAAGTATTCATTCTTGCTGGGCTGTCTTTTCTGGTCCTTTTGCTGGAGGCAGTGGGCTTTGTTGATGCTTTTTTTTGGACTGTGTCCATTGGTGTTTCCAGGTTGCTGGTCTCCTCCCCCAAGTCTGAGGTCAAGATGCAAAGAGAAAGCCGGAAATTCAGCACCATGTCACTCTGTGGCCCGCCGGTGTGCTGCTGTCTCTTTCTCTCAACTTTTCGGGATCTTCCTGTGTTCGCTCTATACGTAATATCCAGAGTTTTCGTTGTCATTAGGGGAAGGTGCTGTGCTCCGTCTTCCCGGAGGCAAGATGCCTTGCCACCCCTCTTTAAGGCATTTCTGTCAAGAGCACGGATGCTGGGGCCGGCTGTGTGGGCCCCGCCTGTCAACATGCCCCAGGCAAGTCCTTTACCTCATAGAGTGTCAGAAGTAGAGGCATCAGCAGGTGCCAACCAGCAAGGACAGGTCCAGCCAGAGGACAGAGGAGGGCTCCAGGGGCCAGCAGGCCAGAGCTCCCCCCGTGGGGGTGCCATCCCAACGGCCCGGCTCTCGTGCTGTGCACACGCAGCGTGTCCGTGCAGAGGACAGTGGGCGGGCTGTGTGGCTGGGGAGCAGGCCTCCAGGGAAGGGCCCTCAGCGAGCATTCCCGGGCACCTTCCCTGTTGCTGATGCTCGCTCAGCGTCAGCACCCCGTGTACTGTCGGCATCTGCCGGCCTCCTGAGTACAGACCGCGGCTGACTTCCTAAAGCCGTCCTGGATTTAAAGGGAAATGTTAATGACTGCATCGCATGCGGACAGAATCTATACACGGATGACTGTCACGTGTGCACATCGGGTGACCCTGGCACGTTTGCTTCCTGCGTGTCCCCACCTGGGTCCGCTCCATCTTTGCAGACAAAGTGAGTGCTGCCAGGGAAGCTGTGAGGGGCTGCGGGCCGCGGAGCACGAGCCCCTGGGCTGCCCGGGCCTCAGCACAGATACCAACACCTTCTGCTTTGTGTTCCCCTTGACTAGAGAGAAGTCATCACGTGACACAGAGCCCGGGGTCGGTTTAGCAATTGTGAGGACTTTCCTGTTCACCTCCCTCCTCGTGCCTCCCCTGCCAAGACGCGCTCCAGCCATGCAGGTGGGGAGCTGGGAGTCTGGCTTCCCGGGAGCCCCACTCAGGGGGCCCCTCTGGCTGCAGACTGGCCCGCACGGGAGCCGAGGAGCAGAAAGTCCTTAGCGTGGGCCGACCCAGCAGTCCCCACAGGCAGCGTGGCAGCGTGGGGACTCAACCTGCTCCCCCAGTGTCGCATCAGCCCCTCCCCTGACCTCCCGGCACCCCTAGCCCCACCCCTGCAGCAGCGCCCACGGACCTGGTGCTGTTCGCTGGCCTCACGACTGCCAGCAAGCAGCCCGGTCACGGCCGCCCCCTCTCCCACGGTGCAGGTGGTGCTACTTCACGGCCACAGATACGTGCTGTGGGAGTGCTCCTGGGCCTGATGAGGGAAGAGCCATTCAGTGCCCGCAGGGCTCGCCCGGACACAGAGCACGACAGTATCACGACCCTCGGCCTCGTCCCCAGATTCTCCCCGGCCTGGCACTGAAGGGCGAGCACCTTTGAAGAGCGGGGTGCCCTTACGACAGATGCCGCACACGAAGGCTGCTGAGTGAGTGAGGCCAGCTCCAACCAGGGGGCCCACTTACCCTGGAGGCGCTCCACACGGAGCGGCGGGTCCCGTGCAGAGTCCGGGCCACGTGACCCGGCATCTCAGCCCCCGGCCCGCGATCCACGCCGGGCTGCCGGAGTCCGGGACTCCGGGAGCGGTCTGTCCCTGCCTGGAGGCAGGAGACACGAGCTGTGTGTGTCTGGAGCCTTCGCGGGGGCCTCGCCTCCAGGCTTTCCCCACGGGAGCGAATGGAGCACGCCGTGGCCTCCCATCGCCAGTTCTTGCTCCTGCAGCCCAGCCTCACCCGCAGCTTCCTTTAATGTGGGTTCCAGGATTCCCGCCAGCAGCGTCCCCAGACCGGCCGCACAAAGCAGTTTGGGATGGATTTCTGTCTCCCGTGCGCTTGGAAGCCGGGGAGTTTCAGATCCGGACTGTCGATTACAGATCAAACCGTTTCTGCCCTCGCACCCCGGCCGTGTGCCCACACACGGGACGGAGAGAGCGGCGGAGCTGGAAGAGGTGGCTCGGTCTACGGGCTCCCGTGAGGCAGCTCTCCCGTGTCCCTGGTTCCCGGCTGGCTGGCCGTGCAGCCCCAGGAGACCAGGTCCGACCGAGGCCCGCAGAGCACCTGTCCGCTGAGCCGCGGAGAAAGAGCTCTCGTCACAGCCAGCGGTGGTCTGTGCTCCCCCCGCTCGGTGTTCCCCTCCCTGACCTAGACTCGGCGGTGACAGTTGTACACCTGCAGGACGTGGACATTGAAGCCATTATCAAAACTAAACCGCATGTTCAAGAAGCAAAGGGTCAAGTGCGTTAAATGGGGACGTGGAAGACACGACAAAGGACGCAGGTTGAGTTTCTGGGGTGAAAAGTCCAGGATCTGAGATGGAAAGTGCCCTGGGTGGGTTTAGCCACAGAGTGGGAGCTGCAGAGCAGAAGATGAGTAAACTCCCGGACAGAAGTAGAACCTGTCCACGTGAGACACAGACAGAGGGCAGGAGGAAGTGAACAGAGCATCGGTGAGCTTGGCTCAACTTCAAGCGGCCAACAGACATGCGTTTGGGGGCCCTGGAAGTGGGGGAGAGGCAGGGCCAGGAGTGTGAACGAGCAACGGAGACCACCAGAAGGCACGTGGCGAGTGAACCGTTCAAAGCCAGCGATTACGAGAAGCCCCTAAGTGTGCTGTGGAAGAGGGCATGTGACAGAGGGAGAAAGGAAGAGGGAGCGGTGGGCTTCTCCCCGCCAGCAGCCTAGGCAGGGCGTTGGGCCCGGAGAGAGCGCCACGGCCCCAGGGCTCTGGGCGGGTGAGACTCCTTCACGCCGAGTGACAGTGACGCATGCCATCCACACCTACGGAAACAGACTCAACATGACCACCAGCACGCTCGCGCTACAAAAATTATTAAGAATTATTAAGGGAAATGCTTCACGTAGAAGAAAAATGGTAGCAGCTAGAAATCTGAGTCTACACCAAGGGATGGGCATCACATGGGTAAGTATGAAGTTGTTCTTTTCTTATCCTCTAAATCCCTCTTTTTAATGTTTTTTATTTTGAGAGGAGGGAGAATCCCAAGCAGGCTCCATGTTACGAGCACGGAGCCCAACACAGAAGTCGATCCCACGAACCGTGAGATCATGACCTGAGCTGAAATCAAGCATCAGAGGCTTAACGGACTGAGTCCCCCAGGCATCTGCCTCTAAGTTCTTTTAGAAGATAATTGAGTGTTTACATGAGAAATTGTAATGTTGGTTTATAACCTAGGAGAACCAAAGTATGCCACAGCGACGGTGCAGAGGACAAGAGGGGAGACAGAGGCACAGTTACCAACCCACGTGAGGTCTTTACACACCACTAAGTGGCAGTTGGACTGCACTGTGATGAATTAAACATGAGCAGTGTCAGCCCCAAAACAACCGCTAAGGTAACGAAACAGAGAGTTGTAACTAAGAAGTGAACAAAGGAGGTAAAAGTGGAATCATGAAACGTATGCGATTCATTCCAAAGATGGCAGAGGAAAAAAACAATAGAAATGGGGAAACAGGGGCGACTGGGTCGCTCAGTCAGTTAAGCACCTGACTCTTGATTTCGGCTTAGGTCGTGATCTCACCGTTCATGAGTTCAAGCCCCGCACAGGGCTCTGTGCTGACAGTGTGGAGCCTACTTGGGATTCTCTCTCTCTCTGCCTCTCTCCCACTTGCACTCTCCCTCTCAAAATAAATAAATAAATTTAATAAAAAAAAGAAGTGGGGGAACAGAGAACAGACGGTAAAAATAGAAAACAAATGGTAGAATGATGGCTTCAAACTCGACCACCTCAACAGTCACTGTCAATGGTCAAAACACCCCTAGTTAAAAAGCAGAGATTGTCGAATAAGATAAGAAGGCAAGGTTCAACTGCCTGCAAGAAACTCACTTTAAATGTAAAGACACAAATAGGTTAAAAATAAAAGATGGAAGGAGATACGCCATGCTACACCAATCAGAAGAAAGCTGGGTCACTACACTAATAACAGACAAAATTTCAGAGCTGAGAACATGGCCGGACATAAAGAAATGTCTCACAATGACAAAGGAGTCTGTCAGTCCATCCACCGAAGGCCACGGCACTAGACCGTGCAATGCTGATGACAGAGCTTGGGGTGCAGGAAGGAGGCGCGTCCCCGGCGCCCCCAGGACGGGACAGGACCACGGAGGACTGGCGGTGCTACCCCGGGCTTCGAGAACGCTCCCCCCAACACAAGAGTGCACGTTTACCAGGACAGACCATGGTCGGTCCATAAGCAGGTCTTAGTACACAGAAAGGATCTCAGGTGTCATAGGTGTGTTTTCTAACCATAACAGGTTTAACTAGAGATCAACAAGAGAAAGATATTCTAGAATATCTCCAAGTATTTGAAAATTCAGTAACATACTTCACAATTTCCCATGAATCAAAAAAGAAATAAGAAGAAATTTGAAAGTATTTTGAAATGAGTGAAAAAAGCACGAATATCAAAATCGGTGGGATGCTGCTAAAGCCACATGCAGAGAGAAATTTTATAGAACTAGACACCTATATTAGGTAAGAACTAAGGTTTTAAACTGATGGCATCAGGCTTTTCCCTAAGAAACTAGCAAAGATGAATTCATTAACTCTGCATCCGTGTGTTGGGATTTGTTAATGAATGCGACGAGGGCCAGAGAGGGGAGATACTGAACCCCCAGGTTTGGGCCTGTAGCTGGAATGCAGGAGCGCAGAGACAAACAGACGGATGACTGGGAAGGCTGGCTGGGTCAGACGTGCCATGGTGGCTCACGTCGGCTGTGCCTGGCTGTGGGGGTCAGGCGTGGGCTGTTTCAGCCAAGGCACATCTGCGGACGGTGTCAGCACAGGCAACCCGACCGGCTTCCTCCGGCCGGTTCAGCCGGGAAAGAAGGGGAGGGTCCTTCCTCGGCCCTCGGCCCTGCAGGGGACCGTGCCTGTGTCTCCTCTCCCTCCCACTAGGTGGATTACAAATATACTAAGTTCCCAGCATGCACAGAACACAAGGTGGGGTCCTTGCTGGCACAAGAGATCTGCCTTCTGGAACGCCACGTGTGGGGACGAGTGAGTCACACAAAGAGATTTTTTTCTGGCAGATTTCCCGTCAATTTGGTTTCGGGTGAGTGTGACCTGAGCGCTGCTGTGCACTCAGGGGCAGCCCACAGTACTGCCCCTGGACTCTGCTGCAGGGGTGGCCCCTGAGATGAGCGTAGGCCCGGGCACTCTGGGGGGCCGCCCCTGATGAACTGGTGTCCCAGGGCCCGGCAGGATGGCCAGAGGATGGCCCCCCATCTGCCAGAAGTCATGACCCTGGGGGATCCGCCAGCGCAGGTCCCTCGGCCGCTGACACAGGGTGGGTTCTTCAGGGTCAAGGGCACTGAGTCGCAGTTGACTTTAACTACCACCGGGGGCTGCTCCTCGTCCCCAGCAGTCTGCAGAGGGCACTGCTGCTCACTGTCGGCCACATGACAGAGGAAGGCACTGGCCTCTGCAGCAGCTCACTGGCCCGTGTGACTGATGGCAGTCGACAGCCTGGAGCCTGAAGGCCCGCTGGCCCTCGCTGACCCACTTTCTCCACTGCGGGCTGGAAACATTTGCGTAATGGAGGCCGTGGGGCCCCGCTGTCCCCCCGACACGGGAGATGTTTCTAATTACAAAGGAGGCCGTGCGTCCCCGCCTGGCCAGCACACGATCTGCCCAGTTGGTGCTGGTGCCTCAGCTCGCTGCAGGGAGGCTGTGCAGGAGGGGCACCGTGTATTTTCGGTGCCCCTGGGATCATCTGAGCCGGGTCGTCTCCTCTCCTGTCTGGGCTCTTTCCTCCGTGGCGCCCCCAGCCAGACCTGCCAACGCACCCACACGCACCGCGCCGTCCAACAGAGCTGTGCCCTGGCGCTAGTGTCCTCTGCCATGCTCTCCCGTGCGTAGCCACCAGCCACGCGGGGCCATCTCTTCAACACGTAGCGTGTGACTCGTGGGCTTCTTGTTTCAGGGGTGAATAGCCACAAGCAGTAGTGGCTTCCACGTTGGACAGTGGAGATAGACTTCTTAAAACCTGTCTTCGCTACGCCCTACGCCTTCGTGTCAGAATCCATGTTGCTCAAAAGCATCGTTTTATCATCCATAATTAGGACTGATGGTTAGAGTTGTTGAAGTTACCTGTGGATACATCTGCACGGGTAGAATAGCACACTGTTTGTGAGTGTGGAAATGTGTCAGTGGCTGTCGTATGGACACATCGATTGCACGCATCACCCAGAGAGTGAGAATGTGCGGTTTCTGTGCTTTATTTTTGTATTTTCCTTGTAGCATATTTTTCAGCGGAAATGTTTTGATGAGGAAAAAAATATTTTTGTACCCCCCAA
The DNA here is from genome assembly GCF_014898765.1 of Herpailurus yagouaroundi. Taxonomy (NCBI): domain Eukaryota; kingdom Metazoa; phylum Chordata; class Mammalia; order Carnivora; family Felidae; genus Herpailurus; species Herpailurus yagouaroundi. The sequence goes on along the minus strand of NW_024412403.1, from coordinate 916,725 downwards.
AACCTAGAAGGTTAAAGGGAAGTCTTGCTTTCTTAACTTGTGGTCTCTCATGTGTGTGGACGGAGCCTCACGTCCTTATGGCTTACATCGGAGGGCTGGTGTCCAGACGCCCGGGCGGGGGGCACACGCAGGACTTCTGTTCCTGAGGGCCTCAGACCTAGCGTGGGGCTGTGTGTGGGGAGTGCTGGCCGAGTTCACCCGGAGTTCCCCGGCCTCGTCCTTCACGGCCCAGCCAGCCCCGCCTACTCCCAGGTGGGCACTCGGGCAGGTGTATGTGGGACACTCTCTATTCTGCGGGGTCTACCCGGTGCCCCTCTTGGGAGCCCCTGGGCCCCAGGTCATCCAGAACCTCCCCCTGCCAGACCTCTTTCCCTCTGCCCTCCAGGTGGCATCCTCATGCCAGACACTAGGGCCACTGCCCCCTCCTATGGGGGCTGCTCGTGCCCCGTGTCCTGTCCTGCCCTCATTCTCGCTCCTCCCTGACACCTGTGGGACCCCAGTGCCCGGCGACTTCCCCACACCCTGTGACATCCCCACAGCCTGCACCCCGAGACCCCCTGTGTGCAGGCAGGCAGGCGGCTCTCCGGCTTCCGTGTGCTGCCCTGACTGGTGGCCCCCCCAGGAAGGCCACCCAAACGGCCCACCTCTAGGACCCCTGCTGCCTGCAGAGCATCAGGTCCGGTGAGCCCACAGAGCCTCCAGCGCCCGGCCTGGTTCCGGTTCTGCAGGCCTCTCCGTCTGTCCTGAGACCCTTCCCGGTCCTGCCCCCGCCCCTGGCTGTGCCCCTCTCCTGGCCCGCCTGACCCGCATTTCTCATCCTCACTGGCACCCGTCTCTGAGACCACCCGGTACGCTATGGTCCAGCCTGGAGGAGAACCTGGGCCCTCCCTGAGAAGGACTACGGCAGGACAGTCTGGTCACTCTTCCCACGGGCCCTGCAGGCCTACTGTCATCATGAGTGCCTGTAAATCATAAAGTGAAGCCTTAATTATATCGGGGGGATGAAGCGCTGGACCCATTGTCTGCAGAAATTAGATGTAGAATAGTGATACCTAAAGCATCTTCTGGAAAGACTTTATGATAATATAATGCCAAAGCATCAGCCATTCAGTAGCTTAGTTAATAGACTCTAGATCCACTTTAGAGACGGGGATTACCAAGGAACCTTGACTCTAAGCACACAGGAAACACCAATACCTGTAATGTCCTGGCTTTTTAAGGGCGAGGGGAGTCACAGCCAGAGGGCGGGGCTTCTGGCACGGATGTGATGGGGTTTGCACAGAACTAACATAACAGCAGAACAGAACGGACACTGCAGACCCACGCGAGGATCCCAGGGCTCACTTGACCCCTTTTCCTCTCCAGGGGAGAGGGCTGTTACTGTTTCCCTCGGTGCAGAGGCGGAAGCTGAGGCCAGAGGGCTTGCGTGACCTGCCGGGGGTCACACATGAGTCAGCGGCGGGGCCTGGGTCAGTCCCTGCCAGGTTTCCCCGCCAACCTGTGTCCCCCACTGCCGTGTGCCCCAAGCCCCAGCAGGTCAGGCAGGGTGGGTCCCAGGACCGCACCTTCTGGCTGACTGGGCCGCCCTCCCGGAGCCTTTGCCCCCCCGTGAGCATTGGTGTGTCACCAGAGCAGGAGCGAGGGCGGCACCCTCCCTCGACCTGTCCCACCACCCACCCGTACCCCCTCGCCCCTCCAGAGACCAAAGGCCCTTGTAGGCCAGGACACCCCGAACTGTGGTGGCCACTGACGGTGTTCTCGGCAGCAGCCGTGCCTTCTCTTTCCAGGTGACACCATCTGGGCCCCATCTGTCCTTCCTCACGGCGCCCTCGGCACCTTGAGCCACTACCCCCAGCCGCATTTTGGGAGAAAGATGGAGTCGAAGGTCTCAGAAGGCGGCCTGAACGTGACCCTGACAATCCGTCTGCTGATGCATGGGAAGGTACAGAGCCCAAGGCCACTGCGTCCCACCAGCTGGGAGGCAGGGGAGGGTGTGCCCTGGGCAACCTTAGGTTTACAAAGCAGTGACAGCCCGCTCCAAAGCATGTTTCTCCTGGAGACCCTTGAGGGTACTTGTGACCTGATGTCCTGTCACTGGACACCTGAGTGTGTGTTCCCTACAAACAAGGGCACAGTGTCCCATCCACGTCAGGACGCCAACACTGATGCATCCCAGCCGCCCGACCTCGGGCCCCGTTCGGGCCACCCGTCGCCCCAGCCCTGCCCTTCACAACAGGACGCGTGGGGGGTCAGGGTATTCAGGCCTCCACATCCCGGACACGCCTCCTCTTCAGCCTGGGGGAATCTCCTTCCATCCTTCCTCAGGGAGGCTTTCCTGATGTTTCCTCACCATTGGCGGCAAAGTCACAGGAGCTCTCGCATCAGGGGCCTGACACTGGTCCTTTGGTCCTTCCCCACAGTGGGCCCCCACTGTTGTCAGACTCCAGCACATTCATTCATCCGCTCATTCATTCCTGTCTCCGTGGACTCAGTTTGCTGCTTTATTCAGATTATTCCCATTGTGTCATTACTCATGTTGATGCCCGTATTGACCCTGACTCGGTCACTGGGAGCCTCCCCAAGCTGGCCCCTGTATCCTCCTGACTCCCTCGCACTTTGCCTGCCTCGGTCCTGGAACCAGCCATTTCTCCAGGGAACCCTGACTCTTATAAGTGGGGGGTGGTGTTAGAAGCCCGGGTCGGGTCACATAGAGTACTCATCCTTTCTTAAAACGTGAAAAGGCAAGTGGCAGTGCTTAATTATCTGTACATCACAAAATTGGGGAAGATTTTGTGTTTTATCTGTTTCTTTCCTGGTTTCTTAAGGCCCTAAGAGCATAGAAATGCCTCCTGACTTAATTGTATGGAGCCAGCCGCTGGCTTCTGCTTGTCCATGTGTCTGTCAGAGGCAAGGCCTGGGTCTAACCAAGGTCAGACGGGCACCCGGGAGCCCCCAGACCCAGGGCCTCACACAGGCGGCCCGACTGCGCTCCTTCCTGACAGTCCTGACACCCTGTCCTCGCTCCAACACGGACGGGTCTCGGTGTCCATCACGGGCCTTTCCCGCAGCTGCTCTATGACATCAACTTTGTGTGGTTCTTTTCCTGTAGGAAGTTGGAAGCATCATCGGGAAGGTAACTACTGAGCGAGCTCTGCCTGTGCTGCGGTCCCTGAGAGGAGGTGCCAGGGCCCCGGGCCTGTGCTGGGCGACGTGCCACGTGGTGGTGTGTGCCCCGCCCTGAGGATTCCAGTGGAATCCTGAGTCCCCGTGAGGCCGGTCCAGGGCCTCCCGTGCGATTCTCTGAAAGCCCAGCAGGCGACGTCCCCGGGCCCCGTCCTGGCCAGGCCCCGGCCAGTCACCATAGCAGCCCGCCCTGCTGCCCTGCGGCCTGTCCTTCTTCCCGGGCGTGAGGGCCCAGTGAGCACGATTCACTGGCATTCTCCAGAGCGGTCTCCCCTCTGGCCAGTGGGTGGTGGTCTCTCTGGAATCTCCCTTCCAAAATAAAAGACACGTGCCTCGGGGAAAGCAAGAGTGGATTTGGAAGCCTCAAGCATGTGGGAGAGGCTGGGGTGAGGCACCGCCTCCCGTGGTCGGCCTGTGACCGTCTCCAGGCCCCCTGGCGTCCAGGTCCAGGTCTTTCCACGAGAGCCTCGGGGCACCTGCCCTGGCCTGGCCCTGCTTTGCCTGTGACGAAGATGAGGGCTGTGAAGACCTCTGCGGGGCAGGAGCCCAGCCGGCGCCCCGGCCCCCCTCCCCGAAGGGCCCCTCGCAGGGCTGTGGCGGGGGCTTCAGGGAGCCACAGCGTCAGGCTCTAGCCCCACCGTGAGGGCTGCTGCTCGCTGGTGCACGAGGCAGGCATCCGCGCCCCGCGTACTGCCACGCCAGAGCCTCTCGCCCACGGTGGAACCTCGGAGCGACGCCTTGACTGTTTTCTGAATCTTTATTCCAGAAAGGAGAGACAGTGAAAAAGATGCGTGAAGAGGTGAGCTGGCTGGCACTCGGTGGCGTCCCATCTGCGGGCGGGGGGGGGAGGAGCGAGGCCAGCAGTCCTGTCCCGCGGAAGCCCCGGCCAGGCCACCCCTGGCGGGTCAGAGGCCCCTTCCCTCCGCCGTGTGTGCCCCCGCGTCAGGGCTTCTGTGCCCAGGGGCGGCAGGGGGCACGGTGGCCGACCCCGCTCTGAAGGATGGCCCCGGACGGCCTCCCCGTTTAGTGTGGAGGTTTGCACATGGCTGTCAGAAGGCCTGGAAGCCCCAGCCAGGTTCCACCCGTGGCTCTAACCCCGTCCGGGCTGTGCTCACCTCCTTCCAGAGTGGCGCGAGGATCAACATCTCTGAGGGAAACTGCCCGGAAAGAATTGTGACCATCACAGGCCCCACCGACGCCATCTTCAAGGCCTTTGCCATGATCGCCTACAAGTTTGAGGAGGTGAGATGTGTCCCTAGAGACCCCGCGGCGGGGGGCAAGGCACAACCCTTCGCCCCGTCACCTCCTCACCGCCCGGGGGCTCCCGTGGCCGCAGGCCACCTGGTGACAGGCCAGCCGTCACGCTCCGTGTCCGTGAGCCCGGCCCTGAGCGAGAGCCCCAGCCGTGCCCTGCGGCTGCTGCCCTGGCGTGTGCGCTTGGCCATGGGGACCCGTGGACTCTCCCGTGGACGCGTATAAACACGCATACACTTGCGTGTCTGTGGCACGTCTATGCGCCCTGTCAGTGAGTTCGATCAAGGTTTTCATGTGTTTCCAATATTGTTCAACTTGCCAAAAGTTATTCAGAGATGCATTCGGTATTTTTATTCAGAAGGTGTTCAAGCCAGGGAGTTAAGTTTTTCTGTCCAAAATGCGCCTCCCTGCCTGTCCAAGGCCCTTCGTGCCCTGCCCAGCCTTGAGGACAAAGCAGGGCCTGAGTCCGGGTGTCACCTGGATCTGCGTCGCGCCCCGTCCACGGCAGCGCCACGGCAGCCACGACCTGCGTGTCTGCGAGTGATTGGCACGTGTGGGTCCCCTTCTGCAGACCCAGCTGTCCTCTCCTTGCTTGTCCTCCTGAGCCTGACTGGCCTTCAAGCCTCTGCGGTCCACCAGTCCGTCCACTGTGTCCTTCCTCTGGACGCTCAGCCGTTTGCCACAGTGTGTGTGCCAGGCGCCTCCGTCTGGGGACACTTGAGTCCCCACACTTGTCCTCTCGCTGCCCCCGCCGCCCCAGTGCCCCTGGGGGCAGGAACCCTGCCCCGCCAGCCTCTGGAGCACATTCAGGTGCTTTCTCACCGAGCCTGGCCTTTGCACTCACTGGCGTGTATGCGGCATGCTGTGTAGGCCCACACGTGTCTTTCTCCCTCCCCAGGATATCATTAACTCTATGAGCAACAGCCCTGCCACCAGCAAGCCCCCGGTGACGCTGAGGCTGGTGGTCCCCGCCAGCCAGTGTGGGTCCCTGATCGGCAAAGGTGGCTCCAAGATCAAGGAGATCAGGGAGGTAACAGAACCTTCTCCGGCTGCTGGTGCCCGCTGCTGGGAGGGTAGAGCCCACCCCCCCTCCCCTGGAGGCCCAGCACTGCGAACCCTGCCAGCATGGAGCTTACGGTAGGGGAGGGCCATCCAAAGAGCAGAGGGTGGGACGTGGGACCCCCTAGAACGTGCACAAAGGTGTCGCGCAGAGGCGCTGGGCGCCTGTGAGGGGGGCTGTGCACCCCAACCGGGGACAGGCAGGGCCCTCCTGCCACCCGGTCATGCGGCTCTAGGCCACAGAGGCCGTGGTCTCTGCCCCCAGGCAGGTGCGTCCAGGGACTGGCCGGCCTGAGCTGTCCCAGCAGGGAGGGAGCCGGTGTGAGGGGTGGACTTTATGCTCACATGTTGCCGTGTTCAGAGAAAGCCTAACTCCTTCCGTCTCCCTTAAGGAGGGTGGCCACCCTGTCGTGATTCCGTCAAGGAGAGAGAGCTAAAGAGTTTAGGCTTTCCTAGTGTCCGTCATTCTCTGTGACCTGAAACTCCGCAGGGGAGATAAAATTCCATGTATTTAAAAAAAGGGACTCCATTTCTGTCTCCGTCTCTACAAATGCCACTTGCAGGTTAAAATGCCTCTTGTCCAGCGTCGCTGTCCCTGTGCCAGGCCACGCTGGGCAGTGGTGGGCTGAAGGCGACCGGCCCCGCCCCATGGGCGCCCAGGGAATGGGCAGAGGGCTGGGGTGCCAGGCGGGCATGAAGGGGCACCGTTGGGGGGGGGTGTCCGTGCACCGCACCCTCAGCACGCCCTCTCGAGCTCCCAGGAGTGCTGCCCTGGCTCAGGCCGTGTCCCCTCCAATGTCTCATTTCTGCAGTCCACAGGTGCCCAGGTCCAGGTGGCCGGGGACATGCTGCCCAACTCCACGGAGCGGGCAGTGACCATCTCGGGGACCCCCGACGCCATCATCCAGTGCGTCAAGCAGATCTGTGTGGTCATGCTGGAGGTACAGTCTGGGCATCCAGGGACCACCGCCAGCCTGCCCCGCGAGCCACACCTGCCGTGGCTTCTTCGTGTCGGCTGCGGCACGTGGCTGGGGCCGTGCAGGGGCCGGGGGCCGGGGGTCGGGAGCGTGACCGGAGTGAGAGCCGTGCTGGGGGTGCGGGTGCCGGGGGAGGGACAGCTGCCGGCCGCCCGCCGCCCGCCCCCTTTGGCATGTCCCTCCTCGTGGCTGGGGAGCCGGGGAAAGGGACGTGTGAGGAGACGCTTGCATCACCGGTCGTCGGTCTGTGGCGTGAGGGGCATCCAGTACAAGGGCGGCCGTAAGCACGGCCCACGGACGAGGGGGAGGCCCGTGCTCATCACACCCGCAGGCGTCAGGGTCCCACCAAGGCACAGAGGAGGAAAAGCACGCTGAAACGCCCAGTTGTAAGAGACAGACAGGAAGTAAACAAAATGGTTAAAACCAAAGGAGAAGCAAAGAAGACAGCTGAGCGAGACAAAATCCTCTCGACATTTGGGGGAGAAACCCCTGAGATTTAAATGTCAACCTCTGCCCCAAATGCAGCAGGGCTCCCTGAGGCCGCCAGCAGTTGCTGGTCTCGAAGCTGAAGTGAAGTGTGTCTGCGTCACGCGACAGCCCCCGACAGGCGTTGCGGGCTCGAGGGCCATGAGGGAGGGCGAACACCAGGCGCCCACAGCAGTGGACTCCCAGCCTCTGTGCCCTCGCCCCTCTTGTCCTCGGCTCGGCGTTCGGATCCACCCCCAAGTCTCTAAAAAATTTGCATGGTTTCTATTTTCCTGAAGTACGATATTTTGTGAAGTTGAAAATATTTTTCTAAATATTGGTGTCCTGACGGTCCCCAGCCACTGGCCATGGTGACAGTCGGTGCCGTTCTGGGTTCCCTTCCATCCCCTGCTGCTGGGACCCGGGAGGCGCCACGTGGACAGACGGAGCGGGCCGGGTGCTGCCTGCACCGGCGGATGCCCGAGGCGGCGAGGAAGCACGCGCGTCTTGAGCTGCGGTGGCCCGTCAGAGTTCTGAGTCGGTCAGAGTGCTAAGTCCGAGTGCTGAGCCACACGAACGGCTCCGGGAGGGACATGGCCTCCCACGTTCAATAACAAGGATTGGACTAAAACTCTCGGCCTCCTCAGGACTCCTCCCAGGTGGCATGGCCCACACCGTGTTCACGGTCAGGTGCAGCCCTGCAGAAGCAGGCTAGACCCCTTTGGCTGCGGGTGCTGACACCCCAGGGCTGTGGTTAGAACCGCCCGGTCTTCCCGGGGGGGGGGGGGCCGGGGCCGACGTGAGACTCGACCAGGAAGCGCACGTGGCAAACGTGACCCGCAAATGCGCTGAGGTGGGGCCTCGCCCTTACCGGCCCGGAGCTCTCAGGGGTCGGGGGAACCGCCGTGCTTAGGGAAGTTGGGCCCATTTTTAAGTGAAAATGAGCTGGACGAACAGAGCAAAGGTTAGCGGACTTTCAGACTCTGTTCGGGGGGCCCCGCACCCTTCAAGTGGCCACTGAGAGGCCTGCCCTCTGGTGCGGGTGAGTCAGCGGGGCCCTGTGGAAAGCACAGGGGTCGCCGCAAAGCCCACCCGTCAGTGCCTGCCGCACCCCGGGGGAGCCCCAAGGGCTGTGCTCAGAAGCCCTCTGTCCTATCCGAGGACATCGGCATGCCCGGGAACCACAAGCTCACAGTGTTGGGATGGCGGGCGCTGCCGTTGGTGGGGTGCCCAGCTCAGGGACAGGGCACGGCCAGACAGAGGTCTCTGCTGGCACCGTGAGAACGCCACTCCCTCGAGCTCCATTTAATCATGATTCTGCCGCGATGAAGCGAGTCTTACCTGAGGCTGCAGTGAATCCCAGCTGCACAGAGACGTTTCTGGAGGCGTTCGGTCATACCTGCAGAAACACTGAAGACTGGCCGACCCCAGGAGCCCATCATCACCCCAGACATGAGTCAGCTCACAGGCCCCACAGCAGCCCTTCCTGCTTTATTTACAGCGAGGCTGCGGTGTTCCCGAGGTCACACAGCTCGGCCAAGGCCATACAGATTTCCCAAGGTCATACAGAGTGGCCAAGGGTACAGAGCATCATGTCAAGGTCAAACCTTGTGCTCAAGGTCACACAGTGTGCCCACGGTCACACAGCGTGGCTTGGACTACAGAGTTGAAGCTGTCATCCCCTCTACTAAGCCTGTGCCCACATGACTTTGTGTCTCAGGTCGGGGCACTGTGAGGTCACACCCGGTAGCCCAGGGTGTGGGCTGGGCCTGAGTGGGCCCTGGTCTCGAGAACTCCCAGCAGGGACACTGCCCTGGCCCCCACCCTCTGCCTCTGGCAAGCGGTGTTGCTGACCTGACCTGGGCCCTGTGGCCTCTGCTCCCAGGGAAGACGGCCACCTGGCCAGACAAGGGAGGACCTTGGTTGCCTCTGACCAAGGAATTGGGTTGAATTTATCAACCCAACTGGCAGACTTCTGGTACTTGAGAATGTCATCCACCCCAAGGTAAAAAGCCTGTACTTTTGGACACAGAATAATCAAAGGAAATTCTAGCAAAGCTCATCAAGACTGTAACATACTTCATTTGGACTCTAAGTTTTTTTTTTTTAAAGTTGCTCCCTTTTGTTAATAGTGAAATTGGATGTTTCTGACTGTCCCGTGATGATGCCTACTGAGCATCATGACCCTGGCCAAGCAAAGCCTTTGGGGCTCTGAGCAGGACCCCCCCCATGGCGGAGCTGCCCACAAAGGCCAGCTTCATCCTGAGCATGAGAGAGAGGGACAGATTTTCCCAGAGGACAACACCCAGGCTGACACAAGTGGCCCACAGGCAGCCACCTGGCCATCTGTGCAGGCTGTGGGGGCCCCCAGGGCAGACTGGGGCTTGGTTTCCATTCTTACTTGTCAGGGAGTAGCATCCCACACCGCCGTGGAGCCCACCACACCCTGCGGGCGGATGGCGCCCGTGCTGGGGTGTATTTAGGGCAGTAGTTATGTGGAAGAGGGGGCCCTCCGGAGGGTCCCCATCAGGCAGCCCTCCCGCCGCGGGGTATCCCCTACCCTCTGGCACTGCCGGGGAGGGCGGGCGGTGCAGCGGGGTGGGCTCGGGAAGGAGGCCTCCCCGTGATCAGATCCTGACGCGAAGCTGCTCTAATGCTCTCTCTCCCTCTCCTGTCCCTTTTCCTAGTCCCCACCGAAAGGTGCCACCATTCCCTACCGCCCAAAGCCCGCCTCCACCCCTGTCATTTTTGCAGGTGGTCAGGTAAGAGCCGACCCGCTCGCGGCCTCCACTGCCAACCTCAGCCTTTTACTGCAGCCCCCGCCGCTGCCCGTTAGTGCACTCAGGTTTTCTCCCTTCTCACGTGCACGTCTCCCACCCCACCCACGCTGGGCGCAGAGCTCTCCCGGCCTGCCGCCGGGCACGGGGCGAGCTGGGCAGTGTGGGGCAGACAGAAAAGGCCAAGGCAGACGTCCCGCAGAGCCTGGACCCCGGAAGCGTCTTCTCCCTGGCCCGGCACAGAAGGACCCTGGTCCTGCCTAGGCAACATTGGCCCAAATCTACTTCGTCGAGTGTCTAAGGGGCTTAGCGGAAGGGCCGGAAGCGTTACAGTGACCCTGTGGCTCGAGGTTGAGACAACTGGAGCTGTGGGAACAGGGTCCCGTCTCCCCCAAAATGCACACCCCCAACCCCCCACAGAGGAGTCTCTAGGAGCACGCAGGGGAAGGGAAAGGTGACTTCCGGCTCACAGCGATGGCCCTCGCACTCCGCCCCGCCCCGCACCGGCCGGGCCGGGACACCTGCTCTGCACATCTGTTGCTGGGGCAGGAGCCGCCGACCTCCTTCCTCCCCCTTCGGCAAGGGGCCCGGGAGGCCAGCAGCTGCAGAGGTTAACATCTGAGGCCAGCAGCTCATCAGCAGGGCCCAGAGAGAGCTGAGGAGAGGGGCTGTGCCCGCCTCCTGCCATCGGGCACCTGTGCCACCCACCTCGGGGTCACGACCATAGGTAGAGGACCTTGGGAGGTGCCCGGCCAGAGTGCCTGGAGGAGCTCTGCGTCCAGTTGGCGGTGACGTGTGTCTTTGTTCAAGGGAGAGTGAAGACTGAGCATTCCCAGAGGCAACCCAGGTCAGGGGAGAATGGCCATGACTTTGTCGTTAACAAAGGGGCAAATGAAAATTTTCTCCACATTTTAAAGGAATCTTATCAGATCCTCCAGATTGACTCCCACGTTAGGTGTTTCCAAGAGCAGCATGTGGGCTGCTTCCCACCGGGAGAGACCCAGTGGCTCCCACAGGGCTGTGTGGTTCAGGGAAGGCCACTGTCCACTGTGCCTGGCTTCTGCACGCGGCCACTGCGGGCCCTTCTCCCAGCTACCACAGCCCTCAAGTCACCCAGTGGCCCTGCCTTTTGTCTGGAGCCTTCACATCCCTGCACCCTCCCACTGCAGCCCCGGGACCTGGGCTCGCCCCCATTTTACAGGTCAGAAAGCAAGGCCAGAGGTAGTCACGGGGGCACACAGACACAGGGGGCCTTGTTCAGAACACGATGTCCTTTGCCCTGAAGTCCTAGTAAGCTAGCAGGTTAGATACATGTGTGGCCTTGACCCTGACATGTGAACAGACCCACGATGCCACCATGTGGTAAAGTGCGGTCTGTCTTCAAAAGGGAAGCACAGTAACACCCAGGAGAGCCGGGGAAGCCGTGTGGGCCAAGGCCAGCGTAGCCCCAGCCAAGGAAGGCCGTCCCGGTCATCTCCTCTTAGGGCAGCGAGGTCACCAGCATCGTGGGCGCTTGTCCCGAGGCTGTCCCCAGGCTACAGGCACCTGTGCCCCCCAAGACAGGTCTGGCCAGTGGCTCTTCGTGGTTGTGTGGAGACCGATGAGCCACAGCACAAACAGAAATGGGGTGTGAATGAGATTTAGCAGCAAGGGGGCCCTTCAGAACCCAGACCCCACCTGCCGCAGGACCTAGGCCTGACTCCCCTCTGGAGACACCCCTCACTGTGGATCTCCCACCTGCACTGGCTCTCACCGAGCACTGGTACCCGAGGGCCAGCAGGTACCCCACCAGGGAGCGCCAGCCTGCATTTCAAAAAATGTTTTTAATGTTTCTGTATTTTTGAGAGAGAGCAAGCGGGGGAAGGCCAGAGAGAGAGAGGGAGAGGGAGACAGAGGATCTGACTTCGGCTCCGTGCTGACAGCAGGGACCCCAATGCAGGGCTCAAGCTCACAAACTGTGAGATCACGACCTGAGCCGAAGTCAGACACTTAACTGACTGAGCCACCAGGCGCCCCAGCCCAGCCAGCCCAGTGTTTCAAGCAGGTCGCAGATGACGAAGGTTTCGTCCGGAGAACCTTTGTCTGTCTTCCCAGCTGTACCTTCCCTCTGTCCATGGTAAACTGCTCCCACAGTTCAAATAAAACCGAGAACGCGACCACCTAAGTGAGTAAAAACGTGTGGGTTAAAGAACTGCCCTGTCCGGAGGTGTGTGCAGTTCCACTGGGGCGACCGGGGCCGTAGGACGGTGTGCGTCCCAGGCCTGTGACGCGTGGTGACGCGCCGGAGCGTGTGCCTGCTGGCACCTCCATGAAACCTAAAGACAAGCCACGGAGCTTGTGCACAGAAGTCCAGAGGGGGAAGGGCGGCCCCACTGCCTTCCCCTCGGACACTTGCAGCGTCTGATAAGATTCCTTTACTTCCCCGTGGGACGCCTGGATGGCCCCCGCCTCCAGTGGGCCCCGCCCGGTGCCTGGTGGCCTTTACCTCCCCGCTTGGGTTGTTTATGAGGAAAACCGTCAGACGCCACCCTCGGTGCAAAGTCCACAGAAGGGACGCTTGGACTGGCCTGTGGTCTCCCTCTCGGTGCACGTGTGCAGACACAGGTGGGCATCGCGTGCCCGCTTGCGATGTGGCACGGGCACCCCACGTGGCCAGGTGCCGGAAGGCACGTCCCTCCCCACCTGTGCCACCCGTGCCCGGGGCCTCGACCGCGGCTGCCCAGAGCTGGTGTGGCACGTCCCACATCACAGCACATGAGGCCTGACAGCAAGTCCTTGGTCTTTGCTCTCCCTTGACACCTTGTGGATCGTTTGTTTTTGGCCGTGAGTTTCTGGGAGCGTCTCAGCCGGTGGACTGTTGAGGTGGGTGGGGGCGGGCAGGGGGGAGAGGCGCCAGGCCCAAGCCCGCTGTGGCCACCCCGAGTCACCGTCTTGAAGGTGAAGCCTCAGGGACCACGCTGGTCCCGGAGAACAAGTGTTCGGCCCGCTGAGGCTGCAGGTCAAGACCATCCATCTTGTGACTGATTTGGGCACGTTTCTTACTTAATCTGCTTTTGCAAAATTGGTTTTGAGTCACCTTTTAAAGGTCCTTTGGTTTGGTTTTCTTGGGACAAGTACTTTGCAAAAGTGTTCACTCTGAAAGCTGATGAAAATTGCCAAAGGCTAATAATGAATCTGTAACAGTCAGATCACTTGCGGGGGGTTTCTATTAAGAACCCCCTCCGGGGGAGTGGGGAGCCTTCCCAGCTGCGCCCCTTCCCGCCCTCCCTGCCGGCCCCACCAGTCTGCACTCCTGCGGCTCTCCAGGAGGTGGGGCGCGGCTCGCCTGGCCCACGTGTCCCGCTGTCGCGCCGGTGAGGCTTGGCCCCGCGACACCCCCAGTCTGCACCTCCCCGCGCCCTGAAGGACTCGCCTTTTGTCCTAAGCTGGCGGCGGAAGGGGGGGATGCGCTCTCTCCAGAGGGCCTCGGGCCCGTTCCCACGAAGCCCCACCCCTGAGAAAGCCCGTGTCCCCCGGGGAGGGCCGCCGGCGGGCACAAGCGTGGCCGCCGCTTCGCGAGCTGACCGTGTCTCTCTCTTTCTAGGCCTACACGATCCAGGGACAGTACGCCATCCCCCACCCAGATGTGAGTCTCCACTCTGCCTCCCTGGCCTTCTCTTCTCATTACCGTTACCCACCTGCATGCTGCTGTACTTGCTACTAATATTAATATTACGCAATAATATTAATACCGTTCTCTCAATGTTCCCGACCTCTGTCGTATCCACATGACCTTGAATAACCTTTAACCTCTTAGCACTAATTCTACTTGTGTGGAGGACTTGGCCTGATGTCAAATTGTTCTGGTTGTTGCTGCGCTCTGGGGCTTTCCTCTGCACACAGGGCCTTAGGCGGTGGCCGCAAGGCTGCTCTGCCGTGGCACCTGCCCCATCGGGTGCCCTGCAGCCACCTGAGGAGTTAGGTGACGTGCTATCAGACAGGTGCTCCAAGAGATGCTGGGAAGGATGTTTGAACGTCCGGTAAAGCCACACTGTCCCCTGTGGGGCCCGAGTTGAAACAGCAGCCCCTACACCCTGAGTACAAAAGCCAACAGACGTGGCCTTGGTTTTCTTTCTAGGGCTGAAGCCCCTTGCTCCGCCATCGGGGCCCGCTCAGACGTCCCTGCGTGTGTTCCAGTCTGAGCGTGGTATCCGAGTGGAGAACGGGCACATCCAAAGACGCACTGTCAGTGGCCCGGGGGCTGAGGGGCCAGTGTGCAGCAGGAACAGGGCAGCAGCTGTGACCCAAGGCCGTCTCTCCACAGGGATCCGGACGCTCGGGCAAGGAGGTCCTCACTAGTTGATCCGGAAGGGAGGGTTGGGGCAGGAAGGCGGGGGGACCGGGCCAGGGGAAGAAGGTGGAGGTGTGCTCGGCCTCCGTGCTGCTTTCTGCAGCGGCAGCCAACCTGAAGCTGGTTTTGAGAAGCCGTTTTCTTCTCTAAACCATTTCGAGACCTGCCGAGCTTCGCGGCCTCTCCAAGAAAGCGTTTTCCTGCATGTTCTCTGGGACCCGGGCCTCACGTGGGAGGCGCTGCCAGGTTGATGGGTGCTAGAGTCTCCTGCCAACCCCTACACGGTCCAGCTGGGCGCGCAGGACGTCAGTGAGATGTGCAGGCAGATCACTCCCGTGCCCCGCCTGCCCGCTGGAGCCCACAGACCCCTCAGGGCCATGGCCACCTCCATCTCCCCTTTGAGGATATGTGTCAAAGCCTGGCCTCCGCTAGTGACCTCCACACCCCGTTCCGTGTTATCGGGGATGCTCTTCATTCTCCTGTGAGTTGCTTAGAGATCCCAGGAGTGGGGGAGGTGGTGAAGGTGTGAACCTACTCAGCCTTCTCGAAAGAACCACCGGCAGCTTTAAAAGTTAAACGTCTTTTACCCCAAGGAGGTTGCCAGCAGTGCCCACGAAAATGACAGAGCGCTGGAGGTCGGTTCGTAGGAGCCCCCGAGACAGGCAGGGGCAGGCCCCGTGGCTCAGAGGCCTTTCCGGTTCCAGGCGGGTGACGCCCTGTCCCTCATCGTCTCAGCCGACTGCCAACTGTGACGGGGGTGCAGATGTTAGAGCCTGGGAGAAGGGCTGGCCCGTCCCCAGCGCAGGAGTGCGCACGGAGCGTAGGCACACGAGGGGGTGGGCTCCACCGCTCCTCTCAGAGGGCCCCGAGTGGGGTGGTGGCAAATCAGAACAGAGGCCAAGTGGGTCACGGGCCTAATTCCTTGGGTGGCACAATCTTCATTTAACGGGGGGCCGCTGGTCTTGCTCCTCTAGAAGTGCGGGTGCGTGTGCAAGAGCAGACTGGGAAACCCGGCTCGTGGGCTTTTCTCAAACTCAGGAGCTCAGGAAACAGTGGTCTAGCCCCTCACGAAGGGCGGTCGACCCCAGAGAACAGCTCTGAGGCCTGAGATTTCCTGCAGCCCTAGGCATGGCCTCTGAGCTCACGGAGAAGAGTTTCTGGCCTCAGGTTCCCACAGTCGTGGGCGCACACCTGTCTCAGGCTGAGGAACTTCTGTTTGGCTGATTGATTTTTGTATCAACTCGTCGTTATGTCCCTCCATGTGATTTTCTCACTATCTCTTGAAAGCGGGTAGTTTCGCAGGCATTTTTGTCAGATTGTTTAAGCTGACTTATAACTCAGGGTTGCGTAATTGCTTCATTGCCTTTGGTACGTCTCATGAGCTGGCGCTCTGTGCGGGACCCTCCCCTGTGTAGACCGGACAGGGTGGGGGACGCACGGCTGCCAGGACTCTGTAGCGAGAGCTCTGAGAAGTGCGCTTTGCGCGCTGGTGACACTGAACGCCAGACGATCATGTTGATGCTCCATCCGAAACAAAAATAAACCAGCCGCCTGGGGACATGGGTGATGGTGGCCAGGAAAGGGAACTTTTAACTAAGCTTAGTATTCAGTAGGGACTTTAAAGGCCTCGTTTCTTAGAACCCAAATACAATAGTGATGGGAAATCCTACTTTATTTTAAAATATAACTGAGTGCACAGGTTGAATGTTTGAGCCACGGTGGCTGACACACACACATTTTAACAGCCTGGTAACTTATCTGAATCAGGCCCAGACTGTAAGGAAACCTGTTTCTTAGAGCTGAGTGTTTCTTCATCTAGAACTAAACTGTACGTACTTCTTACATCCCCTGCTTTGCCCTCCCTGGAGAATCGCCAGGACCCACCTTGCCAGTTTTGCGGTGGCACCTGCCACTCGCCTGTTTTGCCCGAATCCCCCCGGACTCGCCCAGGAGAGGCACCGGGCACCGGGTATGGGAGGATGTCCCCGGCCCCAGGCTCACCTCCAGAACTCTGGGGGCGGCTCCCCTCACCTCCACAGAGCCTCCGCGGGGCCACGTGGCTTCAGACATGGGGGTTGGGGGGCAGCAGGGACTCAGACGTGGGAGCCACCCAGTCCTCCCGCCCACCCAGTAACCTGTGTCTCTTCACTTCCGCGGTGTGATCAGCCAGCGGCAGGCCAACCCCTGCGTGTGACTCCTCTCTGCTGGTCTTCAGACTTTCCGAGTGACTCCCTCACGTGACGTGCCCCTCGTTCAAGGGGCCAAAAGCAAGCAGAAAGTAAGCCAGGCGTTCCAAGTGACAACAAAGGGTTCGCCACCTCTGCCTGCTCGCCTGCACCTGGCTCCGACTGCAGGGCGGCTCTCAGGACGGCCACCCGGTCTCAAGCACGAGGAAGTGGTCGTTTGGAAAGCTCGTCGACAGAATAAAGAGCCATGGCTTCCAGCAGCGGCGCCCAGTAACCGGGGGTCACAGGAAGCGTGTTCTTTAGGAGACAGTGACACGGAGTCATAACAGAGGGAGGAGGCGTCAGCGGGAGGGTGCACGTCAGGTCCTGCTGTCCACTCACAATTTGTTGTGGGTGCGGGGACTCCCCCGGTGACCGCCGTGCGGTGGCACCTTGTACTGGGCACAGTGGAGACTGGCCAGCACTCCGACGCCAGCCGGCTTCTGGGCCTCACGTCCGTCCTGCTCCTCCCAGGACCCTGCAGCTCAGGCTGGTGGGGAGGTGCCCGCGCCCCACCCACTGCCAGGGCACCTCCTATCCCTGCCCCTAGGCCGGCTTGCCGGAGATCTTCTCTGCCTCCCTGCCCCCTCAGAGGCCGAATCTGCATTTCCATCACACAGGGTGATGACGATTCTATGAGATGAGCACTGAGAATTTGCCAGAATTAACAAAAGAAACCAGTCCTCACGTTCAGGAATCCCAACAAATCCCAAACAACGTAAATAAAAAGAAATCCATCTCGGATCTGTCAGAGTAAAATTGCATGACATCAAGACCAAAAGTGAATCTCCAAAGTAGTCAGAACAGGAATGTCACAGAGAGCGAGAGAGGAAGGAGGGGACGTCTCGTCAGCAACTCTGGAGGCCAGAAGGTGGTGGTGTGATAAGAAAAAGTAATTGTCAACCCAAGTTTCTATCTTAAGAGGACCTTCCAAGGACCCAAATCCAAGCATTTTCGGACAAATAGCTGTGACCAACAGGCTTGTGATGGATGCCTTCCGGAGAAGGACAGAGATTGTGGAGGCGAGGCCAGAGATGTAGGAACCGGGCTTATTTCATTAACATAAGCACGGGCCAGTGAAATACCAATGATTTTAAACTACACAAAAATGTATACATTTGGGCAAAGGAAAGCAAAAATTGTCTGTAAAGTCAACATCAAAATTGTCTAATTTGTGGGATTAACAAAACAGAACAAGTAGACAAAAACAGACCTACGATTCAGATGGACCCCGGGGGAATGAGAAGTTTCTGTAGCTTACCGTGTCATCCCAGAAGAGGCAAAGAGTTTAGACTTTAAACGTATGTATTAAAATGTGAAAGTGACCACTGACAGAAAAGAGTTTAATTCTGTAACTTCTGTAAAGGTATAGAGGGAGAATGCATGGCAGAAGTTAACCAGTACAAAAGGAGAAAAGGATGAAAAACAGGAAAGAAGCCTGAGAAGATCAGGGCAATTACAAGTGCAAAATAAAACGGCAGAAATTATACGTACGTGTAATTGTGATCAAAGTAAAAGTGTTCCAGTCAAAAAATAAGGTTCTCGGACTTAAAAAGCAAAACAGAACAAAAAACAAATAGACAAGCTAACAAAACAGGAAAAAACCCCAAAAACATAGCGTTTTCTTCCCCTGGAGACACACCTAAAGAATAAGGACCCAGAAATATTGAAAGAAGAGAAAAAGCTATTCTAAGAAAATACTGACTGAAAGAAACCTTGTATGTCAACATTAATGTCAGGGGCAGGGGGGGCGGGAGTCAAGGCAAATGCTATATTTAGTCACTTAGACGTTGATAAAGAAGTCAACTTTAGTTGATATTTAGTCACTTACATGTTCACCAGAAGATATAAATTCATAATTTGTACACACCTTAACCATATCTTCAAATACATGTAAAGAAAAAATTAACAAACCATAAAGGGAATTTGACAGACATTGTAGGTAGAGCCTTCACCTAACTCTCTTTCAATAAAGAATACAGAAGGCATTGATGGTGCAGTCGGTGAGCCTGGTGAGACATAGATTGAACTCTATACAATCCTAAACAGCCATGGAAGTCATGGAAACTTAGTAAGACTTGATCACATATTATGCCATTAAAAAAAAACAACCCCACCCTCTATAAAAAATTGGAATCCTGTAGGCTCTATTCTCTTACCACAAAGCAATTAAGTTGAAATCAATAATTAAAAGATGACCTTTGAAAAAAAACCTTGTATTTACTGAAAGTTAAAGAAGACCAAAAGGCCAAAATAAATGGAGAAGCATACCAAGTTCACGGGTAGGAACGTGAAGTATCTTTAAATGTCAATTCTCGGGGCACCTGGGTGGCTCAGTCAGTTGAGTGTCTGACTCTTGATCTCAGCTCAGGTCTTGATCTCGGGGTCGGGAGTTCAAGACCCTCACTGCAGCTTCATGCTGGGCATGAGGCCTACTTTAAAAAAAATTTTTTTGAATAAAATAAAGTGTCAATTCTTCCCAAATCGAGGTACAAATGCAGTACAATTCCAATCAGAATCCTGACAGGGACTTAAGATGCTGTTTTAAAATTTGTGTTCAAGAGCAAAGACCAAGAAACATCAAGATATTAATGAAGAGACTGTATGCTAGGGAGAGCAGTCCCGGAAGATACGGAGACTTGCTGTAAGGCCGAATGACTGGAGACAGAGTGGTTTGGGCACAGGGACAGACACTGGACCAGCAGGCTATATCAGGACAGTGGGTCATCCACATGGGAAAAATAATTTAAACACTACTTATGTGTCAAGAACGTCACCTTTAGAAGAAAATATAGGAGAATGCCTTTCTTTTTCAGGTCAGGAAAAGCGGTCTTAAGCAAAACATAAAGCAAACCATGAAGAAAATATTAATGAGTTTCACTACGTTAAAATTTTTAAATTCTGTTTCCCTAAAGACACCAAAGGGGAGTGGGGGAAATGATCTTTTCAGCATAACAGCTGAAATAGGATTAGTGTCTGAAATACAAAAGGAGTTTTTGTGAATCAGCAAAAATCAACGCAGTAGAAAAATGAGCAAAAGACGCACAATTTCACAGGAGGAAACGTGACCACCGCCTAGGCCCCCATGGCAGGCTGTTCCGAGAAGTGACGTAGCTGCATGGTGCATTCGACTCGAGGTAACTCACTGAGTTGTGGTCTCATGGATACTTAGGGTTTCAGCCTTTGTCTGCATTTAGTATTTGTCTGTTTCTCTGTTCCAACCAGTATCCATTGGAAAAGGCAAGGGACAGAGAGCTGTCCATTTCACGACACCCTGGCCCCCCTCCCCCTCCCTTTCCTTCTCCCCTCTTCCCTCCCAGCCCCGTGGAGGCCCTTGTGAATACTGAAAGTGATTATTTTTTGATGGCAGAAATACTTCAAAAAGCAGGAATCCCCCTAGCCCTTTTCCTGCTCTTGCCTTAGAAAGTGTAGAAATTGTATTCCGAGGAGATGAAGTGCTTGACTGATTAAAGGCAGAGCCAAGACCAGAGGGAGGCCAGCTGGCATCTGCCATCCGTCCACCTCTCTGCCCACCCGCTCCCTGTACCAGTGTTTATCCAGGCACTGCCATGTGCCCGTCCAGGCTCCCCGGGACATCACTTTACATTCATGTGCGTGGGTGGAGGGGACTCATCTGTTGGTGTGGCCATTTCTCCATAAAAAGCAGCCCGTGCGTGGCAGCCAGAGACATTAGGGCTGGGACATCTGAAGCCCCTGGGGGCGGCCGTTCTCCGGCATCGGCGTGGCTGGCCTCGGGGAGTATTCATCTGGTCGTGCCCAGGCTGTGCCCAGAACACGGGCGGCCGGGCTCTGGAGCACACCCGCCTGGTGCACCCCATCTGCCTCCCTGCCGGGGGGGGGGGGGGGGGGCCAGCGTGGAGAGACCAGAGGAGCAGCCAGGGTGACAGAGCTGTGGACGGGCGGGTAGGGAAGCCACAGGTCGTTGGGGATGGCGCTTCCCCCATCCTGCACATCGGGACCCGCCGAGCCCACTCCGCAGAGCTGGGCGTTGCTGGGGCTAACCCAGGCTGGTTCCGCCTCCAGGGCCCCGCTCTCCACTGCCGTCCTGACCGGCACACAGCTGTGTGCTCTCGGGGGCTCGGGACAGATAGGAGAGGGCCCTGCTGTGGGCGGAGCACAGAGCAGCCCGGCCAGGGCTCCCCAAGCCCAGCAGGTGCTAGCAGACCTCGTCGCACCAGGTCCGCCCCTGGGCCAAGGGCTGAAGCCCCCAGGGGTCCGGTCACACGGCAGGCCGCCCTCCTATGTGAGCACCGCATCTGCATCGAAATCCGAGCGGTGGTCAGCGCACTGTGCGCCGTGTCCCCACGTGCACGGCCTGTGCTCCAGCTTCCCGCTTGCCGTCTCCGGAAGTGGTTCCCTCCTCCATCCTGGGAACTCGTAGTTAACTGCCTGGTGGAGAAACCTTAGCCCTGTTTCCAACTCCCCCTTGAGGTGGGTTCACACCCCTGCTGGGTGTCCTCGGTGGCCCATGCTTGCTGCACGCAGGGCCCACGGCCCCACGGCTCCCGGTCCCATCGGCTAGAGGCAGATTCATGGGACCGGTCTGCGGTCCGGCCGCTGGGCGGTGCCTCAGCCACGGACGGACGGTGTCACCCCCTCCTCAGCCTGCAGGTACTTGCTGTCTTTCTTACTCGTCCCTGAAAGAGGAGGCTTCGCTAGGCTACTTGCAATGTGTTCTGCAGGCACCTTCCCCGCAGGGTCATCCTGCCTGTGCCTCGGGCACAGCCGGTGCAGGCCATGCATCACCTCTCGTCCCTTGTGACTCCGGCGGTGTCCCGTGATGGTATTTCCGGGGTGTGTTCTTCCAACACCTTCCTCGGGGGGCTTCGGTGCAGAGCTGCTCAGGTCACGTCAGGCTCAGCGACGTCACGGCTTGGGCGGGGGGCGGGGTCAGCCCCCAGTCCCAGGGACAACGTTGACCCGCACCACCTCGTCAGGGACTCTTAGAGCTGAATCTGCCCCAGGTCACCACATCCCCTGACCTATTTCTCAGGACCCCTGGGCATGATACCTGCACCCAGAGCGGCCCCACTGAGTGAGGTGTGGCCAGTGCTCCCTGGGCGGGCCCACCCCGAGCGCCACAGGTCAGGGAGCACCCCAGAAGACAGGCAGAAAGCTGCATTTCGAGGCACTCCCCCTTTCCAGGAAGGGAAGGAGAACAGAAGCTCTAACGGCAAGGTCACAGGAGCCGGCCGGGAAAGATGGGCCGGGTGTGGCCACCTCCACTGCAGGAGCCTGCCTCACATCCCAGGGGCTCACACGGCGAGGGGTCCACCTGAAAAGGACGACCAGGAGGCCACGGGTCGGTCACGGCTGGGCCCCCAGCTGTAGCTGGGGTCCACGCGGTACGTCATCCTGTGGGGGCCGGAAGAGCCTGGACCGCACGGCCCCGCGCACGGCGAGCCCCCGTGCCCGCCACTGCGGCCATGGGGCACGGCAGACAGGGCAGGGGCTCTCCAGGGCGGGCCGTCAGGGACACCGTGACCCTCCCCACAGTGGGAAGGGGCCCGTGGTGTTTGTCTTAGCTGCCGGCGACCCGCTCCTCTATCACCGTGAGGCCCGTCTGTGAAGGCTCTTGAGTGTCTCGGGTGTTTGCGCCTTGGGCACCATTGCTGCCTCCCCGACACGCTTGTGTGGCACTGGGGACGCCGGCTCCTCCCCGAGGGCCCCCTCCTGCTGGCCTCCGGGGGCTCCGGGAAGGGCCTGTCCTCGCCTCCAGAACGGAGTCCAGGGCCGGCCCGAAGTGGGGCCGGGACACGTTCGCGCGGGCCCTGCTGTCCAGG
The DNA here is from genome assembly GCF_014898765.1 of Herpailurus yagouaroundi. Taxonomy (NCBI): domain Eukaryota; kingdom Metazoa; phylum Chordata; class Mammalia; order Carnivora; family Felidae; genus Herpailurus; species Herpailurus yagouaroundi. Next base: position 894,651 of record NW_024412403.1, on the reverse strand, counting down.
GGAGGCTGGGAGCTGAGCGCGTTGCCCAGAGTGTGCGGTGCAGGCCCTGAGCCTGAGCAGGCCCAAGGACATCCTGCTGGACGTCCGGCGCTTGGCTGTGGGCTGGGGGTCGCCGCCCGCCAGGCCTGTGTGAGCTGCCAGGGAGTCGAGGAGAGGAAAGGAATCGGGTGCGCCGCCCAGAGGCCCATTGGTTTTCCCAGGCCAAGTCCTTGAGTTCTGCGTCTGCCATGTGTCCGCATGGCCCCTCTCTATCTATTTGTACAACGTTCTGTTACTGCCTTTTTAATTTGGTGTGACTTGTGCTCGATGACAATAATCTTCTTAGCTCTCGTGTCCCTCCTACCCCAGCAGTTGACCAAGCTCCACCAGCTGGCCATGCAGCAAACCCCCTTTCCTCCCCTCGGACAGACCAACCCCGCTTTCCCCGGTACGTACCCAGCTGCCCTTTCTGACCTCCTCTCTTCTCACCTGGGGACTCTCTTTCTGAACGGTCTTATTCAGGGCGGTGAGCAGAGCAGGTACAGTTGTAGTTGTGGATGCCAAGGGCACAGTGTAGACACGTAGCAGTGTGCACGTTGCAGAGGGCCGGGCGGGGAGGTCTGCGTGTGTCTCCTGTGGTAGGGTAGTCACCTCACGGCTGGCCTTCTTGGGAAGAGATGTCCCGTCTGCCCCCTCGGGTCCATGCCTGCTCTCCACTGCACACAGGCGTCCTGGAGGTCCCTCCTGCTGGACGCACCACCCACTTGGCCAGCCCCGAAGTCTGTTCTCCGGGAGCAAGAGCTCAGACGAGCAGACGGATGCCCTTCTGCAGGAGGCCGGTGCACATCCCAGGAGTGACACCTGCCCGGGACGGCACCCGGCCCTGCCCCGGGGAAAACTGAGATGAGCCAGCCCCCGGCCCGGGGCGCGGTCACCATCGGCACCCTACTGGGCACAGGGGCGGGGGTGGGCCTTAGCCCGCACTGTCTGGCCAGCTGGGCGTGCGTTCCTCCCGGATGACGGCAGGGCATCGCCTCGGTGGCCGAGTGGGCGACAACACACGGACATGCTGGTCTGCCGTGCATGCGCCAGTCAGATTTTGAGCTTCCCTAGTTGAAGAGACCTTGCTTATCTCCTTGAGGGCAAAACATTAAATCTGTTTCTTCTTTGCTCTCCAGGAGAAAAGCTGCCTTTACACTCCTCCGAAGAAGCTCAAAATCTGATGGGCCAGTCGTCAGGTAAAACAAAAGCACACTAAACGGAGACAGAGCAGGCCCAGAAGGCCGTGCGTCCGCCCCTGCTCGGGCTCCGGGTCACTGACCTGGCGGGAGGAGGGGCGAGGAGGCCCGATCGCGTCTGCCACGGGGACTGCGAGCGCCTCAGCGAGGGGCCAGTGCCGTCAGGGGACAGAGCCCGAGCGGCCGGCGCCAGGCCTGCACGTGCAGTTCACAGCTTCCGTGTCCGCCAAGTGGGTCAGTCCCGAGTCTCTGATGGCCACCAAAGGCCCCACACGTGGCGGGCCACCGTCTGCGTTGCCACATATTCTCTGGGTGGCACGGCGCGTGGGGGCCTGCCGGAAAGAATTTACCATGATGTGTGCTTTCCGGGGACGCGTTTTGTAGGCGACACGGCCCGCCGTCAGGGAGCAGAGGCCCCCGGGCCCGATCTGTCTGCACCCGTTGTGGCTGCGTTGAAGATGCGCCTAGGCTGTGGCGGGGCAGACACGGGCCTGCGGGTCCCAGTACCCAGGGCGGGTGGGGAGCGAAGCCACTTGAGAGCTTGCGGCGGGCGGAGCGGTCTCCCCGTGAGGCGCCACCCGCTCCCCCGTCCCGCTCAGGGTCGGGGCAGAAGAGCAAGTGTCCAGCTGAAAGGGAGTGCAGGAGGGCAGCGCTCCCGGCGCGAGCCAGCTGTCACCCCGTCCGTGTGTTCTGGGCCCCAGAGCCTAGCTGTGCGCCTGGGGCTCTGGGGGCGTCTCCGGGCGAGACGCCGGCTCTGATGATCAGAGCGCCCCACGTGGGTGCCATCGCGGTGCAGCCTTCAACTCAGTTCATGCAGAATTTAGCGAATGGGAATTAGAGACAAACTTTTACAGGACGTAGATACCGACCCTTACTGAGTTGCACATCTAGGTGGTGACGCACCTGTGCCTGCGAGCCCTCTGCCGTTTATACGGGGTTTCGTACCGCTGCCCGGCGACCGCCTTCCGGAGACGGCCGGGACCCAAGGGCCTGGCTCACCCGGGACCCATGGCCCCCATCCTGCCGGCCACCCACCTCCCCTGTCACGGCTCCCCCAGCACTGCCTCCGGGCCCCAAGGACACGGGGCACGTGTGCACACGACCTCTTTAAGGGGTCCCTGTGATGACCTCCCACCCGAGGCCCCGTGGGACCCACAGGGAGAGCGTGCACACACACGTGTCCCACCGTGGCAGCCGGTGGAGTAGGATGTGTGGTGACAAGGGGCGACGTCGCCGCTGCTCCCAAAGCCGGCTCGAGCTCGCATGGCGAAGCTTGACTCATCCAAGCACGTGGAATGTCAGCATATCGTGAGAGAGGATCCCCTGCTGGGACACGGGGTCCTGAGGCACAAGAGCAGATGTGTCTCCAGATCACCAGCTTAATTTCAGTGCCTTCTTAAAGAGAAGTCTAATACTTTCCGCCCCCGGATCAAAATATACCAAGGTGAACCAACGGGACTCTTGTCGTTACGTCCGACCCAGATGAGGCTGTTCAGCAGTTCCTGTAAGGATGCAGACAGGACTGAGGAAATCTCTTAAATGATGTTTTGGGTGTCACTATTTATGGAATGTGTATAGACGCTTGAACAACCAAGTGATGGTACTGGAAGCGCCTTTGTGAAAAGAACGCGATAAAGAACAGAAACTTGATTTGGCAAAAGGAGACGACAATTTGGGATGAATTAGTTCATTCAGGACATGCCAACTGACCGCCCCCGCCTTCCCCGCCCAGGCAAGACGGGCCCCGGTAGGGTCTCTCATGGCAGAGACTGAGGACCGCGGTGCATCTGGTGTTGGGGACACGAGTGCCATAGGAGATGCAGGAAGAGGGGAGGAGGCCGTGGTGGGGGCAGGACCCCACCAGATGGTCTGGGACGGTCTTGAAGGCATCTGACCCGTGTGTCCTTAGGACCCTCTGGGCCCGTGGAGAGTAGACCAAGGGGCAGGGACAGAGGCAGGAGCCAGGAGCGGGGAGACAAGAGGTCTGGGGCTCTGGAATATTCTGACGGTACCAGCCGGGCTGCGACGGTTGGCTGCGTGTACAGACTCTGGGGTCTGGGCTGCGCTCGGACGCGCGTGGGGCCTGCAGGGAGGAAGGAGGGTGTCCGCTGTGGACTTGGTGCTTGTGATGCCTCCAGACAAGGAGACAAGTGCTGAGGGCAGGGAGCCTGCCCAGCACGGGCTCTGTTGACCCTGTTTCCAGAGCAAAAGCGGATCCTGTCCTGTGAGTCGTCTGAGAAGTGGTCTTTGATGTGGCAGGCCCTGAGCTGACACTGGCAAAGCTAAAACTTGGGGGCCTGGCGACCAACTAGGCCTGTGTCTGCACTTAGAACACCGATGTCGGCTCACCGCTGCATCACGGGGCTATCTGGGCCGCAGAGCAGTTTGGGGCAGAAGGCAGTTAGGGGCAGCTGGACCAGGGGTGCAGAGGGGACCGAGAGCCCAGACACACACACACACACACACACACACACACACACTCGACCAGGGGTGCAGAGGGGGCCGAGAGCCCAGACACACACACACACACACACACGACCAGGGGTGCAGAGGGGGCCGAGAGCCCAGGGACACACACACACACACACACACACACACGACCAGGGGTGCAGAGGGGGCCGAGAGCCCAGACACACACACACACACACACACACACACACACGACCAAGGGTGCAGAGGGGGCCAAGAGCCCAGACACACACACGCACACACACACACGACCAGGGGTGCAGAGGGGGCTGAGAGCCCAGGGACACACACACACACACACACACACACACACACAACCAAGGGTGTAGAGGGGGCCAAGGGCCCAGACACACACACACACACACACACACACACACACACACACGACCAGGGGTGCAGAGGGGGCCGAGAGCCCAGGGACACACACACACACACACACACACACACACACATGCAAAGAGCCGCTCAGCACGGGTCCCCCAGCAGTCTGTGAAGGGCATCCCGAGCCATCACGCACAGGAGTAAAACCACGAGGTGCCCATGCTCAGGCATTCTTTTCCTTGTTTCGAGAGAAGCTGGGGCTCCAGCGGTTGGTTGCGGTTTGGGACTGAGCTCACTCACAGAGCCTGGGCCCATGTGGGCCGTGTGGGCGGGTGCTGGGCTTGACATGAGCCACCTGCTCCCAGGCTAACCGTGTCCCCTTGGTGTGCCCAGGTCTGGACGTCAGCCCCCCGGCCAGTACTCACGAGCTCACCATTCCCAACGATGTGAGTATGCCTGAACCCTCGCCCGCCCCCACCCTGCCCGGGACCACTCCCCACCTTCCCATGGCTAGGTGCAATGTCCACAGACGGCATGTGATGTCACACCCCTGAGATTCTAGACAGGAAAGGGGGGTGGGGTTTTATTCAGGATTCAGATGCCAGAGCTGGCCACAGGCCCAAGACCCCCGAGTCTCCCATCTAAGGAGTCTGCTTCAGGGTTGGCCCTTAAGGAACAGGTGGTCCAGGAATGCTCTGGAGTGGACCTGCCCCGTGCACCCCGGGCCTCAGGGGGTCTGGGGTTCCCGCAAGCAGGGTGCCCCGGGTGTGTCTGGATGCCTGTATTTGGTGCCCACTGCCTGTTCCCGCCCAGGGCTCAGCTGAGCCACATGCTCAGCCCTACCCACTTTGTCCTCTGAACCCTTGGATTATCCTAAAGATGCAGACTCTGATCCCAAACCAAGACACCAGGGTAGGTGTGGGCCACGTGTCCTGGAGGGACAGCTGTCCATGCCCGCAGAGGAGGCTGCTGTGTGGGCGACGTGGCCTTCCCAGCTCACCTGTCATTTGGCCTCTTCAACCCTAGAACTGAGGCCTTTCCTGAGGATCCTTCACTGCTTTGCCCCTTGAACCAGCTGGGCAAGAAGTCCCTCCTCTTCCTTAAGAGAAGCACGGAGTCGTGGCTTCAGGGGGATGGTCCCTCGTGAGTGTGGACAGAGATGAGCAGTAGGGCAGGAGAGGAGTGAGGCATAGGGCCAGAGGAAGGGACCGCCCCCCACCCCCAGGAAACACCCCCTCGTCGGGGCCCTGGTGGCCAGCCGCAGGCCCGGAGCCTTCATGGGTGACGTGCTCCTGCGTCCTCCAAGGGAGAGTGTTTCTGCTCCCGGGGCTCCCTGCTCTGTCCTCCTGCGTGATGATCCTTGAGCAGCCCCCAGTCTTCGCCCACGTGGTAGCTGTAGGGACCACTGTCTGCTGTGGGCCTTCTCCTCCCAACCTCTGCTGAAACCATTGCACTAACGACAGGCACCTTCCTCTTGTCTGGGCCTTCCTTCTAAGCAGAGATGAGCCCAGGGGGCAAACGGGACAGGATGAGGCTGTCTGGGAGAGCGGGGTGCATCCTGGGCATACACGTGCCACCTTGCCCACAGCGCCGTGCTGCCAGCCTCCTCCGGGGGAGGGTGTCTTCTTGGATCCGCGTGCTCTGAGGGGGCTCATCCTGGGAGGAGACCTTGTGACAGCTCTGCTGGGGACTTTCTCGTGCCCCCCCGCCCTGACCCCCCCCCCCCAGGGGAGGCACCTGTGCCCAGAGCCCATGTCCAGATGCACGCCTGCCATACCGCACTTCTCCGTCCCTGGTCAAAGCTAGACTGCAAAGGGAGGTCCTGCCCACACCTACGTGTCGCCACAGCCTCTGGATGGCAGGCACGTGCAGTGACCTACGTCACACGTAGGTTCCATAGTCTGGCCGCCTGCCGGCGAGGCCACAGGGACCCAGTTGGGGTCAGGGCCGGCAGCCGTGTGTGGGGCTGCCTGTGGTGGTGGTCCTGTACTCCCCTGGCCTTGGTATCATTGGCCTTGGGCTGGTGTCACTTTAGGCGCTCACTGCCTGTTTCAGAACTCACTTGGCCCATGCTGTCGAAGTATCAAGGGCTGGGCGTCAGGACGTTTTCAGCAAGAAAATAGGAAGAGGAAGATATTTGAGAGAACGCGAGTCTTTGTGCCAGACAGAGGAGATCATTTCCTCAAATAGGCTTTACTGGAGGAGAAAACAAGCCGGTTCTGCAGGAGAATCTTAGCTCAGCTGGGGCTACTTGCACTGAAGGGGGAAGGTTCTAGAAGGGAGATTGGGCTGCTAGTGGCCAAAGTGTGAGGATGGGAGGGGAGGAAGCCCAGGGGCCCTCCTGAGCACTGGCATCTTCTGGGGACTGGCCCCACATGCTCCCTCCATCAGGGGCCGGTGCTGCCCCCATGCCAGCCCACATGCCCAGCTGTCACCTGCCTGCCCCACTGGGGAGCCGCTCTCAAGATTCCTCTGCGGCCGGGGAAGGACAAGTCAAAGATCCAGAAGGGTGACCCTGGAAGTCACTCTCACAGACCTTGAGGGGCGGGGCCTGGTGTGCAGTGGGCGGGGCCTGGGTGGGGGCAGGGCCTCGGGAGATGGGGGCAGGAGGTAGAGGAAGCCGGGCAGCTCTGGAGCAGATGCGTCTTTCTGGACGTCTGGAGAGATTGATGGTGCAGTGAGACAGCCGACCTAACCCCAGAAAGGAGAGCAGAACTGAGATGCTGCAGGTCACCTTAGGGATGAGAGCGAGTCGGGACGCAACTGTGTCCCCACGAGCTGCGGTCACCACCTAGGTGCTGAGGTGTGTCGTGTGTAAATGGGCTTCCTCCCCGCGCACCGTCCCACACCGTCTCCAGCCCCTCCGTCGGACGGCTCTGAGGCTGGAACAGAAGACTTCCCCACAGGGCTGCCCCGGGCCCACCCCGGCCCGTGTGTGCTCTCAGAGCTGCCCTCGGCGGCCCCTGGCTAAGGGCAGCGCCCCGTTCTGCCCTTGGTAAACACCAAGAGGTGCCAGCTGCCCCCTGTGGAGGCCTCTCTGGGGCCCTACTGCCCCTACACTGCAGGGTGGGCCCCCACAGAGAGTTGGTCTAGACCCCAGGCTGCCGTCCGGCCCCATGCGTGGCTGCCTCTGTGTCCCAAGGGGCCCCGGCTCTGGTCCTTCTGACTGCTTGATTCATGATGACTGACTACTCCTTCAGATGGCCCAGAGTGCCCAGAGGTCACTGCATCCCACCTAAACGGGTCACACGGTGGGAAGGAAAGGGAACATCCGATGCGTCCTCAGACTTTCACCCAGGCTCATCAAGAGACAGGTTTTAGGCAGCAACAAGCTTTAAACTGGCTTCAAACACTTCTCCAGCTGAGGACGCGGCCAAGAGGGCCCTGGTGCTGGCACCTGTGTGCTCCCCGGTGCCCAGGCCCTGAAGGGCACCAGGGCAGGTGACACAGCAGGTGCCTCTCGGCCTGCGGACCTGTCAGGACTGCGGCAGCAGGGGCACCAGGCAGGGCCCGGCCGTCGGCAGCCTGGAGTTCGTGGAGTGGGGCGCAGACCAAGGTTAGGCTGTCCAGGGGCCTCCCCAGGGCCCTGTGCACACTCAGCTGGGGTGGGGTCCCTTCTCTAAGGAAGTCCTCTGTCCTTTTTTCTAGCTAATAGGCTGCATAATTGGACGCCAAGGGACCAAAATCAATGAAATTCGACAGATGTCTGGAGCTCAGATCAAAATCGCCAATGCCACAGAAGGGTCATCGGAGCGCCAGATCACCATCACGGGGACCCCAGCCAACATCAGCCTTGCCCAGTACCTCATCAATGCCAGGTGAGTGTTCACAAGGCCCTGCCCAACGTGTTGCTGGCAGACAGGGTGCTCAGGGGGACTGGAGGGCCCTGGTGGGAGCCCGGATGCCTGTCCCCTCTGGGGGCTTCTCTCTCCTGGCCGGGGGTGGGGGTGGGCGTGATGGAGACAGTCACCACACCGACTCGGGCCCCCACACCCCCCTCTGCACATTCACACCTGACCGTTCACCATGGAGCGTCTCCAGTGCAGGGCTAGGTCGTTACAGGCCGGAGCGTTTCCGGGAAGGCCAGGGGTCAGCCAAACACTTGGGTTGATTCGGTTATGTGGTTTCAGAGATCACAGTACCGGGCCATTCTGCTCCCACGCGCCCCTTCCCCGCCACCCAGACCCCGCTGAGCAGCGGATCCAGGGACTGTGTGAGGGTCAGAGGTTAGGCCATGGGGCAGGTGAGGTCCTGGGGCTGGGACGCTCACCTCAGCTGCCCTGCCCAGGCGCATGTCGGAGAGCACGTGACCACACCCGGGGAGGCAGGACCCTCCTCTTTAACTCGGAACGTCTGGGCTCTCAGAAGGCGGTCTCCACTCCGCGGTGCCCCTCCTGCAGCGGCTGCATACAGATGGTTGTGGTGGCCTGTGCTTGTCCATGGGGTTATTGTCACTCTGCTGAGATGTGGTGACAGGGAAGGCAGACCCCGCCGACCTGGTCGCCAGTGGGTCCTCCTCCCTCTGCTCTGCTTTGGTCTCCAGTCATGGCCACACATCTGTCACAGCCAAGAGGGAGACGGACACAAAGGCTATAAGAACACACAGGGCTGAGCGCCTGGATGGCTCCGTGGGCCGAGGGTCTGACTCTTGATTTCAGCTCAGGTCATGATCTCACGGTGCGTGGGTTCGAGTGGGTTCGAGCCCCGTGTCGGGCTCTGTGCTAACAGCGCAGAACCTGCTTGGGATTCCCTCTCTCCCACTCCTTCTCTCCCTCCCCTGCTCCCTTTCTCTCTCCCAAGATAAATAAACTTAAAAAAAACAAAAACACGAGGTGAGCCTTTCGCTTCTGGAACCGTTTTATGAGAACATTGTGACCTGTCTCCTCTGTACTTCTGTGTCTTCCAGGCTGACGTCTGAGGTCACTGGGATGGGAGCACTCTAATCCTGCCCTTCGGCCTCCGCTCCGTGAACCTGACCTCCACCCGGCTCGCACACTCTGTACAGACCGCCCACCTGCCCTGCGTCGCAAATATAAATAGAGGTTTTCTTTACTAACGAAAGTTATATGCCGTAGACATACACACCAACAGAGCAAATCTATATTCTCTCTGTGTCAGCTCCAGGCTCTGTCCCCAATACCTCTCTGGGAATTAATTTATGCTCGTCTGTTCATGCATTGGCATGCAGTGTTAATTATTTTAAATGCTTTGGGGGCATTCCCATCTGTGACATTTTAGAAATACTGTCCCTTAGTGTCAGTGTACCTGTTAAAGAATTGGTTTGACATTCCGACAGCACATCCCACAAGCCGTCTCTCCCAGAACCGTGGTTGCTTTGAACGGGTTCGCTCCCGCCCAGCTGTTCCCCCACCCCGTGCTGACTCTGCTCCCCGAAGCCTGTGCTCGCTCCCACGTGCCCACCGGGCCTGCGCTGGGGGCAGGGGCGCGCTCCCTCTGTTGCGGGGAAGGAGAACGGAGGACAGGGTCCTAACCCACTGTGCAGGTGAGGCCGTGGGTGCTGGAGTCTTGACCTCACTGAGTCGTCGCGTCATGTGCTGGGGACGCACGCGTGGGCCCCCAGGCATCTTCCAGGGTGGCTGGCCAGGAAGCGCCTCTGCACCATGGCAGAGTTCAATAAATGTTGTGCGCTGCCCCCCACTGGCTCTGGCTCCCGTCTGTGCCCTCCACTCGACCCCGCCCCTGTGCGCACGTGCAGCCCCCCGCCGCCGCCCCCCCCCCCCCATGGCCGGCCTGCTGGCTACAGAAGCTGGTTCCTTCTCACATGGATTAGAATCTCATTCCCTCCCCAACTCTTCTTAAATATCTGGCTTGCAAGGTCGTCCTAGTGTTGCTTGTGCCAAACTTCCTAAAATGACAATAATGAAAACACCATTTCTAATTAGTAGAACTCACCTCTCCCACCACCACCACTGTGGGCTGGGGAGGCCGGGCCACGCACGGTGACAGTAGCCAACCCCCCGGCCAGAGAGTGTGGCTCTCTGCCCAGCCTGCAGAGCCATGCGCTCCACTCTAGAGCCAACGGTCAGGTCCGCTCACTGTGCTCCCCTCCAGAGCCTGCTGTGCTCCCCTCCAGAGCCTGCTGTGCCTCTTCTGGGCACTGAAGCCCCGGGTGGGACACCGGCACCGCCGTGGACAGCCCCCACACTCCCTCAGGACAGACAACAAAGGACCTGGGCCTCCGGCACAGGGGGTACTCAAAGGCAGAGACCCTCAGCCTCTCCAGACCGAGCAGGCATCCAGTAGCCGGGGACAGCCTGCCCACAGTGCCTGCCTCTCAGGGCCCTTCCTGTCTGCCCTGGGTGCCCAGACCACCCGGACACCCTGGTCGAGGGTAGGGGCTCCAGGCCCAGGAGCTGGCAGGGACGTGATGGACCCAGGCCTCCTCCAGCGCTGGGGCGGTGGACGGCCAGTGGATGGCTTGAGTAAGCATCTTAGAGGGTGAAAGAGGCTGTGGACGGAGGGTAAAGCCACGGTGGGGAGGGGTCGGAAGTGGGGTGTTCTGGAGAAGAGCGGCAGAGGGGCGGCGGGAGCTCACGCAGGTAAAAAGAAGAGAGCAGGAGACACAGGAGGGTACCCCATGCGGCTCTCTGAGCGAGGGGGGCTGCGGGGACCGACGACGGAAGGTGGGGCTCTGGGCCACAGAGCACCGTGTTCCGGAGGCATCTCAGAGGAGAACTGACAGGATTCCCAACAGATCAGAAGTGGGCTGTGAAAGAGAGGGTCCAGGCGGGCAGGAAGGCTCTCGGTCTGAGCTCTAGAAAGACGACTCGCCGTCCATGAAGGGCAGGGCTGTAGCGGTGGCCGGGGACGGGCACGCGGCTGGGCCTTGCTGGGGGTGACCGTGGAAACCTGGGCTCTGAGGTCCGCACAGTCCAGGCTGGAGACACGTGGAAGCAGGAGCCCAGGAGCGATTTGGGGAGCGCTGTGGGGGACTCCACGTGGGACACCCGGCAGGAGTCAGGAAGAGCGCCTGCGTGTCACCGACCCCAGGCCCCGTGGCGAGCTGGGCTCCAGGGAGTGGCCCCAAACCGCGGCGAGGAGGCGTCAGCAGGGCAGGCTCACACGCGCATTGCCATGCACGTGTCTGTGCGGATGCATTCTTTCATTCCTCTTGGGTAAATAAATACCCGTGAGTGGAGGGCCTGGACCGTGTATGTGACAAGTATATTGTTTAACTTTTTAGGAAGTGTCTACATTGCTTCCAGGGGGTCGTACCATTTTACATTCTGTCCACAGTGCAGGGCGGTTCCAGGCACGGCACGTCCTCAGCGACATACGGCAATGCTCTTTGTCTCTCCTGTTAGCCATCCAGGGGCGTGTGAGGTGGTAGCTCATTGTGGCTTCAGCCTGCATTTCCCTGATGACGGTGACACTGAGTTTCCTTTCTTGTGCTTATTGGACATCTATACCTTCTTTGCTGAAGTGTGTGTTCAAAATTTTTGCCAGTTTCTTAGTGTGTTTTTTAATTAAGTTTTGAGTCTTTATATATTCTTTTTAAAAAAATTTTTTTAACATTTATTTTTGAGAGAGACAGAGTGCCAGCGGGGGAGGGGCAGAGGGAGAGGGAGACACAGAATCGGAAGGGGGCTCCAGGCTCCAGGCTCGGAGCTGTCAGCACAGAGCCCAACGCGGGGCTCAAACCCACAAACTACGAGATCATGACCTGAGTTGAAGTTGGACGCTTAACTGACTGAGCCACCCGGGCGCCCCAGAGAGTCTTGGTATATTCTAACTAGGAGTCCTTTATCACATATACGCTTCACAAATCTTTTCTTCCAGTCTGTGACTTGTGTTTTCATTCTCTCAGTGATGTCTTTTGAACAGCAGAAGTTTTTAATTTTGATGAAGTCTGATTTATCAATTGGTTGTTTCATGGACTGTGTTTTCAGTGTCTTATCTAAGACAAGGAAGATAAGACTAGCCCAAGATCACAAAGATTTTCTTGTATGTTTTCTTCTAGAAGTTTTGTGATTGTATGCCCCCTCTGAACTGCCTCTGTACCTTTATCAAAAAGCAGTTCTCCGTGTGTGTGTGGGTCTGTTCTGGGCCCTCTGTTCTGTCCCATTGATCTCTTGTTTACCTTTATGCCCCAACCAAATGGTCCTGATCACTTCGGCCCTGTAATGAGTCTTGAAATCAGGTAGCGTCCGTCCTCCAAACGTGTTCTTTTTCAAAGTCGTTTTGACCATTCTAGGTCCTTTTACAGTTCCATACGAATTTTAGAATCGGTTGCTAATTTTCCACACAAAAAAGTGTGCTGGGGTCTTGATGGGGGTGGCGTGGAACTTGATTAATTTGATGGCACCAGCAAGTGCAGAGAAGCAAAACTGATCTGTGTGTGTTAATCTCGTATCTTACGACCTGTGCAGCCCCGCGCCCATTTGTCCGTCTGTCCTTGAGGTTCTGCCCACTTTAGCTTTTTTTGTTTTGAAACTCTGTTACCGGGTGCGAAAATGTCTAATGTTGTTGTGTCCTCCAGATGAGTTGGCCGCTTTATTATCATGGGATGGCCTTCTTTATCCCTAGCAGGGTCCTCGTGTCCACAGTCCACTTTGTCTGATGCTGAAGTAGCCGCTCCGGCTTCCTGTCGATGAGTGTCAGCGTGGAGTATTTTCCTCATCCTTTACTCAAGCTATTTGTGTTTTATAGTTAAAATCCATTTTCTTGTAGGTCTGGGTTTTTTTATCCAAACTGATCATCTTTCTATTGGGATATCCAGACGCTCTACACAGGTCTGGATAATCATACTGTGGTTATTAATGTATTTAGACTCCAGTCCATCGCATAGCTGTTTTCTATCGGTCCCACGTAGTCTCTGTTCTGTTTTTTGTCATTTTCTGAATTTTTCTAGATTCACTTCGTATTTTTATGATTCTCTTGTGTCTCCTACGTTGGCTTATTAGCTGTAACCCTTCGTTATTTTTGAATTAGGGTTTACGGACGTGGCACAGACAGCCCCCCTTCGAATGACACTCCGTTCCACAGGTAGTATGCGCACCTGAAGACGGCGCCCTCTCTTGATAACCGTGCCCCACATTTTACCCACAGGTCATACGTGGCCATTATCGTTGTATAAAAACCCATGTCTTACATTTTTAGAAGAGATGACATAGGAAAGGGTCTCTACTTCCCCACAGAGTCTCCCTCTGCAGTGACCCTTGTTTCCTTATGCAGACGCGGGTGTCTGCCCGAAGCGCCCCTCACCACTTCTTGCCGCACAGGCCCGCTGGTGGCCATCTCCTTCCGGCGCTGTGTGTCCGCAAAGATCTCTACTTAATCTTTGTTCCTGAGAGAACGCCGGCTGGGTCTGCGATTCTGGTTTGGGTTTTGTGCGTTCAGCACTTTGCAGATGCCGCTTCTCGGCCCCGTCACCCCCCTGGCTTCCAGCAGGACACCTGCCGCCAGCCCTGCCTGCTGCTCTGCGTGTGACGTGTCCTCTCCTTACCGGCCCCTTCACCGTGTCTCCGTTACTGCCGGCTTCGAGCAGTTGAGTCTGGTGCGCGGGGTCATTGCCTCCCGTGGCCTGTGCCTGGTGTCCCGAGCTGTCGGGTGCCGCGTGGGTTGACGGCGTTTGTCGAATCGGGGGCGTTTTCAGCCATTCTTTCCTCAGGTACATTTCCTGCCCCCAGCTCACTCCCTCCTCGCTTTCAGGGTCTCCAGTCACACATCTGTTACACGCCTCGAAGGGGCCCCAGCTCACTGCTGCTCTTTTCATTTTTAACTGTTTTCTCTGAGCAGTTTTCATTTTGACCATTTACAGAGATGCCTTCCAGTTCGTCAGCCGTCCCGCTGGGGCGACCAGGCCGCCATCCCCTCCAATCCTTCCAGATGATCCCTTCTTTAACTTGAGGACCCTCCTGACACGCGTGCGCTGACGGGGCCCTGTGAGTGCAGAAGAGGGACCTCCCCCTGCAGCTCTGTCCTTGCTGACACTCTGTCCTCCCGCTCACACCGCCCCGGTCTCCCCGGCGGCTGGCGAGTCCTTGTCCTCTCCACCTGCACCACGGCCCGGGGACTCTCCAGCCTCCAACGGGGACAAGTGTGGGGCTCACCTGCTTTGCTTCCTTCTGCTCTGGGCTCGTTCCGTTTCGCTGCCCGCACCCACCGCGTGGAAAATCACGGTTCTGTTGTTTTCTGTTTTCTGTATTGGCTTTTCTTGTTTCACGCCGAAAGATGAATCCATTCCTTGCAGTTCCGTTTTGGTGAGAAGCAAAAGTCTCCTGATTTGTTTTATTTGCCGCTGCATTTTTTAAGTTTATCAATTTAGAGAGTGTGTGTGTGCTCGTGTGCCAGAGGGGCAGAGAGAGAGAGAGAGAGAGAGAGAGAGAGAATCCCAAGCAAGCTCCTCACTCGGCGCAGAGCCTGATGTGGGGCTGGAACCCACAACCGTGAGATCAGGACCCGAGCCGAAACCAAGAGTCGGCCACTTAACAGACTGAACCCCCAGGCGCCCCTGTTTGCTGCTGCCTTTTATATACACGTTCCCCATTATTTTGATTAAATCTTCGTCAACTGTTTTGAATAAGCTGATCACATTGTTTATTTCACGTTCACATTTCTCTAAGGGCTCTGATAAACTATCGAATTCAGAGTTAGTTTAATCATTTCAGTTACTTGAAAACTGCCATTTTTTATCAGGACCCCTGAAAGATGAACCTCTTTAAAACGTAGTAATTGCAGCACCCTGTGTGAGCGCCGGATGTTCCTTCTGGTCCCAGTGCCTCCTCTGACCTGTGTCATCCCGGGGAACATGGACTCCCGCCCGCTGAAGACACCAGATACCTGCCGTGTGAGGCTCACGGTCTGGCGGCTGCTGACACAACCAAGTCTGCCGGGTCGAACACAACTTACACGGAAAGCAGCAAAAGCGGCAGTTAGTCCCAGACGGGGAGTTGGGACCTCATCACCGTTTGACCATTTAAATTTTTCTCAGATTATCTGTTTGAGAAGCATCTCATTTGTCTATTGTAGAGCTCTCTCAAAATATACTGGGATTATGGTTTTGTGAAATCAAACCGCCGTCTTCTTTTTCTTCAGATTTTTTTCCTTAATCGAAGTGTAGTTGACACACAACATCACCTTAGTTTTGGGTGCATAGGTCATGAGAACCACCTTTTCGAAGCAGCGCTCGTCACCTCAGGGCGCAGGGACGGGGTGGAGCCCTGCCACACGGAACCCGTCCCCCACGGAGCCACGGCTGCACTCCTGTGAGCCCCGGGACACCACCGCCCAGCTTCACGCCTGTGCCTTCTTCCAGAATCTAAGTGTCCTGCCTCCTCTCTCGTATTCTCGGTGGCCTCTATTGTCTTAGCAAGTGCGGTTCTTGTCTGTGCTGTTGTGATCTTGACCATCAGCTGTCGGTTCCTGTTTTCATTAGGAAAAGAGCTTCTGCCATTGTCTTTGACGTTCCACAACTACGCCGCTCTTTGTTTGGGTGGCCTGTTGGCCTCTACTGGAGCTGTGGCCCAGGAGTCATTCTGAAAATACACCTGCTCATGTGTCATTCGGTCTGGCAACCCAAATGAACGTCGAAATTGCCGTTACGTTGTTTGGGGCGGCAGGACAGCCATCCCCTTACGTGGGACCGTGTTCACGCCCCGAGTGGCGCGTAGGTGGGAGTCTTGCCACTAAAATGTTTGCTTCTGCACACCATCTGTGGTGCCGTGTGTTCCAGGCGTGTTTGCGTATCATTTCCTCTTGAGCCGTGGCCCGCACGAGGGTGAGACACGGCACCCCTCCGGGGCCGCTGCCGGTGTGAACGCTCCTGTGCGCTGCTCTGCGCGACAGGCGCATTCCCGACGGGAGAGGGCGTCTGTGACCAGGGGACAGGTCACGTGTCCGCACCCCTGGGGATTAGGAGACACTCCCACCAACCCGCTTTGGTGCTCAGCCCTCACTCCCTACATGTTCGGATGCCAGACACCTCATGCCTTGTTCTGTGCCCTTGATGGAGGGGCCCGGCCCTCATCTGGATGATGACGAACGTGTCAGACGTCCCCAGCTAGCGTCCGCCCCCTCAGCCCTTTCTGCTCTTTCCAGCCTTTTGTCTCTCCTTCCAGTTTGCAGATCATTCATTTCTGTTGGTCTAATCCGCTGTCAGGCCCATATTTTGAGTTCTTCGCTCATTCGCTGTGTTTTCCAGTTCTCGGATGTCCGTTCAATTATTTTCGTAGATTTCAACCACGGTGCATTTAGAGTCCTTGTGTGGCCACCGTATAATCTGGAACACCGGTGCACCTGCTCCTGGTGTCTGTTTTCCTCTTATTTCCCGGTGTGCCTGGTAAGTCCTGACAATAGACACCTACTGTGTGTGGGTGCTGTGGGTCGCAGGCTGCAGGGCTCTTGACGATTCCGTTTACCTCCAGAGAAGGGACAGGTCAGCTCTACTCCACCAAGGGTGTGGGGTACAGATCTTGTGAGACCCGTCTACTTGGGGTTCACCCCTCCCTTAGGGCACAGCCCTCAGAGATCCCGCCGAGGTCCGCCCCGGCAGGTTTTGGATTTGAATCGTCTCCCCGGCACCGTCAGGTTACGGAAGGCCCCGCCCGGGTCTGAACGGCTTTCCGCGTGGCTGGCGGCCTTTGCTGTGTGAGGATGGAGAGTTGGCAGATGTCCTGGTGGGAGAGCCAGTGTCATGAAGGCGGCTCGGTTCTCTGAGCCCCCTTTCCAGAATGCTGACCTCCCCTCCACAGACTTCCTTTCTCCCCAGGACCCCCTCCATTTGGGGCCATTGCTGATCCTCTCTGGTACCTTTGATAATTGTTTTTAAGTCCAGTTTTTCTCACTGTTCTTGGTGGGGTTTTGCCTCCCGTGAGCTGCCCTGCCCCCTCGGGGTGGAGGTCCCGCCCGGGGACTTGAAGGATGTCCAAGAAGCTCATGGTTGATGTAAAAATCTCCGGAGGCAGGATTTTTAGTTTTAAAAAAAATTAAGGCAGTGAAGACGTTAGTATCTAGTGGATTAAGTCTCCTTAGGGACTTGATAATGTCAGCGTGTCCATCGCCACATCTTCTCTTACCCCAGACGACATCCCTCAGTGTCCGCTCCTGGCCCTTTATTTGAGGCCAGGAGCCAGGAGGCAGGGGCCAGGACGCCCTCCCTCGGGACTAACCTGTGGTTTGCCGAACCCCGCCGAGTCTGGCTGTCCCGTAAGCTTTAGACAAGGTGGCGAGGAGGTCAAGAAGGTCTGCGGGAAAAGACTGGCCCCCAACTCCCTGGCGGACCTCGAGGTGACAGGGTGGCTGGAGGTTTGCTGTAAGTGTATCTCACACGTGTAGGTAGTTCCACTGGCGGGACCGACAGAAGTTGGGGAGACACAGTACGTGCCCTGGGTCAGCGTGAGGCAGCACCCCAGACTCACAGCTATGGTTCAGCTTGTCTGCTGCGTGCGCTGGTCCCCGATGTCACCCTCGGACGTGTCCCTCCATGTGGACAGTCCGCAGAGGGGTCCGCCTGGGCAGGAGGCCGAGAACCAGTTCTGTGCCCTGACGATCCCTAATTCACTCCAACTTGGGGTGAACTCACCGCGACCTAAAACGAGAGGCAGGGAAGACACTTGCCAGGCAGAGGAGGCACCACGGCAGCCAGAGCCACGCTGTCAGGCTGGTGTCAAGTCCAGGCCACAGACAAGCGCCACGGCTCGCTCTCCTCGAGTGACACGGGGCCGTGACTGCCTGCGTACCATGACGTGCATGGCCCTTAGGGGTGACAGCTCACAGCTTTGATCCCAGAGTGCATGGCTCTGTAGAATCCACAGCGTGCAGTCGGGCACAGCGTGTTTGGGCAGGAAAGGGATCTCATGCTGAAAGGATTAAGAGGGGCTGTGTCCATTGACGAAAAGGCATGTGACCATGTGACAGGTAAAAACACATCTCACCTGAGCGGGTCTTGGCCTCCATTATGCAAGTCTGAGCGGTTCTATTTGGCATCCTAAATTCTCCTGAAGTCCCTGGTGACCCTCAGCATCGCCCAGATGGTTTGTCCTCACCGCACTGTTTGGAGACAGAGCCCGACCGCAGCTCCTCTCCCCGCGGCCACCTCCGCTGTCAGGGTCAGGTCTCCTAGACGCTCCCCAGGCCCGAGGACTCGGAAAATGTTTAGGGTTGGCGCTGACCTCTCAGTGTCACCTGAGCGGCACTGACAGACACTTCCCGCCCTCGGGAGCCCGGGCCTGGGAGTGTCGCGGGGCGGGTGGGGGGGGGGTGGTGCCGAGGCTGGTGCCCCGGGTTTCCTGGGATGCAGGGTAGGGGGGACAGCCAGGATGCAGTCCCCCTGCCTTCCGGCTTGTCTTCCGTTGGCTCCCCGCAGCCCTGTGCTGTCATGGAGAGCTCGCTGGAAAAGAGCACACGCTCCTGGCGGTGTGACCGCCACCTCAGTGGCATCCCCCACAGTTTCCGGGCCATCCCCGGATTGTGCCATCCCCCACAATTTCCATCCCCACAGACAGATCCAGAAGATGTATGGCATTCAGTTTGTTGTTGGCATTTCCTCCAATGAAGGGGGCTGACTGCCTGCACATGGCCCTGCAGGGCGCTGGCCCCAAGGGTGGGCGCAGGGATGTCGCCCCACAAGCTCATACCCGGCCTCTGCCTGGTACCGTTGGGCTCTGGCCATCACTGCCCAGGTCCACTATTCCATGACAGTGTGCAGGTGGGAGGTACGGGTGCTCTCGGCAGAAGGAACGGCCACATGTCTTCTCGGGAGGGACGGCCCGTGTCCTCCCGGCAGAAGGAAGGGCCCCAGGAGCTCACAGCTGGAGGGAACGGCCAGGCAGCACCGCCGAGCACGCCGGAGGGGCTGAGCCCGAGAAGGAAGGGAGGAACATCCGAAGCTCTGGTCCTGCAGGGGACCCAGCCAGGGACTGTGCCCCTGGGACTGTGGCCTGGGCAGACAGCAGGCCTTGGACTGCTGGGACCACCCTCCCAGATGAGAGCACGCCCTGGCTGCACCTTGCACCCCTCAGGGAGGCCCTGGGGACCGTGCAGAGCAGGCTGGGTATGAGGGTGTCCTCCCTGGTCAGTCTGTCTCCTAGAACACAGCCTGGGTAGATGCCACCAGCCACGGCCGTGCTCGTGAGAGGCCTGGAGTGGTCCTCAGGCCGGAAGGAAAGGGCCTGCCGGTGTCAGGACCCTCCCTGCCAGCTCGCACAGATGCCGTGGCCTGGCACTGTTCCGTTCCTGTCCATCCGTGATTCTCCCTTCCCTGCCCCATGGGCACCCCCACGCCGTCACTCCCACGCCGTCACCCCCACGCCACGCCGTCACCCCCACGCCGTCAGCCCAGCAGAGGGATCATTGCTTTAAAAGAAAGACTGATGAAGAAGGAGATGGAGAAGAGAGATCTGTTAATAGCCATGGAGGGAAACATAAATTTAGCCTTCGTGGGCAGACACATCAGATGGGCAGACATTTCAGAAGAGGGGGGCTGATTGCAGAAGGGTTTTATAAAGAATACACGGTGATTTAGTCATGGCGTTTTAGCTGCATTTGGGTGCATGGGCAAAGGAGACCATTCATTAGTACATAAGATTTCAGAAAGTCCACAAACCCTAAAGCCTCCCCGTCAGATCACTGCCGTGCATCTTGTCTAGAGGGGCGGCGACCTTAATGAAGTCTGGGGGAGAGGTGTCCTTAAGAAACGGCGTCAGTCGGGGGCGCCAGTAGCGTTTGCTCCCAACGTCGCACCCTCGGGGCCCAGACGGATGACTGATTCCCGAACGCGCCACACTGCTTCCTGCCCGGGAGTGGGAAGGCAGCTCGCTGTGCCGTCTCGTCTCCCCTGACACTCGGGGTCTGGTCTTCATTCGGAAACGTCCTGGGTTTCTGGCCGAGGCCGTGGGTCTCGGCGGGACGCCTCCCAAATCTGTGCGGGCGACGCTCACCTCTGCGCTCCTCGCCAGGGGACCGGTGCCCCCGTCTTGATTCTTGGGAGGCGGCGGGGGAGAGACGTGGGGACCCCACGGGCATGGGGGGGTGGGTACGTGCCGGCCCGCGTGCCCAGACGTGTGCTCACCATCGCCAGGTGTGTGCCCTTCACTAGGGCTGCTCACCTCCCTGGGCCCTGCTTCCTGATGCCCGGGCCCCCTTCCATCGCCAGGCGGGGGGCTGAGCCGCAGGGGGCTGCCAAGAAAGGGAGGGGCCCAGCGAGAGGGCTGTTGGCTCTCAAGTTGGAACAGCTCCGCGTCAGCCTCGTGGTCGAAACCAACAGCTCCCGCCTTGCTCACTTCCCCGCGAGCTCCAGGTCCCCCTCCTTGGGAAGGGGCTCCGTACGTTGCCTCATGGTTGGGGTGGGGGGGGGGGGGCGCTCCCCTGCCCTCTCACGTGGCCTCAAAGGGCCTCGGGTCTCAGCCCGCCCCGCCGCACTCCTCCACCTGGGGAAGGCTGAGAACCCACTGCCGCCTAGACCACAGCTCGGCAGTGCAGTGCAAAGGACAGAAGCAAGACTGTGAGTAGAATGCATTCTTGGTTTGGTTTCTAGAACTTTCCAAACAGATGCTGAGCCTATTAACAAGGAGAACAGCCATCCAGCTTGGAAGGAGTGGTTGGAAAATGCTGTTGAATTACTTTGGCATAGGAATTTAGAATTTAAATTCGCTCCCAGATGTCAAGACCCGTCTGGAATTATTTTTCCCATGGCATTTAAAAAATACTTCCTGTGAAAAAGTTTAAAATATACAGAAAATTTGAAAAATTACATCACGAAGACCCATATGCCATCCACACCAGGGTTGCTTAAATTCGGCCTCTGCCTCTGTCTGTGACTCTCCCTCTCTCTACCTCATTATTTGAAAGGAATCTGCAGACACTGCTCCCCTCAATGTGTCTGCGTTCGTCTCCTTTTCTCCTAAGAACAAGGGCGTTCTCTTACGGAAACACAGAATCGTCATCACAGCTCAGTTTTAGTGTAAATACTAATACGGGGAAACTTCACCCACGTGGAGGCTTGGAGGGGGAGACTGGCCCTCGGCGCCGATCGCAGGCCCAACAGAACCCTCTGCGGAGAGAACCACCAGGACGGCCCCCGGCAGGGAACGTGTGCGCCGCGGCCCCTACGGGGAATCCACAGGCCCCGCAGCTCAGCCGGCGGGACGCCTCATCCCCCCAGCCCCCTGCTTTCCTCCAACGGACTTTCCTTCAAAACAACCTCCCGACTTCTTCCTTCTTCCCCCTCAAACAGCGTCCTTGCCCTTCGTTGGAATTGCCTGTGGTTTGCCAGAGCTCACGTGTCCCAAACCGCAATTCTCTGCTATTCCCGAATAAACCTGTTTTGCTGGTAAAATGACCGACAGCTTTATTTTGAAGGTCGACACTCCTCTATCTCCGGTTGTCCCCACTTGTCACAAGCATGTCGTGTTTGGCTGCTGGTCTGAAACAGGGTCCAGTCCGAGTTCACACGTGGCAATATTGTGTGCGTCTCTCCGGCCTCTCCTAACCTGCCTCAGGACGTTAACTTTAAAAATGTTTATGTTTAGTTTATCTACTCTGAAATCCACGCTTCGTGACGTTGAGTTCTGCACTGGCTCTCGGGATTGAAACCAGCCCCGTCACCCCCTCGAAGTTCTCTGGGGCCGCCCTTCCCGGTTCAACCCTTCTCTGCTCCGGGTCTGCGGTGGCCACAAGTCTCCTTCCTTCTCCGTGGGTGGTCTTTGCCGGAAGGCCACACGGATGGAGTCATTCCACATGCAACCTCAGAGACCCGTTGCTCTCACCGGGCACGACCCCAGTGACATTCACCCGAGGTCCCGTGCTTACGAGTCACGTCCGCGGCGAGTCCACTCAAACGCTCACCCACCGAAGGACATCTGGGTCGTTCGTAGCTCCCCGTACGGGTGTTGTGAGGACGTGGGTCTTCACTTCTTGGGGACACTGTTGCCTGGTGCCTCGCTGTTCTGGAGCTAAATCTTGACTGTGGCCGTTCCTTCGTCGTCTGAAGCGTCTCCCTGCCTCGCTCGGCGGGGCCTCGGCTGTTCTGACTTCCTCGGCTCCGTGCTCGCCGCCCCTCCAGTGACCCCCTTTCAGATGTGCCTCCTGCGGAAAGACTGGCGTCCCCAGAAGGGCTTTCCTTTAACGAGCGGTGAGCAGGAGGAGGAAGGATGACAAGGACCCCCGGGGACGGCCGGGCCACCCAGGAGCGACCAGGCCGGGGCACCCTCAACTCCCCATCGGGGGCTGCTGTCTGCTTTCTCCTTTCAGTTGTGGGGCCCCCAGCCCCATGTGAGGAGTGTGGCCGCTGCCTGGCCGGGGCGCCGAGTGACAGAAGCAACCCGGGGAGGACGCTGGCTCAGCCCCTGCCCGGGAAGGAGAACTGCCCCCTCGGTGTCTGAGCTCATCTCCCTGGCCCCGCCGGGCCCCCACTCTGCCCCCTGGCCCCGCCAGGCCCCCGCCGCAGGCCCATACGGGAGGCCCGAGCGGATTCCGTGGTCTTCTCTGAGGAACCATGGGGACAGCCCCGCCTGGATAACGACCACGCTCAGCGGAGTGGCCTCTTCTCTCCACCTCGTCGGCACGTCCTCCCGTGACCGGCAGCTGGGCCGTGGGGCCGGGGCCGTCACGACTCAGGTGGTCGGAGGGAGGAACCCAGACTGGCTGCACGTCTTGATGGTGACAGGTCCTGTCGCTGCGCTGGCCCTCGCACCTCAGCCGGGGGCCCAGCGTTAGGCGGCTGTGGTTCCCGTTGTCTAGAGGGCCCCTCGTTGAATAGATTGGGGGCTGCGTGGGGCCCGGCCCGGGGCACGGAGGTCTGGCCGCCTGTTGACCGGTCACCCGTGCCCCCCGCTCTCTGCCCGCGGCATCTGCCCCTTCCCGGCACCCCCTTGCTGTGCCTGCCCCCCCCCCACAGGCCCCATGGTGTGGGGAGGGGGCGGTGGTGGCTTCGCCCCCGATCGCCGGGAGGGGCCGGTGGGAGCAGTTGCCGGAGCGGGTCTGCAGCAAGGCTCCCTTCTGGAAATGCCCTTCGTGAGGAAGGCAAGTGCAGGGGTCATGGGATTAAGCCTTTCCCCAGAAGCACTGTGCGATCCCGGAGGTGGGGTGTCTGTCTTGCCCTGGAGCACCTGAGCGGGAGTGGTGCACAATCGGCCGCGTGGCTCTGGGGGTGGCGAATTCTGGGGCTCGGGGAGGATGGGTGCCCACCACGGTTCACCCAAGGCCTGGTGACTGTCACCAGGGCACGTGCTCCAGGAAGTCCAAAGACGCCGCTGATATTTTCATCTTGGTCACGGTTTCAGTGAGCGAAGTATCGAGTTTTAAGGCAGAGAGTTCCTGCCCCGCGGCTCTAAGCTCCGTGACGCGTCCACAGAGGGCACAGTGGCACGTCCGGTGGCACACAGATCCTGTGTCTGCAGGATGTGTCTGCAGATCCTGCCCCCACCAGGAGCTCCCCTGACACTGCGGCAGCACCGTCTATGGGGCCAAGGGGTCCGGCCCCGGGACCACGTGGGTCTCACTGCGGCTGGAGTGAGATGTGTTGGCGTGAAAGGCTGGCACCCGGCACGGTGGCTGGAAGCCAGGAATCTTCACAGACCGCGGAGGCCCCTGCCTGGGGCGGGCGGGGGGGCGGGGGGGGGGGGGGGGCTTGCCTGTCGTCTAGGAGAACTTCTCCACGAACCTGAACCTCATCAGCCCCTGGCCGTGGGCTCTCTGGAGGACGGCTGGGCTCTAGCCCAAGTCTGACTCCGGAAACGCCCGGCCCGTGCTGCCTGAGCTGCAGGGAAGGGATAGAAGAGAAGAGAACGTCCGAGGAAAATCTGTTTCTTCCCTTCCCAAATAGCAACGTGTGGGTGGGGCTGGCGCCGAGGTCTGGGGGTGCCCATCCCAGGGTGGGCAGAGGCGGCTGGGACACGGCCCCCTCCTCTGTCTGGGCGGGCTGGGTGCCCAGGCCCGGCTGAGCCGCCCGATTGCTCATGACCAGGCCCTGCTCGGGGGATTCTGATGAGAAATCTGGGGTGGGCGGAGGGGCGAGGCCCTGGCGCAGGCTGCTGGCACGAGCCCCGCTGAGTCAGGCCGAGGCTGTGGTCTCGCTGCCTCCAGGAACGGCCGCAGCGGTCAGCCACTCTGCCCACGGTGTCCCTCCCCCCCCCCCCCTTGGCTCCCGTCCCCACCCTGGACGGGCAGCTCCTACCCGGCTTCCCGGCTCATCTCCACCACGGGCAGGAGCTGTTGCCCCCACACGTGCCAGAGGACCGTGAGTGGCATCTGCTGTCACAGTGGCAGGCGGGGACACGGGTGGGGGTGTCGCAAAGCTTCAGGGAAAACGGCCGCACCCCACCCATTCAGGTGCAGTACGTGCTAACCCCCTCCTGAGACGCGCACACACACACTCGGGCTGGAGAACCCTGAGGAGTCAGAGCCAACGCAGCCGCTTTGCAGACAGGGATGCCGAGCTTGCCCCCGACAGGGACACTCTGACCCCAGACAAATGGTCTTTGATTTCAAGAGGGTTGGGGACGCCAGGTGGTGACCTGGTGCCTCAGGAGCAGTGTCCCCAGTCAACGATCTGGGTGTGGGCCCCGGCTCAGCCCTCAGGTGGCCACCGCCGGGTTACGCCACTGGTCCATCAACCTTCTGCAGGCCACCAGCTCTGTCTGCTGTGTTCCAGCCCCTTCTCTCCACGCACTCCCTTGGCGAGGAGTCTCCAGCCACATTTCCCAGACCACCTCCCAAACTCGGGAGGAAGCAAAGCGTCTGTGGAAGCCCCCTTGGGGGCTGCCCCGGTCGCAGAGAGCAGCACCCATGAGCCCTGACCCTGTCCCGTCCAGCCCCCATTCATTCGTGTCCACCACATCGGAGAGCAGGGAGGGGCGGTCCGGGCTGCAGGGCGAGTCGGCCTCCACAAGGAAGCTCGCCAGGAGGAGGGTGCCGGGCTCAAAGACCAAGTCCCACGGGCCCGGCCACCACACCTCAGTTCCTCCAACAGCCACCCGCCGACAGTCGAGGGTGTTGGTCTACATGGCAAGTGCGGGCGGAGCCCCGTAGGGCTGTCCAAAGCGTTCGGATCCCCAGAGACGACCAGAAGACCCATGACCAGCACCAGGTGTCAAAAGGCCCCACACCAGGTGGGAGATGGAGACCCCAGCACCACCCCCCCCCCCCCGGAGCCCGGTGCCCAGGCGAGGGCACAGGGGAGGCCGGGTGGGTAGACACGGCTTTCTCCTCTGTCCCTGGGGTGGAAATGTTCTCTGCTTCAGGGTCTGGCCTGGGGCCACCGCTCTCCTTGAGGAGATGACACCAGGAGAGGTGGACGGTGTCCTGGATATGCGCAGACAGCGTGGAGGAGGCTTGCGGCCATCGAGTGCCTGGCGGCGTGGTCCTCGGGGCTTCCGGGGCCACCATGGAGGCTTTCTGGCTGGCTCTCCACACTCGTGGGCTCGTGGACAGAGACTTACGAGTGCTTCAGTCCACAGATCCTGTGTGTTCCTTCGGCACAAGCTTCCGGGGCTGTGTTTGTTTCTCTTTGTGCCCTAGGGACTATTCGAAATGAGATCCACCCAAAGTGTCAATTTGGTTCTGACTTTGAAAACTTGGCAAAAACCCAGCCGCAGCCTTTTAGCTGCACAAGCTTACAATGGGGATCTGTGAGCTGATGCGGAAGGGAGGTTCCTGGACCCCCGGCTCCCTGGGTGTGTTTCAGATCTTCAAATAAACAAGTTTTGACATGCTTGCAGTGAGGACCAGGAGAGGAGCTGTTGACACAAACGGCGGAAATGAGTGAATTGCAGGCGATGGGAGCGGCGGGCGGGGCAGACGGGTGGGCTCTTGCCACAGGCCGAGGGGCTGCCGGACCGGGTTCTGAATCAGCCTGAGCCCGGCCCGCCCTTCCCAGCCTATTTCTGGGCGGCTCCAAGCCAGGCAGACCCTCCCTGTGCGCCGAGGACCCGAAGTTGCCTTTGTCCTCCCGGAGGGAGAGTGGCAGCGTCTGGTGACCATCAGATACATCCACACGTGCAGAGAGACGGACCCCTCTGCTCCCCAGAGCCCGAGCCTTCGCTGCCGAGGATGCCTTGCCTGCCTTGGTGGAGCCCCAGAAAGGCGAGGGCACCCCCTGCGGGGACCCTTGTGTCCCAGCCCCAACCACACAGCAGGAAACACACCACCGACCACCTCGCGGTGTAGACATGTCAACCTGACCTCAGGTCCACCCAGGGAGAAGGAGGGTGTCGGAGAGACCTGACTTCTGGCACCATGAAGTCCCAAGAAAACACAGCAGGTCGAAGAACAAAAATGGTGGGGAACTGTTACCAGCCCCAAAATAAGTGCGGCGGGACCCGGAAGTGTGGTCAGGAGTGGGAGCCAGACACGGAGCCACATGCAGAGGGTTGGGGCAGAAGGTGGACTCCTTTAGCACCACGTGTCCTAACATGTGAAAGTGGGGATGTGATGGTTTCTTCTTCATTGTCTACACAGTGTATGTTCATTTTAAAATCGAAATAATTTTAAAAAAAGAAATTCAAATACTTTTTTTCCCCCTTTAAAAAAATAGGTGAACTGGTGAGGGGATTTCTGAAATGAGAACGCGCAGAGCTCAGCAAAACTCTCCCCCAAAGGGGGTGCCCGGGGGGCTCAGTCGGTTGGGCGTGTGTGATCTGTAAATATATCTCAACAAAGCTGTTAAAACACAAAAACGCACGGGGCGCCTGGGTGGCGCAGTCGGTTAAGCGTCCGACTTCAGCCAGGTCACGATCTCGCGGTCCGGGAGTTCGAGCCCCGCGCCAGGCTCTGGGCTGATGGCTCAGAGCCTGGAGCCTGTTTCTGATTCTGTGTCTCCCTCTCTCTCTGCCCCTCCCCCATTCATGCTCTGTCTCTCTCTGTCCCAAAAATAAATAAACGTTGAGAAAAAAAA